>NC_083727.1:12405000-12727500 GCF_028564815.1 Eubalaena glacialis
TACTCTGCTGGAGACACCGGAACCTCCCTCCGCCCCGGGGCGGCCCTCTTCCAGCCCTCCCCCCCCCGGAATCGGGGGAGGGGCGCCGGGGCTGAGAAACACCCCTCCCCCACGGACACAGCTAGGCCGCCACTCGCCCCACCCTGAAAAGGCCTGCGGGCCAGTGCCCACCCTCCCGCGGTGGCCTCGTCCCGGGTTGGGGGGAGCGTGGGTAGGAGGGGAGGTTAAAGTACAATACCAACCTCGCTATTGAAGGTTTTCACAGCCTCCATGTTGTCGGTGCGGAGGCCCAGAGCCCGGCGGCGGAAGAGGCGGCGGCCACTGCACTGGGTGGGGAGAGCTAGACGGGGGCGGCGACGCGGCTGCGAGGAGGGGGCGCCGGCGGGAGGCCGGGCCGCTGCGACCCCGGGCAGGAGGGGAAGGGCAAGCACCGGCGGGGCAGGGGTCCCTTAGGGGCAGCGAGGCCCCGGCATGGCCGCTAGGGCAGGCGGAGCGCCGGTCCGGGGAACAGAGGCGCTGCCGGGGCTGGTTGGCAGCGGGCGGGGGAGGGGCTGGGCGCCTTCTCTTCTCCGCCCCGCTCGGTCTCGGGCTTCCACCCCCTTGCCCGGTCCCCTACACTCTCCACCCCCTTCTTCCTCTTCCTCCGACAGGCTCCTGTTTCACCTCCCCGCCGCTCGGGCCGTAGGAACCAGCAGCGCACGGCGAAGACTGAGGAGGAAGCGCTGGCAGCAGCGGCTGCGGCATCCAATATGGCGGACCCGAGTCGGGCCGCGCAGCTCGGAGATCCGCGGCGCCCGCCAGCGCGCCCCCTGGCGACGGGACCGCGCAGGCCCGGGCCGCCGCGCGGAACCATCGAGCGCGCGCGGGCCAGAGCGTCGCCGCCAGGAGGCCCCGGTCATCTCGGCTCCCGGGGGTCCCCTGCCCCTCACCCGCACCCCACCTCCTCGCCGCTGCGGGAGCGAGTGCTGCTGCCTCTTGGAGCGCCGTTGGGGCCACTGCAAAGCATTGCTCTAAGAAAAACCCAAATGTCCCCCCGGCAAGTTTAGGCAATAATATACACGTTTCCGTTGTTTCCATGTGGCTTGGCCCCTTTACACGAGGTTTAGTTGCCTTTCAGAACTTTACTGGACGTTGGCCTAAAGGTTAACAGCCGGAAAAGTTCCTAGTCAGTCACTTACTTGGTAACGATGTGCCCAAGCATTTTAATAGCGTCGGAAGAAAACGTTAGAAACAAAAGCTTTGGATCCGGGCGGGGGCAGGGGGACGAGGGAAGCACGCCTGCAGCGAGCGAGCAGCTCAGTGCAGGAAAATGCACGCTGCATAAAATCCGGGGGGACCGGCGTGGTCTAGACAATGAGTGCATTTGTGTGTACAGCGGGAAGCCGTACCCAGAACGCACAAGATTTCCATAGGCGAAAGGGAACCCATCTTTTATGAAAGATGAATTATTCTAAAGGAATTTTGACCTAGGTTTAGAGGCAGAGGGTGAATACCGTATTCCTAGGTGAAATAGATGCTGCTAGCAAAATGCCTTCTCTCTCACTTCGTGCAATGTAAGGTAACCGATACCAAATTCAAAGCGAGCATTTAAATTAAAAGTTAGGGGTGTATCACTGAACCCCAAACACCACTGTGGTCTTACTGGGAGTCATTTTTCAGCAATCACTTCCCCGAAGTTCACTCAAAGGAAAGGGGGGAATGATGACGGCAGAATTTTTCTCTAGAGGATTGTTGGAATCAAGGTACTAATGTAAGAGCTGAGCCCAGAGCCGTGTGAAACTGAGGAAGGCAGGCGCTTCTTGACATTTTAGGGTCTGCTTTTTAGAGCCTACTTCATTGACAGCTTTAATAACGGTGGCTGGCTACTTAGAAGGTAAAATGGATAACTTTTTCGTAAGAGCTTATATTTCCACTTTCAAAATCTCAAATGTGTCACAAAGTTCATAGGCCAAGCCATTATGATCTCTTGCCAACAATTGCAGTAGCCTCCTAACTAACTGGTCCCTATCATTAATCCTCCAGACTCTAGCCAGAGGGGAATTTTTTAAGACACAAATCAGATCAGGTCACTCCCTTGTTTAAATCTTTTTAAGACTTTCCCATTGCACTTCAGATATTATCTTAACCTCTTATTATGGCCCGAAGGTCCTGCCTATCTCAGCTCACACTACTTTCCCCGTCCTCTTTACTCTGGCCCCAGTGGTCTCCTTTGTTCCTTGACAACACTGAGTGCTTTCCTACCTAGGACACTTGTGTGCCTCTGCCTTCTGGAGTGCTGTTGCTCTCGTTCTTTCCTAGCTGACTCCTCATCCTCTTTCCTCCTGCCAGAGGTTTCTCCTAATCAGTTCATCTACAGTAGCATGCTGTGACTTGCGGAAGTACCCACTCAGTTCTGGTCATGCCAGATTTTAACATTCAACATTTGCTGCTCTGGCCTATGAGGGATTATTTATTCAGTCATTCATGAATGAATGTTGACCGAATTACTTAGGCCTGAGAGATTAAGATGCAATACAAGCTAAAGAATTATACTTTTAAAAAAGAATTAAATCCGTTGTTAACATACAGGACTTGATTTCATAAAGCTTCCATAGCCAGAAGGATTGCAGAAGGCATATTTTGACCAAGGGACAGAAAAGAAAAAAAAAGAAAAAAGAAAAAGGCAGAGGACAACCTAAGCACACTGTTTTAGTGAAAAGGAAGTAAAGCAAGAGGAAAAGTAGAGAAAGGTTAGAGGAGGGTAAAGGGGAGTCTGGAGGCCCAGTGCAAAGAGTAAATGCAAACTTTGTGCACGACTACACACACCTCTACGTTGTGAACATGTCAATGCCCATGTCTGTAGTTTATGTATGTATGTATATTAGGATTCTGATTTCCGGGTAACAAACCAATTCGAGCTAGCTTAAGCATTAAAGAATTCACCATTAGGATGCAGATTTTTCTGCTGTAACCCAAAGTCAGGAATGCAGATGGGCCTAAGGAAGGCACCCAAACCAGAATTTTGAAAGCCTAAAGCAGCCTTATCTGCTTACCTGCTTGAGTTTTCCTTCTGTTGCTTTATCCAACTCTCTGTTTTACATAGTGGGATGTGACTGTTGCTCCTGGTTTTATAGTTCTAAACACCTAGAGGACCTGACTGATAGCCTCTCCTTCCCAGTTCCAAATTCCTTAAGAGGAAAGTAAGGAACTGGATTGACCCAGCTTGGATTAGGTGATCATCACCGAGAAACTTAAGACCAATAATTCATTTTCTGAAGAAGATTAATATGGGAAATAGCGGGCAGGAGTAGCCCAGCCACTGGAAGCGATATTCCCAATTGTGAATTATGAAACTCACATTCCAGAGTTTATGGCATTCTCTTCCAAGTGCGGTTATCATTGGCCTTTCCCCTAGGACTTAATCATTTTGGGGAGTAACTCATAGGCTCTAATTCAGCCGTAACCAAGTGGTCAGAGTCAATAACAGTCTGGAGCAGCACTCGCCATAGAGCTTTCTGAGATGGTGGACATGTTCTATATCCGTGATGCCCAATTCAGTGGCACTAGCTCCGTGTGACTATCATGCATGTGAAATATGGCATGCGCAACTGAGAAAATGAGGTTTTTCAAATTTATTTATTTATTTATTTATTTATTTTTGGCTGAGTTGGGTCTTTGTTGCTGTGCGCAGGCTTTCTCTAGTTGCGTCGAGCAGGGGCTACTCTTCGTTGTGGTGTGCGGGCTTCTCATTGCGGTGGCTTCTCTTGTTGTGGAGCACCGGCTCTAGGCTTGCGGGCTTCAGTAGTTGTGGTGCGCGGGCTCTAGAGTGCAGGCTCAGCAGTTGCGGCGCACAGGCTTAGTTGCTCCGCAGCAATGTGGGATCTTCCCGGACCAGGGATCGAACCTGTGTCCCCTGCATTGGCAGGCAGATTCTCAACCACTGCGCCACCAGGGAAGCCCAGAAAATGAGTTTTTAATTTTATTTCACTCTAATTGACTCAAGTTTAAATATATGCTAGTGGCCACCACATTGGAAAGCAGAGGTCTAGCTAGAGAGGACTTAGTCCCATCGATAGGGCACGTCCTGGATAAGGGGAGTCATTGTGAGGTGGCAGTAAGCAAAAAACAATGATCAGCTGTCAGAAGTAGCTATATATGTATATGAGTTATTTTTAAACAAGGGCAAAAAACCTGGAGCACTATCTAAACCAGAACTAATTTCCATCCAATGAAAAACATGAAAACTTGAGATTCCTCAGGAAACACTTCGGGAATGGTTTAGTAAATCAGGGCACAGAAACAAAATGGAATATTATATAGCCAATTAAAATGATTAGACTGTGGGAAACAATACGATGGTTCTTCAAAAATCAAATAGAATTAGCATAAGATCCAGCTATTCCACTTCTGGATTCACCCAAAATAAATGAAAACAGGGACTTGAGCAGATATTTGTGTCCCCATGTTCATAGTGGCACTTCCACAGTAACTAAAAAGTGGCAGCAACCCAAGTGTCCACTGACAGATAAATGGACAAACAAAACAGAAGGGGGTATATGCATGCAATGGAATATTATTCAGCCTTAAAATGGAAGGAAATTCTGACATATGCTACAACATGGATGAAACTTGAAGATATTATACTAAGTGAAATAAGCCAGTCACAAAAAGACAAATATTGTATGATTCCACTTATATGGGGTACCTAGAATAGTCAAATTCATAAAGACAGAAAGTAGAATGGTGGTTGCCAGGGGAGAGTGGGCATGGGGAGTTAGTGTTTAATGGGCATAGAGTTCATTTTGGGAAGATGAAAAAGTTCTGGAAATGAATGGGGATGATGGTTGCACAAGAGTATGAAAGTACTTAGTGTCACAGAACTGTACACTTAAAAATAGTTAAAATGGTAAATATTATGTTATGTTTGCTTAATCGCAATTTTTAAAATATTTTTAATGGTTAGAATAAGACTAGAAATACAGGAAAGGGAAAATGAATACGTTAGCCTATTAAATACAAAAAAATACAAAACAAACTGTTAATGTATTGATATTTTAGTTTTTAAGAGTATATATGCAAAGATTGAAAAAGGATACAAAAAATAAAGATAATTCTATTAGGGTGCTGGGTTTGCGAGGGTTTTTTTAGAAATATTTTTGCCCCATTTCAATAATTTGGTAATTTTGTATCTTATTATTTTATTTTATTTTATTCTTTTTGACCCCACCATGTGGCTTGTGGGATCTTAGTTCCCTGACCAGGGATCGAACCCAGGCCCATGGCAGTGAAAGCACCAAGTCCTAACCACTGGACTGCCAGGGAGTTCCCAATCTTATTATTTTAAATGAGCACAATATAACTCACCAAACTTGATAGTGAAACCAGGTATATTTCCTGAGAGAATCATAAGATGTTAAAGGTACAAAGTAAATATTTTACGTCTACTAGCTTCACTTAAATTAAGTAGGAATTTTGAGTTTGGCAGATGTGTTTTGTTTTCTGTTAAAGAAGTGGTTCTTCAAATAGCTAAAGGTAAAACAGCACATGTTATCAGTAGTAGTGGTCAAAGATTAAAAAAAAAAAATCTCTAAATTTCCAGGCTTTGTAGTTTGAGTATTGATTTAAGCTTAACCTTTGCCACTCAATGAGTAAACCAACAGATTCGTGTCTTTCTCCTCCACAATGAATCTTTCCTTACTACTTACACACACACACACTCCTGACCCAAAGTATATGCCCAACCCACAGACACAACCTTCAGTTGTTCCCCAGACTTTCCAAATGGACATGACTTCAAGTTGCTGGTGAGAAGGAGCTGTTTTGCCTGCCTTAAAGTTTTATGCAGCTATTGTGAAATAGAGGAACTTTCTGACTATAGGAATTTTCATTCATTTCAGATCATTGAAAAGGAGACCAAATTATTTTGTTGCAATACAATGAGAGAAGACTCAGGGTATGATGAAAGAGGTCATATCACCCAAAAGGCATTTTCTTATATGCCTAAACTCTGTCTACCTTTCTGCTACAAACAGCTGTTATAAATTGAGGGCACTGTGCTAAGTGGCATCAACATGGCTGTCCAAATAAGGCCTCACATGTTGACAATACATTGTGACCACTGTATTCCTCATATGTTGATGGATTAGTAACTCAATTTAATTCATCCAGAGTAGATCAGAGCCTCATGGACAAACCAATAATAACCAAACACAAGAGACTGACATATGCCCCCCAGAATGCAAGTTTATTAATTTACTATACGATATATCTCATTCAAGTGACTGGAATTCTCATGTCTACTATTCAAGGCAAAGTCTTCTACACCAAGGTAGATGGGAAACTAATAATCTGACAGTTGCTTTGAATTATTAAATTGTAAAAAGAAACTTTTAGTGACTAGAACTTTTATATCCTTCCCCCTGACGTATACCCAAGCTTCAGTGTTCCTTTTTCCTACACCATATTGAATAAACACTGCAAACATCTCTCTGATACCTATTTTGTTTTTATGCTAATATCTTTTGGCTCAATTTGAAGCCTATAATAAGACTAGCAAAATCATGGCTTTCTGAAGATTTGAGTTTATTCTTTATATGTTAATTTGTATAGATTTTAATCTAAATCAGAACGTTTCAAGGCACTTTTTAAAAATCAGTTTTGGGTGGTGTTATAGTCTGAATTGTGTCTCCCAAAATTCATATGTTGAAGTCCTAACCCTCAGTACTTCAGAATGTGACTGTATTTGGCGATAGGGTCTTCCCTGCACCCCAGCTTGAGATATGATTGACAAATAAAAATTATATACATTTAAGGTGTACAAGGTGATGTTTAGATGTATATTGTGAAATGCATACCACAATCAAGCTAATTAATATATCCATCGCTTCCCATAGGTACCACATTTTTTAGGAAATGAAAACACTTGAGATCTACTCTCTTAGCAAATTTCAAGAATACATTACATTATTATTAACCATAGCCATCATGCTGTCTCCAGAACTTATTCATCTTATAACTAAAAGTTTGTACCCTTTGATCAATATCTCCCCTCTCCCCCCACCCCCAGCTTCTGGTAACAAAGATTCTACTCTCTGTTACTATGAGTTTAACCTTTTTCAAAAAAAATTCCACAGATAAGTAAGATTATGCAATATTTGTCTTTCTGTGTCTGGCTTATTTCACTTATCATAGTGTCCCCCAAGTTCATCCATGTTGTTGCAAATGGCAGGATTTCCCTTTTTTTATTTTATTTTATTTTTTGAGCATTCTTTGTTTATATATTTTTAAAATTGAGGTATAGTTGATGTACAATATTATATAAGTTTCAGGCATACAACATAGTGACCCATTGGTTGTTCAGTAGCATGTTGTTTAATCTCCACATACTTGTGAATTTTCCAGTTTTCTTTGTATAATTAATTTCTGGTTTCACGCCACTGTGGTTGGAAAAGTGCTTGAGATGATTTCAATCCTCTTAAATTTATTAAGACTTGTCTTGTGGCCTAACATATGATCTATCCTGGAAAATGTCCCATGTGCACTCCAGAAGAACGTGTATTCTGTTGGTTTTGGAGGGGATATTCTGTATATATCTGTTAAGTCCATCCAGTACAACATGTCATTTAAGGCTGACGTTTCCTTGTTGATTTTCTGTCTGGATGATCTATCCACTGATGTAAGTGAAGTATTAAAATCCCCTACTATTATTGTACCGCTGCCTATTTCTCCCTTAAGTCTGTTAATTTTTGCCTTATATATTTAGCTGCTCCTATGCTGGGTGCATAAATATTTACAAATGTTATATTCTCTTGTTGGATTGACCCTTTTATTACTGTGTAATGCCCATCTTTGTCTGAGAAGCCCTGGTTTAAGATTTTGTTTTATTGTTTTGTTCTGCTTCGAATAAGAAGAGATAAGAGAGCTATGCAAAGGTCAAAAAGTTCTTAACGATCATATGCCTGTCATGTTATTTTGACTTATTTCACATAAACTGTTTGTAATGAGGAATGGGTTAGTAATCAAGATGAGTTATAAAAGAGAATTGAGTATGAAGGCAGAAAGAATTCGCATTCAAGGCATAAAATGGTGGTGAAATGGAATCTAATCTTTTCCTCTGGGTCAGGGAGGACTTCTGGAGGTCTGGACACCATGGTGCCTACTTTAGGAACTATAGCCTTAGTCCCTTAAATTCCAGCAGACAGTCGACACTTTAAAATGATGAATTTCTGACAGAATGACAGAGCAGATTCCTAAACACCTCCATTGCATGGCAACTACCAATACTCATTAAAATATTTAAATTTTCTTTTTAAATGTATTGCTGTGTTGATAAAGAGTAAAAGCAGTCTTAGAAGCCAAAAGAAGTAGAAGCAGAAATCTAGAGAAATAAGGAAGCACTGTAATGGCAGAACCCTGCCAATCCCTGGTGTCACTAAGCTTTGATTTTGATATGTACATAGGACATGAGATGGCCAAGTTATGGAGTCTTTTTAATTTAAATAATTAAACAAATAACACTATATTAGTTTTAGGTATACAAGATGATGATTCGATATTTGTATATATTGCAAAATGAGCACCACCATAAGTCTAGTTAACACCTATCACCATACATAGTTACAAAATTTTGTTTTTTCTTGTGATGAGAACTTTTTTTTTTAATAAATTTATTTATTTATTTATTTTTATTTTTGGCTGTGTTGGGTCTTCATTTCTGTGTGAGGGCTTTCTCTAGTTGCGGCGAGCGGGGGCCACTCTTCACTGTGGTGTGTGGGCCTCTCACTGTCGTGGCCTCTCTTGTTGTGGAGCACAGGCTCCAGACGCACAGGCTCAGTAGTTGTGGCTCACGGGCCCAGTTGCTCCGCGGCATGTGGGATCTTCCCAGACCAGGGCTCGAACCCATGTCCCCTGCATTGGCAGGCAGATTCTCAACCACTGCGCCACCAGGGAAGCCCATGATGAGAACTTTTAAGATCTACTCTCTTAGTCTTATAAAAGAACCTTGTACAAAGCTAAATGTCAAAAGGGAGCCATCAGCAAAGTGGTTAAAGTGTAAAGGGAAGAATAAAACAAAAACAAAAGGTGTTGGCGGATGCGGGAGGAGGGAGCGGCACAGAAATTCCTGTATCAACATCAGAACTGAGTAAAGAAAGGGAAGAAATTCCCACAAGAATGTATAACCACAAGTCAGACCTCATGCATGTTTGTGGTCCACTTCATAATACCTGGGTGATGTAAAAAACCTCAAGCAAAGGAATTATTTTTGATTGGTACTGGGTTGGCATGCCTCCAGGCAACTGAAAATACAACTGCAATTTTTTTCTGGGGGAAAGTGACTTCAACCTAACCTTCAAAGAAGTTTGACAAATAAAGGTCTATTGAAAATGAGATTATAATTAAACAAACAAATAAATGCACAGGAAAACAAAGCATCATGAGTGGGAGCCAACAGACACACAAGACAGCAAAATCAGATCATCCAAATGTTTAGGTGGTAGAATTGACAGATTCAGAAGACAAAATTTTTAATAGGTGCCTGGGAATATGTTGGACTAGGTTATTCAGATCAGTCCCATTACTGAAAACCACAACAAATGCTGGCTAAAAGAAAGAAAAATATGAAAAGCGTTGAAGGCACTGAAAACAGGGCAAAACTTAAAGAAAGTGAGAATCAGAGAGACCCTGAAATTGCTTTTGCCTTGGGTGCATTTTCCATTCCAGACAAACTTGAACTTTGGGTTTTGACAGCCTTCTGGGGTAAAACGGGCAGAAATCAAAGCCTGGGAGCCCCCAAGTTGGAAAGTCTAACAGGAGGGTCTCTTTACACTGAGCTAGACCTGCAAAGGGTTTCAACCCAGGATTAGGGTGAAACAGAAGTAAACTCACATCTCTCTCCACCCAGGGGTCTCTGAGAAAATTTTCCTTGTCTAACAGAACAAGAAGAGAGGGGAAGAGTGAAGAGTACAGCACAGCCTAGCCTTTACACGGAGTTGCAGCTCAAAATCATGTTACCTTTAGCCCTTAATGTACTTCAAAGTGTTCCTGGGCTAGTAGTGCCCCTAGATCAGCGGTCCCCAACCTTTTTGGCATCAGGGACTGGTTTTGTGAGAGACAATTTTGCACAGATGGAGCGGCGGTGGGGGGGGGACGGGGTGCAGGGCTGGTTCAGGCAGTGATTCGAGTGATGGGGAGAGGCAGATGAAGCTTCGCTAACTTGCGCACCGCTGCTCCCCTCCTGCTGTGCGACCGGGTCCCTAACAGCCCTCGGACAGCTACTGGTCCGTGGCCCCGGGGTTAGGGACCCCTGCCCTAGACAGCTAGGAGAAGGAAATACACGTCCTCTCTGAAAGATTGGTCTTTCCTTTAAGGCCTTAAGGAAATCCTGCAAATGAATTCTTAAGGAAAACGAGTGTATTTGTTTCCCATTGCTGCTGTGACAAGTTACCACAAACTTGGCGGCTTAAAACCACACAGAGGGCTTCCCTGGTGGCGCAGTGGTTGAGAATCTGCCTGCCAATGCAGGGGACACGGGTTCGAGCACTGGTCTGGGAAGATCCCACATGCCATGGAGCAACTGGGCCCGTGAGCCACAACTACTGAGCCTGCGCGTCTGGAGCCTGTGCTCCGCAAAAAGAGAGGCCGAGATAGTGAGAGGCCTGCGCACCGCGATGAAGAGTGGCCCCCGCTTGCCACAACTAGAGAAAGCCCTCGCACAGAAACGAAGACCCAACACAGCCATAAATAAATTAAAAAAACAAAAAACAAAAAACAAAGAAACAAGTCACTTGAGGATTTGCCTTTAAAAAAAAAAACAAACACAGATTTATTGTCTTACAGTTCTGGAGGTTAGGAGTTCACAGTGGGTCTCACAGTGCTAAAATCAAGGTGTCAGCAGGGCTGCATTTCTTCTAGCTGGAGGCTCTAGAGGCAACATTTGAAGATTATATACCATAAATGAGAATCAGCAGAGAAGACAGATGAAACATACATTCATACACACATACATCATAAACCAGTTAGGTTTATCACAGGAATATAGGGTTGGTTTAACATTAGAAAAATTCATTAATGTAATTCACATTTTATGAGATTAAAAGAGGGACTTCCCTGGCGGTGCAGTGGTTAAGAATCCGCCTGCCAATGCAGGGGACACGGGTTCCATCCCTGGTACAGGAAGATCCCACATGCCACAAAGCAACTAAGCCCATGTGCCACAACTACTGAGCCCACACGCTGCAACTACTGAAGCCCGCGCTCCTAGGGCCTGTGCTCCGCAACAAGAGAAGCCACCACAATGAGAAGCCCGTGCACTGCAACGAAGAGTTAAAAAAAAAAAAAAGAGATTAAAAGAGAAAAACTATATGACTGTTTCAGTGGATGCAAAAAAAATGCATTTGATGTGATTCAATATCACAACTAAATAAAAACAATATTAGATTCCAATGGCTGCCATAACAAATTACCATGAATTTGGTGGCTGAAAGCAATAATTCTCTCATGGTTCTGAAGGCTAGAAATAAAAAATCTAAATGTGAGTAGGGTCAGGCTCCCCTCAGAGGCTCTAGGGGAGAGTCAGTTCTTGCCTCTCACAGCTTCTCCTAATTTTTTTTTTTTTTAACATCTTTATTGGAGTATAATTGCTTTACAATGGTGTGTTAGTTTCTGCTTTATAACAAAGTGAATCAGCTATACATATACATATCCCCATATCTCCTCCCTCTTGTGTCTTCCTCCCTCCCACCCTCCCTATCCCACCCCTCTAGGTGGTCACAAAGCACCAAGCTGATCTCCCTGTGCTATGCGGCTGCTTCCCACTACCTATCAGTTTTACATTTGGTAGTGTATATATGTCCATGCCATTCTCTCACCTTGTCCCAGCTTACCCTTCCCCCTCCCCATGTCCTCAAGTCCATTCTCTAGTAGGTCTACGTCTTTATTCCCATCCTGCCCCTAAATACTTCATGACCTTTTTTTTCTTTTTCTTTTTTTTAGACTCCATATATATGTGTTAGCATACAGTATTTGTTTTTCTCTTTCTGACTTACTTCACTCTGCATGACAGACCTCCTGATGTTTTTTGACTGATGGTGACATCACTCTGATCTCTGCCTCTATCCACACCTGGACCTCTCCTCTGTGTCTGTCTGTATAAAATCTCTCTCTGCCTCTCTCTTCTAAGGGTACATATGATTTCATTTAGGGCCAACCCTGATAATTCAAGATAAATTCCTCTCAAGATCCTTAACTTAATCACATCATTTGCCATATAAATTAATTTTCACTCTTGCTGTATAATGTGATATTCACAGGGTCCAGAGATTAGGAAGTAAATATAACTTGGGGGGAGGGGACATTCTTCCAGCATACTGCAAAACAAATCACAAAGGAATTGTAAAAGACAGATTCCTTAACTTGTATTTTAATCAGGATCTTAAAAATATAGCTACAGCTAATATCAAACATTCCTTTTAAAACCAGGAATAAGAATGGATGTCCATTATTACCAGTTCTATTCTACATTATCCCAGAAACCCAAACAAATGCAGCAAGACAAAGAAATAAAAATTCTAAGAACTGAAAAGAAAAACACACAAAATATTATTTTAACACAACTATCTGAATATAAAACTTTAAAAACATCTACAGATAAGTTATAGAATTATTAATAATTTACGAAAATTGCATTTCTTTTTTTTTTTTTTTTGGCCTCCCCGCACAGCTGGTGGGATTTTTGTTCCCCGACCAGGGATTGAACCCAGGCCTTCAGCAGTGAGAGTGCAGAGCCCTAACCACTGGACCGCCAGGGAATTCCTGACAATTGTATTTCTATATGTCCATACATGGAAATTATATTAGTAACTGTAATCAATTACAGAAGTATTTACCAAGTAAAATAGCAACCAAAATATTGGGCTGGCCAAAAATTTCATTTGGGTTTTCTGTACGATCTTATGGACAAACCTGAGCGAACTTTTTGGCCAACCCTAGTAGAGGGTGTTGTGCTTCCCCCTATGATGGAATACTGGTACTGCACTTGGCCTTTTATAGTAACAACTAGAGAAGGTACAAAATACAAGCAACAATTGTTTTCAGACATTGGGCACTAGACAGAGAAGGATAATAAAAACGGTATCCCAGCAATACCTCTACTTTCTTCCTGGTGGCTCTTTCTGGACCACAGGTGGGGAGGAGGAACCCAAACAGAGCATGAGAGTCTTACTGAGTTGAGGAGACAGAGATCAGATTTTGGAAAGGTGGTTGGGATTTGGAGGACAGGATGCTAGAGCAGAGAGAGGTATGTGGAGAAAGGGCTCCAGGGACTTCCCTGGTGGTCCAGTGACTAAGACCCCAAGCTCCCAGTGCAGGGGGTATGGGTTCGATCCCTGGTCAGGTAACTAGATCCTGCATGCTGCAATGAAGATCCTGCACATGGCAACTAAGACCCGGCGCAGCTAAATAAATAAATAAATATTTTTTAAAAATGTCTATCCTAAAGAAAGGGCTCCAGAAATCGTCATAGAGGTCACCTTGAGTTTTGGTTGACTACAAAGCAGCACATGCCTAGAGAAAATTCTACAAGGTCAGGCAAAGAAAAGCACTTGGGAGCCCAAAGCTGAACAATTCCCAGAACTAGGAGATATTGAGTTCTCATCAGCCAGAGTGGAGAAATCCTCACTGAACACCTGGGAAGAACTATAGGCACACACACACACACACACACACACACACAATGATGGTGTGTATCAAAGCAACACAGGAACCAACTGAAAGAACTCCCAGTGCCAAAGCAGAAACAATTTGAACAAAATAAAATATTACTGAATTATAATCCAAGCAAGAATGATAACCTCATTCATGGAGTGAAGGCAATATTGTTAAGATGTCAGTTTTTCTCAAAATGTTTTAAATGTTCAGTGCAATTTTTTAAAAAGCAGGGGTTTTCCCCCCCTTAGAAATAGACAAGCTGATTCCAAATATATGAGGATGAAAAGGATTTAGAATACCTAAGACAATTTTAAGGAAAATTGGAAGGACTTCTACTATGTGATCTAAAATACTATTATAAAGCTACAGCTTCAAGACAATGTGGTGTGGTAGTGGAGTATGAATAAACCTATGTATCAATAGAGAAGACTAGAAAATCCAGAAATATACACATATATGTATATATTCCCACACATATATAGTTTATTCATTTTCAAAAAGGTACCAAAGTAATTCATAGTCTTTCTAATAAATGGCAATGGAAAAAAGGGGATCCATATGGGAAAAAAGGTGTCTCAACATTTGCATCACAACATAGATGAAAATTAGGAGGCGAAGGAGCAGTACCTGGAGGGAAGATGGGGTCGGGGGGAACTGGGAAGACTTTTTCATGGAGGTCACAACCACGGCTACTTCTGATTACTTCTCCAGTTTTACCATTTCCTCTGATTCCTCTGTTCATAATTTCAGTTCCTTGAATGAGATATCCTGCGGTTCGATTCTAGACATTGCCATGTTATTTCATTTTACTGGAAAGCTTTCTACACAATTACATCTCATCTTTATTTGGGCAACTCCTATTCATTTCCCCTTTTATTTTCCTTTTGATTAATTGGTAAATACATGCAATATTTATAATATATGAAAGATATAAAAATTTTTGAAAGAACACCTGTATAGCCCTCACTGAAAGGGATTTCTAAAACCTACACTAGCTTTGATATTAGCTAGGAGGACTCATAGTCTCAGAATATGGTCATATTCACAGTATGATTTATTACAGTGAATGGATACAAAACAAAATCAGCATAGGGAAAAGGCACAAGGAAATCAGGTGCAAGGTTCTAAGAGTCCTCTCCCAGGGGAGTCAAGTAGGATGTTTAACTCTTCCAGCAATGAGTCGTGACAACATGTGTGAAGTGTTGCCTATCAGAGAAGCTCATTAGGGACTCAGTGCCAAGGGTTTTCGCTGGAAACTGGACATGCAGCTCCCTCTGCCTGGCATGTACCGAAATTCAAGACTTCTGGATGGAAAGCAGGTGTTTGGCATAAACCATATTGTTTAGGCACTGTGAGCCACTCTTATCAGGCAATGGTGGGAACCCTCCCAAGATGAAATCTAAGCTCCCAGACACTAGCCAAGGTCTAAACTTACAAGCAGGTCTTTCTAAGGATAGCATCTCAGGCCTGCTATGTATTCTGGTACCCACTTCCTGTTTATGCCCATCCCAAATCCCAAACACTTCCCTTCCACCCATCAAGTAACCACCATATTAATGAATATTTACTGTGACCTTGCTTTTTTTCCTACAGATTTATTTTATATGTATGTATGCCTATATAATTTATTTTTGGTTTTGCAATGTTTTGGACTTCATCTAAGTAGAATAATGTACCTTTCAATTTTTCATTTATATAATGCTTGTGATGTTCATCCATGTTAATATCTGCATTTCCTAGTGTGTGTGTATGTATATGTATACACACATACTTTATTGTTTAAACTTAATTATATGTATGTATGTGTTGTGTGTGTACATATACATATACACATTTGTTGGAGATAAAATAAAATCTTCAACTCAATAAAGCATTATCTTTAAATTTACTCATTGATACATTATTTATTTTAATAACTTTACTGATTTCTTTTTTTTTAATTTTAATTAATTAATTTATTTATTTTTGGCTGCATTGGGTCTTTGTTGCTGCACGCGGCCTTTCTCTGGTTGTGGCGAGCGGGGCTACTCTTCGATGCAGTGTGTGGGCTTCTCATTGCAGTGGCTCATCTTTGTTTTGGAGCATGGGCTCTAGCACGTGGGCTTCAGTAGTTGTGGCTCGCAGGCTCTAGAGGGCAGGCTCAGTAGTTGCGGCGCACGGGCTTAGTTGCTCCATGGCATGTGGGATCTTCCCGGACCAGGACTCGAATCTGTGTCCCCTGCATTGGCAGGCGGATTCTTAACCACTGCGCCACCAGGGAAGTCCTGACACATTATTTATATTAGTGAAAACAACTCAAATTTCAATAGAATAATGAATAATTAAGTTATATGGCAGGAGATAATTTAAAGATAATACCGTACTGAATTGAGGATTATAGTCTATCTTCAACAAACTTGTATGGAGAATCCATTATGTTCTAGGAAGGCATGAGCACGGATGTAGATGTATATGTCTGTTCATGTGTCAAGTCCATAGTTTTTTATTACCATAGGTTTATATTGTTTTAATATCTGATAACATCAGTTTTCTTAATTGTCTTATTTTTCCAAATTTCTTGACAATTCCAATTCATCTAATGTCTTATTTGGAATTTAGAAGCATAGTACATAGTACAAAAACCAACAAAATTATCTTCTGGGATTCTCATTAAATTTACATTTTGCTCTGGATTTGACTCTTATTTTTTCCCAAATGGTTACTGAATTTTTTCCAACTCGTTTATTGAAAAGTTTATATTTTTATCAAAGGTTTGCAATACAACCTTTCTTGTATGTTAAATTCCCACATGTTGTTCTACTCTATCGGTTTGTCTATTAATATTTCTCTATAACACTATTCTAATATTTTAGGCTTTTATGGTATATTTTATTATATGGTATGGTTGGTTCCATCTTATTGCTCTTCTGTTTAAAAGATTTCCTATCTTATTTCTTGCTTCTTTTTCTATATGAAACTAAAATCCATTCGCCTATTCTCATACATAGCCTTAGATATTTTTTACTGGAATCCTACTAAATTTACGAATAAGTTAGAAAGAACTGACATCTTTTTGAAACTGAGTCTTCTGTGGAGAGATAGACAATAATCAAAATAAGCAAGCTAAATATATGATATATTTTTTGATGATAAGTGCTAAATAAAGCAGGGAAGGAGACTGGAAGGTGGGGCTGGAAGTTGCTATTTTAAATAGGAGAGACTCACCAATATTTTAGTATAGACTCTAATGAAGTGAGGGAGGCAGTTCATGTCCTAGACCTAGGGAATGGCAAGTTCAAAGGCCCTCAAGAATTGGCTTTGGCTAAGAGCACAAATAGCTCACTCATAGTAACGGGAGACCAGGCAGAGTGTCCCACCTAGATGCAGTTCAATGGGTAGATGTGGTGGTAGGCTGGGGTAGACAGTCTCCTGTTTTCTTAGTGAAATAGGAAGTTGCACAGAGTGAGGATCTGGAAGGCAGTGTTAAGAGGAGAAGGGGACCCTGGTGTTAATAGCAGGCAGCACTAAGGGCCTATTCAAGAATGGTGACTGTGAATTCACAGTGAGGACTGTCAACGTGGCTGTGCACGGTTCTCTAGCCACAGTCAGCCACGTGGGTAAAGGCTCGGAGGAGGCAAGAGCTGGACTTACTCAGGGATGTGATTTAACCAAGCAGGAATCACAAGGCAAGAGAAGGGCAAGGAAACTGAGGATGAAGTGTCTGAGGTTAATAACAGTGACTGTGGAATTTCCGCTGGATAAGGGGAGAAGTGAGGACAGGAGGGGACAAGGGACTCTGACCTTTCTTGGGTCTTTTAAACTAGCACATCAAAATTACTTTGTAAAATTTATTGTAAAACTAGCTTTTTAGAGATTATTCTTCAAACTGTAAATCTGTGAAGAGATCACCTCATTATTTTAATTAATTAAAGAACGTAATTATTAGTATCTTACGAACCTGAACATTTTTCTATCCCCAGAAGTTATCATATAACCAAGAACGTAACAATGGTTAAAGACTCTGTTATTAAACTTCAACATCAATCATAAAAGAAATTTCACCCTTGTAACATTCAAATAATTATCCATAATCTACGGTATTAAATACAGGCATGGAATGAATAATTAAAATTCACAGAAAATTGGAAAGTTTTGGATAACAGTTAAGTGTTCCATTGGATGCTTAAGCCTTTTCAATTTTTGATACACCAGAATAGCAAATCTGATTAATCACCATTTTATATTTTCTTTCTTCCCTTGCAAGGGATCTGAGAAGTAAAATGGTAGGCTATAGGACAAATCCTAGGCCTTGCTGAAAACAAGGCCATGGTTTGTAAAGTACTAATTAACTGTCCAGAAATAGCTAAGTTGACTTTTTTCATTTCTAACTCAATAAAGCATCAAACCTATATTTCCTTCCCCTTCACTCATTTATCATAAAATCTCAGAGTTGGAAAGAATGCAAGCATACACCAGTGCTTAGCTCCTATGTGGATTTTTGACAAGGGGTCATACAGTTTCTGCTTTTGTGGTGCCAGTGATGGGGAAGTCCAATTTATTATCCAATTGACTTCAGCTCTGTTCGCTATAAAATTCTATCTCAAACTGAGCCTAAATATGTTGCCATAGTACTTTCACCCACTTGTCTCGGGCCTGTACCCAAAGTCACACTATGTAGATTTGATTCCTCTCCCATAATATAATCTTTCAAAGAACATTTTAAAAAACTGTCATGTTTTTTACTTGACATAAACAGCTATACTTTTTTCCCACTTCTTTTAGTCATTCTTCATATGATCCTCTACCAGCCAAACCCTTGTCTTCAGATCAGCTCCAGAGTATTGTTTTACAATTCAAATACTACAAATAAGGACAGCCCAACTCAGAGAGGATCTGACCTATGAAGGCCTCTATTATACTTCTATTTGGATAACTTAAAATTCCATTTGCTATTTTTAGTATCTATATCACATCGCATTTATTGCCCTTAAGCTGTACTCCTGTGTGGTTGGTTTCCTGGGCCAAGTTCCAGAAATTACATTTGTCTATATTAAACTTTATTCTCCTAGATTAAGTCCATCATTTCAACCTACTACCTTTTTTTTAAAATGTATTTATTTATTTATTTATTTATTTTTGGCTGTGTTGGGTCTTCGTTGCTGTGCACAAGCTTTCTTTAGTTGTGGTGAGTGGGGGCTACTCTTCGTTGCGGTGCACGGGCTTCTCATTGTCGTGGCTTCTCATTGTGGAGCACAGGCTCTAGGTGCACAGGCTTCAGTAGTTGTGGCACGTGGGCTCAGTAGTTGCGGCTTGAGGGCTCTAGAGCTCAGGCTCAGTAGTTGTAGCGCATGGGCTTAGTTGCTCCGCGGCATGTGGGATCTTCCCAGGCCAGGGCTTGAACCCATGTCCCTTGCATTGGCAGGCAGATTCTTAACCACTGCGCCACCAGGGAAACCCCCTGCTACCTTTTTGATTGTGATTCTGTCAAATCTAGTAGCCTTCTAGTTTTACCTCATCTAAAGATTTAAGCAGTATACTCTCAATGTCATTATATCTATAGCTATTAAAAAAAGTCTGATTACTAAGGAGTCTGTTCTTCAGTTTTAAAGCACTTTCCCAGCTTGACATCAAACAGCATTGTTTCAGTCTTTTCTGATTACTTCATTGAGTACAAATCCACCCACGTTACGTCATCTTGTCTACAAAAGCATCGTGCAATGCTTGACATTCCCTCTAAATGCTGTAGTATTCGTTTCATAAATCATCTTTAAGTACAACTCCATAGTGGGTATCATAGCTTTAAGCCTACAGTTAAAGACCACACTTTTATGATTTAAATACAGCATCACAAAAATGTTTTAGAGGTCTCTGGCTCAAGATAATGGACTGAACACAAATATTTGTCTCGTGTTCCTTCTGAAACTCCACTAATATTATGCTCTGGAATTAGAGAAACTTATGTAAACACTGGAAGAGGGAAGATAATGAGGGGATTTATCCGCAGATAAGAAATTTCAAACAAATCTGGAAGACAAAGTGGGACAGAAGTGTGTTAATGGGTAAGATGGAAACTCACTGCAAACTGCAGTTCAGTGAGATAGCAGCGTAGTTAGGAGACCAGCCAGAATCTGGAGATCAGAGAGTAGGAATGCAGAGTCGGGCTGAATATATGGAAGAGCTGTGCTAATCTAATCCCAACTTTCCTGTCTCACCCACCAGAGGCTGCATCACAGAAGAGAAAAAGTTCTGATTTCTAAGGAAATTAAACAGTTTGAAGGCCTATGTTTTCCAAGGCGAGCACTGGGTTTGACTCCCTAATGATGAAATACTGCATCTGCACTAAATGTCCCTCCAACATATAAAAACTTCCCATCTAGGGAAAGAGGCTTATCAGGAGGCAGTAAAAGGAGAAACCCACACCAACTGCATGAAATAATCTATCACATCTTTTATTCTTAAGTATAAAGGAACTAACAAGTTTCAACAGATGTATCAGGGAAAAAAACAATGTGAAAGAGCTAGACCAAGATACACAAGAAAAAATTAATCCCAGAAGAAACAGATAATTCAAGAAACAGAAGAGGGCTTGAAATAAAATAATTAGCCTCAAGAAAATATTTTATACATAAAATAAAATAAAATCCTTTGAAAAAGTAACAGTATAAAAAAGGGCTACAATAATAATACAAATGTGACAATAAAAATATTTCAATAGAACTAGAAGATAAAGTTGAAAAATATCCCATGTTACCTTTCAAGGTTTAATGTGCATAAGAATCACCTGGGGATCTTATTAGTGAAGAGTCTAGTTCAGTAGTTTTGAGGTGAGGCCTGAAGTTCTATATTTCTAACAAGCTCCCAGGTGAGGCCAGCGCTGCTGGGCCGTGTACACACTATGAGTAGAAAGCCCATAGTTATAGAAGTTAAAAACAAGAGAGTTCAAAATTATAAAACAAGAAAGAGGAGTGAAAGACAATCTAGGAGAGCCAACATAGGCAACTAATTAGAGTCGCAAGAAGAGAAAATGAATAAAATATGTCAAAGAAACCACAGAAGAAAACTTCTGGAATTGGAAAGTGATTCAAGTCTTCAGATTAAAGGGGCTCATTGAGTAGGGTTGAGTAGGATGAATTTTAAAAAGATCCACTTCTAGACACATTCATATGCAATTTCAGAACACATGAAAATAAATAAATATAAATATCCTAAGAACTTCCAGAGAGTAAAAAGTTAGGACAACTACAAAGGAGTTTGGAAGAGACAGATATAAAACTTCTCTTAGATGGATTGGATGCTGGCAGGCAACGCCTTCGTAATTCTGAGTGTAAAAACTTGGGACATGAATTTTTAGATCCTGTTGTTCTTGATCACTTAAGTTAGGGCAAAACAGTAACGTAACCAAGATGTGATAGACACCAAAGGTTGGCTGACCCGTTTCCATTCCCAACATCCTTCTCCCCTGCCAGCCTCTCCAACAGAGGCTGGTAAATCCCAGTGCTTGTTTATAAACTTTGCGCAGCTAGAAGTGGCCATTAGACACCAGTCTGGTCAGTGAGATGCAGGCAAAAGTATGCTGAAGGTATTTCTGGGGAATTTTGGTCCAAGTTTCACATGTGCCCCAAAAGAACTTTTGTTTGTTGGTTGGTTATACAGCTATTTATGTGAATTTATTAATCATGTTACTTAAAGAATCTATATTTTCAGTTACTTTTAGTATGCTTTATCATTAAATTTCTGAGAGGGTCTGTTAAAATCTCCAGCTACATTTATCAATTTATCAATCTCCCCCTGTAATTCTAACAGTTATTGCTATAAATCTTTTAAGGCATTAGAAATTGTTTCTTGGGCCCTTTTGGCTCTCTGAGTAGCACCACGGCAGTCGGCAAGAACAAGCACCTTATGAAAGGTGACAAAAGGAAGCCAAGAAGAAAGTGGTTGACCCATATTCTGAGAAAGATTGGTATGATGTGAAAGGACCAGCTATGTTCAATGTAAGAAATATTGGGAAAACACTAGTCATGAGAACTCAAGGAACCAAAATCGCATCTGATGGCCTCAAGGTCATGTTTTTGAAGTGGGCCTTGCTGATCTGCAGAATGATGAAGGTGCATTTAGAAAATTCAAGCTAATTACTGAGGATGTTCGGGGGAAAAACTGCCTGACTAATTTCCATGGCAAGTTTGAATGGGAAAACTCATGGATCTACATGGTGAAGGTAGTAGTTCTGGAAAAGCTACTGGGGATGAGACAGGTGCTAAAGTTGAACAGGCTGATGGATATGAGCCACCAGTCCAAGGATCTGTTTAAAATTCAGGCTTTTAATGGTGACAGATAAAAGATCTTACTTGTGATAAAAAAAAAAAAAAAAAAAGAAATTGTTTCTTGGAAATTCCCTTAGGAATTCCCAGAGGTTAGGACTCAGCGCTTTCACTGCTTGGGGGCCAGGTTTGATCCTTGGTGGGGGAACTAAGATCCCGCAAGCCGTGGGGCGCTGCCAAAAAGAAAAGAATTGTATCTTGATTATATTGTTAGTCTTAATGCTCCATTTTCCTTTAGAGCTGAGCTTGCAGCCTGAGTTGTTTGCTATCACTTCCGGAACTGGGAGGTTGGCCTATACCATGAGAGTCTCTTTATGGCCTAAGAGAGAACATTTTATAAATATTCCAAAGATACTTAAAATTTGCTGATGTAGGGTACTTGCTCTTTTAAATTCATCTATAATACTTTTTTCAGGTCTCTGACCATTGATCACTAATTTTTTTCAAAAGCAGTCGTTAATCAACACTTCTGTAATGGTCAATGTCAATAGTGAGACAAAATCTTTTGAAACCTTTTTATTTTTGGCAAGCAGTTTTAGAGTAAGTTGTTCAATCTTCACCCGCCTCTTCTTCCTTTTCTTCTTGTTCTAATATAATCTTAAATTAATTCATATACATTTAATAATAAAATAATAAAAATAATAAAATAAAAAAGTACTTTTAATATCCGCTAATCTCATTTTGAGAGTAATCTTTAATATTTGTTTTGTTTTATAATAAACTTAAGGTCTCTATTTTTGCATATTTTAACTTGTTTCAGTTCTCACCACTCATTATTGCACCCTGAGGTCTGCTTTGTCTGGGCACGAAGCAAAAAAGAACTTTAAATCTTACTAAAATACGAGGAAAGGTAGTGACTACAGGCTAAGATCAAAGGGATTTGGCATAGCTTTGTGTGTTTCATATGTATTCTGCTTTGACCCCAATTAACGAAGAACAAAATTAAGAGCTTCCCCTCACCAACCCTTGGGTATTTTTATACCCTTACCACTGAAGATGAGAGTTCACTGGCTACAGTGATAATTTGATTTGTGATCTCTGGCAAAGTACTCCAAGTGATTTTAACTGTAGAGGCTATAATTTCTGATTCAACATAGCTGAAAATCTCGGGGGGAGGAAAGTTCTTGAATCCCAAATTAGGGTCCATGTCATGATTTTTATTGTCTTGGTGCTGAAAAACCATTGATGTGCCCCCTTTCCATTTAATTAAAAATTAAAAAATCCTAAACTGTAAAATAGATATTGGAAAACCCAGTACAATCCTGGCATTTCTCACGCAGACTTCAGTGTTTTAACAACATAAAGATTTCAAAAACAATTCTCATGTAATGGGGTCCTGTTTTCAGAGCACCTTAAACACAAACATAGTGGGCTTATTGGGTTAATGAGCTCAGGTTACATTTCCCCCCAGAAACTCACTGGGCCAGAGTGGCAAAAATCAAATGCCTGTAGGGGCCAAGAGGTAAAACAAAATGACTGAAGCGTTGTGCGTAAACTCATAAAGAAGATTGGGTTTATGGCAATTACGAGAAAATACCCCTTCTAAGAGGGATGGGGCTTTCCAACTCCAGGCAGCTGTGGCCAAGAATTGTTGCCAAATATTGCCAGATCTTCCCAAATACAAATTTTACAACAATACTTCCTGTATTAATTCTGGTGACTACTTAGAAACTTTTTAGTAGTTACACATTTTATTTATTTATAATATATATACTTTGTAGGCCAATAGAACACACCAACGAGCTAAATCCAGGGCAGTTTGTGGGCACCAGTTTGTGACCTCAGGTACATGACTTTAATACCTTCTGACACTGACCAGGGAAGATAATTCAGATTAAATTTCCCATCATTTGGTGGGATGAGGTTTTCAGGAAGAGATTTGAGTTGATTGAAAGAAAATGGAGAAATTTGCTAGTTCTGACAGGTTGGAATGTGCGATACTCACAGTAACTCATAACACAAATAATACTTTGGTATCTGATGGTGTCTCTTCTTACTAAGAGTTCAAAAGTTCTGCAGTGAGATATATGACATTTACCAAGCTGCATCCCAGAGACAAGGCCTCCAGTCAGAATGTGATTAACCAAACTTCTAAACTGAAATCTTTTTCAGTAATCATTATTATGCATACTGATTTAGTCCTCTCTGTTCTGATAGGTGCAATAACATTAAGCCGGTTTCCTTAACTGTTTTCTCTGTATTTCAAGATCTGGCTACCCATCAATAGGCCTTTAATTTTTTTTTTCTCAGAGTCTTTTAAGTATATTTTGGATGGAACAAAATTGTTTTTCATCTCACTTACAGAGTAGTTTTCTAACAACCACATAGAACATTTTAATTGCAAATGCAGCCACTCCAAATAGCTAGGCAAATTAGCATACATACAGAACTGAAAGCTGTTAGGATGGTCCTAAATTAAGTCGGGCTACAAGAAGAAATTTTAGTGAACAAAAAAGATTAAACATAGAGAACTCACTGAATTGGTGGTGTAGTTCTGGTCGTTGGTGCTTACGGCTGTGCATTCTTCCCACTTAGCACAGGGCATTTCACATAATTTGGTTGTTCAATATATACTTGCTACATGAATGAATGAGTAGGCTAGGTCTCCTGGCTTTCACCATGCATTTATCCTAAATGCTTCTGTTGCATTAATATTGCTAAAAAGCTGACTGCATCATGTCATTCCTCAGCTCAAATACCCTTGCATTATCTACAAAGTAAAAATGTTCTTGGCCTGAATAAAATCCTTTTTTACTTTTAATGCTTGCTACTTCTAAAATGAGTCCTCTTGCACCAGCCAACCACATCATTTAGCACACTACTTCTTAAAATACACACACACACACACACACACACACACACACACAAACCTTGTTCCACCTCTCAAAACTAATTAAATCCTCTCCATCCTGTTAGCTTCGGTTGGGTGCTTATTTTCTTAATGAAATACTCCTTGGGCACAGCAGCTTACTTTGCTTTTGTTTTTATCTTAATAATAATCAACATCTGGCTCTTGTAAATTCAGATTCCCTGGCTCTTCCCCAGACCTAATCAATAAGTTCTCTAGAGGAGGAGTCTGGAAATTTCCTCCAGGAGATAATACTTTTGATAGGAAAGTATAGGAAACTAACATATCATGCTTTCTTTTGTCATAGAATGATTGATAGCCTTTTATTGTTACCTGTTTCCTCTGTCTTTCTCCTCAGTAAGATAATGTGCTCTTGATGTATAGGGATTATATTTATATTTATTCTGTTTGCTTCTCCATGCCTAACAGTATGCTGATAATAGATACTTTACCAATTCCTGCTACATGAATGGATCATCTAGTAAAAATTTTGCCTAGGCAAACCTTTTCAAAAAATGTGATTTGTAACATTGGTCCCTAATAGAAGTATTTGTGAAGAGCAAACACTTTCTAGCTTAAAATGTTCCTTTTTATTTGGTTAGGAAAGGAATAGAAAAATATATTACCCAGCTTCAATGTTAAAAATGAATAAGGGCATATAGGATTGTTTAGGAGTAAACTGTGGTGAAATGCTTACACATCAGAGATTCTATATTTAAGCACTGATGTTGGAACAAATTCAAGAATAAAAAAGTATCCTCCATGAATATTTAAGTAAGACAGAAATGTGAAATGAAAAGGTGAGGCCTTTGAAACTGGAGCCAAACATCTTAAATTCCATTATCACTTTTATTTTTTTAAAAAAAGTTTAGTGGATGGGACATTGGTTTAATACTAAAGTGTCTTCTTCAATTTGAGTTGTACCAGTATGTCACTTTATTTTGAAAGCCTTTACTATGGGGTGTCTTTTCGTGAATTTGTTAATCTTCAGAATCCACATGTGTAAGATGAGAAAATAGAAGGTACCTCTGGTTTCTTAAGGTGCGAAAGGCGCGAATAACTCCTATTTTCCAACTTGAAATAGAATAAATGAAGTGTTCTGTTCATCTCTTCTATATGCCATCGATCTGATTGAAATGATACAGTAAATGGCTGTTTATAGAGTTTTATAGGAACACATCCATGACTGTCTGATAAAGGATGGGTGTATGAGAAGTTAGTTTTAGCTTCAACATATTTCTTAAGGGAAGGAGAAAACTCCATTTCTAGAGGGAAAAAAAAATCTGACCAAAATGATTTTTTAGAAGAAGCTAAGAGATAATCTAACGAGATTTTAAAGAAGCTGAAACATGAGTTTGGCTCAGAAGGAAATGCCAGAGTTTCTGTGGTATTTTCAAAGTATTTTTACACATTTGATAACAATCTTCTTTATAAATACTTTTGTGACAGTAGTGGTCTGTATCACACTATTTTGCATTTGCTATATGTGATGCCAAATAGAATTCTTCTCTTGTTACACTTCATGCTCCAGAAATACCAAACCACTTGTAGGTCTCCAAGTGTACCGTGCTCGCTGAGCATTTCATGTTTCTCCACTGCTGTTTGGAATGTCCTTCCAAGCTTACATGAAACAGACTCCTGCTCTTCTAAGTCTAGGTTGAAACATCACTGCTTCTACAATTATTTCCTTGTATCAAGATATACTTAAGAGCTCCTCCTCCATGGTCCCATGGTGCCTCTTGAGGTAAATGTATCTATTTATTTCTCCATTTCATCAAGAGACTATAAACAATTTCAGGTCCAGAATGTGAGGGTTTTTTCTTGTTTTTTGCTGGTCTTGCTTTTTTCAGGACCTAGAGCAGTTGTACTTGCCATACAGTAAGAAGTCATCAATAAATAGATTATGAATGATGGGAAATTAGACAACCAACAGTGATCAATAAATCCTCTAGTAATGGAAAGCCTCTATAATATTTTCCATATTAAAAAAAGAAACTTCCCAAATCATGTAAAACTATTTTTTCCTGGGTGTGGCATCATTATAGGATTGAAAATCAGTGAGGCCAAATCTAAATGAGGTTGTTTGACAGTTTATCTGTCTTCTTTCCAACCTTGATTTTCTGACCAGTTCCCCTCCTTAAGGCACAACTCTCCTTTCATTTTCTGATATTCTTCTCCACATAAAATCAGAAAAAGTTTAGATGCTATTTGTTTGTGCTCATTTCATGATGGATCATAAATTAGGAAGTTCCAATATATTACCTTAGTTATGTGTAAATAATGTAGTCTAGTTCACTAGTTTGGGGTACGAAGTTCCTTTTAATATTCCAATTAACTTTGAGATTTCTGGTTCAAATGGCTGAACTGAGCTCATGCTTTTTTTACTTTTCCTTCTTGCACCCCTATGAAAACTTATAATAATGAAAAATATAAAATCATCACAACAAAGGGAAGGAAAGATGGACAAGGATTTTAACTTGTCGGGTAAGATGGAAAATAGATGAAACAGTAACTAATATTGCAGCATAGGTGACCTATAACCTAGAAACAATGTACAGAGGGGTGCTGCCGAAAGAGAGCCAATCTGCCGTGCATCACCTTGCAGACACTCAAAATTTGCAGGTACCACGCACAGTGCGTGATGCTAAAGGCAGAAAAAGCAATGTGAGGAATAATGTATGGCTTTTTTTCCCTGAAGACATTAAGTAAAGTGGACACAATCTGGAGACTTAAGATGAAGCGTCTGGGCAAAATCTGGGCTGCTTCGGCATTCTGGAACATGGGGGTTCCGCCCTGTCCATACTTTCTAAAGCAACACCTGCCTGTTGACAAACTCACCCATAGATTCAGAACTTCCCATAAGCGTTTCCAATTCTCCAGTCTTCAATAGGATGACCAAAGATCATGGAAATGAATGAGGAAGAACAAGACAGCAAGCAGGAAAATTGACCTGAGAGGAAACAGCTGACTTAGGAAACATAAGAGAACGTTTTGTTTTTCTCTAATGAAAAGCTCCTTTAAGATTCTAGATTTGTGGGGCTTCCCTGGTGGCGCAGTGGTTGAGAGTCTGCCTGCCAATGCAGGGGACACGGGTTCGAGCCCTGGTCTGGGAAGATCCCACATGCCGCGGAGCAACTGGGCCCGTGAGCCACAACTACTGAGCCTGCGCGTCTGGAGCCTGTGCTCCGCAACAAGAGAGGCCGCGATAGTGAGAGGCCCGCGCACTGCGATGAAGAGTGGCCCCCGCTTGCCACAACTAGAGAAAGCCCTTGCACAGAAACGAAGACCCAACACAGCCATAAATAAAAATAAATTAAAAAAAAAAAATAAAGATTCTAGGTTTGTAACACAAGGGAAGTTTACCCTGAAAAAGGCACAATCAGATAAGAAGAAGATTTTCTTAACAAAAATGTTATGGAATACCTGGGGGTCGGGGGGGTGGGGAAGCTGAAGAGAAATCTCAGGAATTTGAGTAAAAACACATGGAAAAAATAACATAAGGATCAGAGACGATCATTGCAGTGGCTCCAACAAGAGGTGAGTTGTTTGTCATTGTGCAGGTTGTACAGTCCACAAAATGAACGCAAAAGCCAGCACTTAAACTGAGCACTGTAAACTTTCAGAATATTGAGGCTAAAGAGAGTATTTTTATTTATATCATTCAGCAAATGTATTTTGTATCCCAAATATAAAAGTCTAAAGATACAAGTGAGGGTGTGAGGAAATGAGAACTATGATACACTGTTGATGGAAGTGTTAACTGGAACAGTTACTTTGAGGAGCATTTGGTCAATATCTAGTGAAGCTGAAGATGCACACATGTAATGGAGCAGGACCCTATGGGACCTTCCTGGAACAGAGCCCCCTAGGCCCCCGCCATGTCCTCTGCCTGTCTCTTGTTTGTAGAAAAACTTTGGCCAAAGAATAAATTTAATCAGAGAAGTGAGAATGCAGAAGCAAAGAAAAGCAGTCAAACAGAACAAAATAATAATAGTTTAGTCATTTAGGTCAAGGAACTTAATTCCTCCTCGAGGGCTATAGATAATATTCTGAACCATACCCTTTGAGCTGTTTTACAGATACTGAAACCCCCTCCAGGTGGAAGAAGTTAACTACATGATGACCAGACTGTAGCCATGACACAAGCTGTTCCATCTCACACAATTCCAAGAACTGGCCTCAAGGAAATGGGAACAAACCAACCGTGGGACTGAAGATTAACTGTACTTAAAACAATCAAAATGTTGCTGATCAGACCATCACATGACCAATTTCTTTTTTTAAAAAATAAATTTATTTATTTATTTATTTATTTTGGCTGCATTGAGTCCTTGTTGCTGTGCAGGGGCTTTCTCTCTAGTTGTGGTGAGCAGGGGCTACTCTTTGTTGCAGTGCGCGGGCTTCTCATTGCGGTGGCTTCTCTTGTTGCAGAGCACAGGCTCTAGGCACACGGGCTCAGTAGTTGTGGCATGCAGGCTCAGTAGTTGTGACTCACAGGCTCTAGAGCGCAGGCTCAGTAGTTGCGACGCACGGGCTTAGTTGCGTCCCACATCCCGCGGCATGTGGGATCTTCCTGGACCAGGGCTCGAACCTGTGTCCCCTGCGTTGGCAGGCGGATTCTAACTACTGTGCCACCAGGGAAGCCCCCACATGACCAATTTCAAGATGATTTTCAGAGCTAACTGTATTGTTCTGCATGTAGTACTCCCCACACCGCCCCAGCTCCCACCTGTGTACCCCTTTAAAAACTCTTGCTCCAGATCGGCAATGAGAAGTCAGTTCTTTGGGACATGAGTCAACCTTCTCCCCAGGATTGCTGGCTCCCTCAATAAAGCTATCTTTTCTTTTACCCAACATTTGTGTCTCAGTATTGGATTCTTGAGTGACAAGCTGCAGAACCTGAGTTAGGTAACACACGACTATGACTCAATACTTCCACTTAAAGATATATTCCCTGGAGAAAATGCTACCTTTCCTTAAGGAAACATAAACAAAAATGTTCTTTGCAACATTGTTTATAATAGAAAAACAGCTTGTGTAATAGTTAAAATTACTATGTATCAACATAGATAACTCTCAAAAACATAATGTTGAGGAAAAAAGCAGTTTGCAAAGTGGTATTCTGATGTATATTTACAATCATATACTGTATTTAAAAATAAAAAAATAGTTCTATACATTTAAAAAAAATTTTTTTAATTATGTATTGGCTGTGTTGGGTCTTCATTGCTGTGTGTGGGCTTTCTCTAGTTGCGGCGAGTGGGGACTACTCTTCGGTACAAGGGCTTCTCTTGTTGTGGAGCATGGGCTCTAGGCATGCAGGCTTCAGTAGTTGTGGCACATGGGCTCAGTAGTTATGGCTCGTGGGCTCTAGGGTGCAGGCTCAGTAGTTGTGGCACACGGGCCTAGTTGCTCCGTGGCATGTGGGATCTTCCCAGACCAGGGCTTAAACCCATGTCCCCTGCATTGGCAGGCAGATTCTTAACCGCTGTGCCACCAGGGAAGTCCCCTATATATTTTTTAATAGTGAAAGTAGATTAAAAAATTTCCAGAGATTAAAAAAGCATAAAAACAATCCAGGTCATCTAGAAAGAACATGAATCAGACTGGCATAGGTTTCTCATAGCAATACTGAATGTTATAAAATATGGGCTGATACATTAAAAATCCTGAAGCTAGGACTTCCCTGGTGGTGCAGTGGTTTAGATTCTGCCTGCCAACGCAGGGGACTTGGGTTCGATCCCTGGTCCTGAAAGATCCCACATGCTGTGGAGCAACTAAGCCCGCGAGCCACAACTACTGAGCCCATGTGCCACAACTACTGAGCCCACGTGCCTAGAGCCCGTGCTCCGCAACAAGAGAAGCCACCAAAAATGAGAAGCCTGTGCACCGCAATGGAGAGTAGCCCCCTCTCGCCACAGCTAGAGGAAGCCCGTGCGCAGCAACGAAGACCCAACGCAGCCAAAAATAAATAAATAAAATAAATTTATTAAAAAAAAAAAAAAGAATATGCAGACTTACTGTTGCTATATCTATTTTCAGTGGAAACGGGAAATCTGGATTTTTATGTGATATTTTCCAAATTCTAAATATGATCAACAAATTCAAGTACAAAACACTGTGGAACCAGCGCCTTCTGAGCCAAAGTAAACATCTCTGAAGGTGGAATTTGGCCAGTATATAATCTTGGCGCTGACTTTAACTGGCCCTCCTCCTAAACATTGTAAACATTTCATCATTGTCAATTCAATTCTACAAAGGCCATCAGGGACGAAGCCGCCATTATACTGAAGCACAAAGAGAGGGCTGATTTGGCTAAAGTCACAGAGCTAGTTAGTGGAGAGCCTGGTCTAGAAAACAGGTGTTCTGTCTGTTGGGACACCGCTCTTCCCTACATATTCTATCATTTTCCAAAAGTCCAGTTGACTTTTGACAAATCGATCTACAGCTGCTCCCTAATTTTTTCCTTTTCCCTTAATCACTCAGTTTGTATCAGCATCTCCTCTTTTTATGAGTTTAGGTGCTTCTGTGGTCCAATGGGCAGCGACATATGGTCCTGAGATGGAAACTTCTTGATTTTTCAACTTGATAAATCACAGAGATTTCATGAAACTTTCAGCCTCTTCAACAACTTCACTGTGGGAAAAATACAGTGATTGCCCAAGAATTGGTTACTCAAAATGTTATTGTATTAATAAGCTATTAAAATGTGATTATTTAAAAAGAGAATTTCTTGATTGAAATCTAATTAAAAAATAAAGTCACATAAACGAGTTAGATTTCCTTTCTGAAACATGAAATATCTTGTTTAAGTAAGACTTTAGCCCCTTCCATGAGAAGAAAATAAAGCTATTTAAGATGACACCTAGAAACTTATAGATTGCTGTAAATCTACAACTAGAATTTATTAAGTGTTCAACATTATATAATTCTTTAAAACTATTATTCTTCTATAAAAGGACTAGGTAAAATAGAATTCGGCTTCACTTAAATGCAAAATATTAAATTATAGCCATTCAAATTATTTTCAGTGAGCCATGCTCCATGAATATATTTGGCCAACTTCTTTTGGAAGGTTGCTTTTGAAGTCTTATTTATAATATCAAGCCTATCAGGGTAATTTTTAGTCAATGTAAGCATATACTCTGGCCTCTATAGCCCTCATTTTGTCACAGCGGTAACTACTGAACTTTCTCCACAAGCTCATATCACTGCCTTTAGGACCAATCCTGTCTTTAAGTAGGATACATTAAAGCATATTCGGCAATCTGTCTAGAATTCCGTAGAACCTTCCTCACTAATGTTAATGATCCAGCTTTGACCCTATCTTCACTTCTAATATTTAGAAATTATCTTTTCTCTGAAAACTTTTTTTTCCCCATAATACACACAGTATGACATGCATAAAGGAAAGTACACAAATCGTAAGTGCTCAATTGATTATCTTGACGTGCACACACTCATTACCAACACCTGGTTAAGAAATAGAACATTATCAGGACCCCGGAAGTCCTCTCGGTGTTCCCTGCCAATCACTATCTGCTCCTTTCTGCCCAAAGTTTACACTAGTCTGTCTCCTAGGGCCTGCTGCTGAACTTTATGTACAGAAAATTGTACAGTGTATATTCTCTCATGACTGGCTTCTTACACTCCACATTGTGTTTGTGATATCCAACCAGGTTGTTACATATAGAAGTAGTTCATTCTTCTTCACAGTTGTGTAGAATTCCATTGTACAAATAAACTGTAATTTATTTACCTAATCTACCCCCAGATTTTGGCTCTTGTGAGTAACGCTGTTCCGGACATTCTTGTGCATTTCTTTTGGGGTACGTGAGCATTCATTTCTGTTGGGTATATATGAATATATATATGTGTTCAACTTTAGTAGATGATGCCAACGTTTTCCAGCATAGTTGTACCAGTTGATACTTAACTTACAGTGTAAGAGGTTTCTCATTAGTTCTTAGCTTCACCAAAAATCTGTCTTTTAAATTTTATTTCTTGGGGCAGCTTATGTTATCTCATTGCCATTATAATTTGCACTGCCCTGGTGACTAATGAATTTAGGCCCCTTTTCAAACGTTCATTGGTCATTAAATTATCCTCTTATATGGTATCTGTTCAAGACTCTTGTCCACTTTTCTATTAGGTTGTCTGTTTTCACTAATATGTAAGAGCTTATATATTATGCACACAAGTCTTTAGTCAATTATATCAATTGCAAATATCCTCTCCTACTCTGGTTTGCATTTTCATGACTTTAATGGTGTTTCATTGAAAAGCAGAAACTTAATAAAGTATAATTTTTCTATCACTTTTTTTTCAGGTGAAAGTGCTTTCTGTATCCTGTTTAAGAAAGATTTTCCTATCCCAAGGTAATGAATCTTTTCCTCTGCTATCTTCTAGTAACTTTACTGTTTTATATTTCATAGTTAGAGCTATAATCCACCTGGAATTAATTTTTGTGAATGACGTGAGGTATGGAAAAAGTATTATTGTTCTGCATAGTTGCCTAACTGACCTGGCACCATTTATTAAAAAGACTGAGGTTTCCCCACTGCTGCCTCGTGTGTGTGTGTGTGTGTGTGTGTGTGTGTGTGTAGGTGTGTGTGTTTAAAGACTACTATTGTAAGTAAACATGTTTTCTTTTGAGACATTTTGTGACTTGATTATTATAAGTAGTCACAAGTAGATGCAAATGCATTTAAAGTTTTGCTTGTAAATTACAACTGAGACATATAAGAAAATCAGAGGAAAAAGGAGAGGCAGATAGGGTTAAGGAATTTAGAAACGGGAGAAGGCAGAAACACATCTATAAGGGATTCCAACAATGAGGAGGTGGGTCAGAGACCCCCAGATATGCTCTCAGATAATCAAAATGAGACTGTATGGTCTACATTAAAGCCTAGGTCATGGCCATAAGAAGGATCGGCTGCACTGGAATGCATCCAGATCTCAAGATTGACGAGGTGGGTGGCAGTGATTTGTTACAATTTAAACCTGAGACTGAGCGAAGAACCCATAGGTCACTAGAAGAGACTAGGTGGAGGCTTCCCACAAGCTGTAAGTTACTGAAGGAAGTGAGGACAGCAATGCCTAATGAAGATGCTTTAGGTTTGAACAAAATGATTCATTGCCGAGTAATTGTATTGTGCGTTCTCTATTCCTTACTCTGAAATTCTTCTCCATAATAACGTGCCGTCAGAGATTCCCAGATTCCAGTAGCTAACACTTAGGAGAAAAACAGAAAGCCGCTAAAGTGTGAGAGTATCAAGAATTTCACTTGATACTTCTCACTTTCAAAAGGGGAAGTCTCGGTTTCCGCCTCTGGCTGGTGATCGTGTAGAGAGAATGAAGAAGTTTGGAAGAAGGCACACATCGGAGGGGACAGGGGGGTGGTACAGGGCTCAGGGTTAAGAGTGAAAGAGGGCTTCCCTGGTGGCGCAGTGGTTGAGAATCTGCCTGCCAATGAAGGGGACACGGGTTCGAGCCCTGGTCTGGGAAGATCCCACATGCCGCGGAGCAACTGGGCCCGTGAGCCACAACTACTGAGCCTGCGCGTCTGGAGCCTGTGCTCCGCAACAAGAGAGGCCGCGATAGTGAGAGGCCCGCGCACCGCGATGAAGAGTGGCCCCCGCTTGCCGCAACTGGAGAAAGTCCTCGCACAGAAACGAAGACCCAACACAGCCAAAAATAAATAAATAAATAAATTAATTAATTAAAAAAAAAAAGAGTGAAAGAGCTTGGACCTTTATTTCATTGCAGACAATAATGTGACAGCTCTACGTCAGTTTATTAGGAATGATCTTTCACTTAGTTCATCGATAGTCATCTGATTTACTCACAAAGATCACTTGGTCGGCATATACATGACCAGCTACTAATAGAGCTTTCAGGTGAGGGGAAGAAACCTTTTGGCCTTTGGTGTTCCTACTGAAATGTGTTTCTAGGCTAATAATAAATGGTATTTGTTTTGAGACACTCTGAAATTCCCTCAGTGTTAAGCCAAAGAAATTGCATTGTAAGCACAAAGTACTAAATATATTATCTCAGTCTGTTCAAGCTCTGAGTTACTAGTTGAACCATTTTGTTGTTGAGTTATTGGAATTAGGAACCACTTGAGAGCTTGTATCATGTACGTAACCCAATCTCTGAAGTATCTAGTACAGTGCTCTGAGTATATGGGTACTTAATAAATGCTTTTTGATTGATTACAAAAAAATCTTTAGCAAAATTCTATAACACTCGCTAAAACTGAACTCTATCGAATTGGGGATAGTCAGGTGAAAGAACACTCAAAAATAACAAAGGCTTCAAAATGCTGTCTTCATTGCGGTTACAGTAATCATTGCAAAGCAGATACACAAAAAGAAGAGGACCTAATGAAAGCTTCTAATTTCAACAATCCAAGCCCTTATATTTTCAGTTTGCACAATTCCCAGCACCTAGCCTTTTTGAAGTAGTATAAAAATTCCCCTATGATTCCCTCATAATTCTAACAGCCTCTAAATTCTTGAGGGAAATCTCTGGGCTCTTTTGTTTTCAACTCCTAAAATCCATGTCCTTTATCTTTCCTTAATCTTTGGGGGTTCAGCATTTTCCCGTCGAGCTAGTTAGTTTTATTAGCCATTGTGCTTCTTGGTGTAGTACATTCTGCTTGTTCAGAGCACGGCCAATTCTGTTGGAAGAACCAGGAAATGACTAGAAAATAGTTTTGGAGACTGGACAGTAGTCTAATATGCTGAAGCCCTCCAAATGAGGGTTTAACTTAACCTTACAATTGTTGACATTCTATCAGTATGAATTCTGGGTTCAGTATGAATTTTTGGTATGGAAAACATTGCACCTGATCAATGTTTTTCCTCCACTCCTTATTCCCCAAACGTTAATATACTCTGGTAAGCCTTCCACTCCTGGGTACGTGGGTGGAATCTTGGGAAATAGTTACACCTAAAATCATCTCTAGGTCTTAGGAGGTGCTTTGAGGATACACTTTAATTTGATGTCCTTCCGGATCTTCTCACATCAGTTCAATTCAACAAACATTATTGAATTCTCCCATGTGTGCAACATTAACCCAAGTGATGGGGATACAAAGAAGAGAAGTTCCTGTTGTCAGTGGTAACAATCGAATGCAATGATACCCAACCCTGGAGCATGCAGCTCACCTGGGGGGCCTGAAACATACCAATACCTGAGCAGCCACAACCAGAATCTTTTAAAATAGGTCTTGGGTGGAGTCTGGGCATCAGTATTTTTTTAAAAGCTCCCCAGGAGATTCTAATATACAATGAAGACCAACCAACATAATAGGTGAGCTAATACAAGTTAATATATATTGAGGACTGCTTTATGCCAGGCACTAGTCTTTTCTTATGTTTTATATCATTTTATCCCTCCAATAACCCAACAGGATAAATATATTGCAACTTCCATTTATGGATGAGCAAACGAGTCAGGGCAAAGTTTAATGACATATCCAAGGCCACAGAGTTAGTATGTGGGAGAACCAAACATCAATGCCGGAGTCTACTCTGGAGCCCATGTTTCTCACCACTACACACACTGCCTCATGTTACCTGCCCGGCAGTGATTTAATTTGATAAGCTCTTTCATGATGGCAGTTTGTAAAATGTACTGAGGAAAGAGAGGTCAGAGCTGTTGATTTTGACCATAGATAGAGGAGGTTGGAGAATATTTTACAGTGGAAGAACTATTTGAACTTAAATTTAAATGATGAATAGGATTTATAGGTAGAGAGGAGAGTTCAAACAGAAGAGACATCCTCTGAAAAGGCACTCAGAAGATGGGCATGGAATATTCCAGAAACGTGTGCTGTATTTTGGGTGAGTTCTCCAGTCTCTTTAAACCCTTTACCTGTGAATGATCTATTCTCAGTATCCCAGCCTGCCTAAAAAGTACACTTTTCCTCAGTGCTTTTCCTCTCTCACTTTATATTTCAAGATATATAGATATATATTTTAATATACTTAACATTTTCAAAACTATAAAATGAGTAAAAGTACAAGTGGAAGCCCTTGTTGGTGTCTTGGTCAGGTTTTTCTCAGCACTGGGTTCTTCTAAGTGTTGATAAAGTGGGGTAGGATTTACCTCAAGTAAAATAGTCTTCATAAATGAAACCATTAGTTTTAACTACTTCAGCTGTCATAATAATAACAAAAAGGTGTTAATGATTATCTCCATACCCATCCTCACCAGATAGCCTTTTGCTCTTGGAATGTCATCTTTATGAAATAGGCAGTAAGTAGAATAGGAAGAGATATACCAGACTCTGAGGGTTGTTGACAAGAGACCTCCATGAATGTCTCATATAGGCTGCATCTGCATATGAAATGATAAATTGAGATAACTTTCTAGATAAATCAAGTAAAGTCCAAAGGTAAGGTGTGGGTAGGGCTGCTGTAGGTAGGCTGATGGCATAAGAACTAGAACTCTGAAGTAAGCAATTGGTGCAGCAATACATTCCTTATAAGGTCATAGGGTTGATCCTTCCAGGCTGACACGGCCTCCTTTATACATGGTATAAAAGACCAGGAACCTGTGTTCCGGGTTCCTCTGGCACAGCCAAGTCCTCACTTAACCTGCACTTCATTGACCACCTCTGTTGACCACTAAACTTGGTGCTATGGACTGAATTGTGTCCCCTCCAAACTGATATATTGAAGCCCTAACTTCCAACGTGATGGTATTTGTAGATGGGGCCTTTGGGAGATAATTAGGTTTAGTTGAGGTCATAAGGTTGGGGCCCTCAGGATGGGATTAGTGCCCTAGTAAGAGGAGATACCAGAGAGTTTGCTTCCTCTCTCTATCTCTCCTGTGTGAGAACACATCAAGAAGGCGGCTGTCTGCAAGCCAGGAAGATTCCTCACCAGGGAGCTAAATTGGCCAGCACCTTGATCTTGGACTTCCTAGATTCCAGAACTGTGAGAAATAAATTCCTGTTGTTTAAGCCCCCCCAGTCTATGGTATTTGGTTACGGCAGACCAAGCTGACATTTGGGAGCACACTGATGAGGGGACAATGGAAACACTGGAAACACTCATTTGTATCCGTGATCTTAGGTGTAGTATGGTTTTTGGTGAAAGCCGTTGAGAAAACAACCTTGAACCCAGTCTGAGCTGTCATTCCTGTCAATTAACCCTCTTATCTTTCCCTCTGTTACCTTGTTATTTCAAGCAAGATATTTTATTTTGCGTTCTCAGAAGATAAGTGGGTTGTGTTTGAGTTTTGGGTAGACTATCTTGACAACCAAGTAGTGTTATAAATATTTTAAGTTTTATGAAAAGAATAAATTTAGCATAACCTGCCTTGACAGAAGTGAGATGCTTATGTCTGTGAAGTGTAGTTGGTGAAAAAACATCAACCTCAGGATCTGTGGGATTCTAGTGACACCTGCTGGACTCATCAAATGGTAGCCATCGTTGGTTGGTTAACTCTGTCTCTTCCGCTGTGACAAAAGACAACCAGGCCTCACAGTTAGGAGAGTGACCTCTAGCGGAAGATCCTTGGAAATTTTCTTTCTAATTGAATTTATAAAGGCTCAGAATACCATTTAGACAATATATAATTAGAGAGAAGAAAGGTAAGAGTGCAAGTACTGAGCATATTCAAACTCATCCGTGATGTTCAATTCTTTGCCCTGTGAAGAGAAATCTCCTAGATGTACCAGAATAAAATTTGATGATTATAGCCTGTTTTATTGATTTATCATTTTGTGTTGACATGTTGTTTTATACCAAAAGGCTATGTAATTTAGTCATTTAGAGCAAAGGCTCTGGAGTCAGAGCCAGGGTTAAAACACAGGATTTGTCACTTACTAAATATTTGCCCTGAGCAGTTTATTTAACTTTCCTGTGCCTCAGTTTCCTTGGCTTAAAATGGGGACAATTGTACCTACATCATAGAGATGAGAACATTGCCTGACACGAAGTAAAACACTCAACAACTGTTAGCTATTTTTATTACAAGAAAATTAACGAAATCCCTGCAGTTTCTCTCATTCTGTGATAAAATTACTCTCTTAGCTATCTCTTTGTCGGGAGTAAGCTGAGGACAAAAGACTCATCCCGAGGATGGGGGAGAGATTCGACAAAAGGGAGGGTTCACATTTGTGCTTGTCGCTTCATATAATCTAGATGGAGAATCCACAGAGACCAAGATATTCTAGCTGTGTGAAGGGGTTTGGTTGTGGCTGTCACAGAGAGTCCAGTTTTTGTGAGCGGATATGCAGTCACAAGGATGGCATTGCGTTAACAACCTACGGCGAGGGCGGCGGGTGTCGGAAGCTCGGTGATACAATGCCATGAAGTCTTTGGACATTGGAGAAGGCTGGTCAACTTGGTTCTAGGATTGGACGTAGATCCTCAGATATTGTCATTGTCTTCCCTGAGCAGCCAGCCAGAATTACATATGGAGTATGTACGAAGAACAAGACCTCGGGCAAAACAGCGCGGGAGTGGAGGGCATAGAGGCAGCAGCTAGACACAGAGCTTTAGGAACCCTGGCGTGATGAGCATTTCTGCAAAGCTGGTGGAGGTGCTCTTGTTGCCTTGGGGTAGCAAGTAGTCAGCTGCTTCTGTTCTCTCATGGTAACACATGTTCCAGCAAGGGAGCTCAAATCAGAGTTGGGATTCTGTGAAGGGATTTTTTGGGTTACTTTTTATTTTAAATTTGTTATCAAAGTAATACAGATAAGCATTAAAAAACTAAAATAGTATATAGACTGACACAAACTATAGTTCTTCTAATGCTGTCCTTAAAGATAACCACTTTTAACTCTTTTAGCTTTTTTATTCCCTTAGTTACCTTCACAGGTTAAATAATGTACTACAGTCACTGTTTGTAAATGTATCAATGTAAGAAAATATTTACTGACTTTCTGCTCTGACACACGAGGTTTTGGTTCACTATCTTAGCATCTCTCTTGTAGTGGGTGTAGACTGGTTGAGTTATTCGGCCTGCACACTGTTTGAAAAAACAAGTTTCATAAAGGATCAGGGTAGATTTTCCTGCTTTGCTTGAAAAATCATCAAATATTCAAAACTGGATTTGCATTACTTTATAGAAACAGCTGGCTCAAGCTGGGTAGTGACTGTCAGTCATTCGGATTTCCAGTTTTCCCCAGACCTCACCACTCCTTACTGCTCTTCAGTACTGAGGCCGAGTATAAATTGCCATTTATCATCATCTGTCTCTTTTTCTTACAGCAACAAAACATTTCACCATACCCAAGTGGGAAAATTTAAAATGGACAAAGCAGCTCCAATAACCTTTCTTGCCTCAGGCCTGTTTTACTCAGTTGCTTTAGCTGTCTGCCCTTGTATGCATTTGCATTTGTGATCATTGATTGCTCTATTTGCTGTCCTTATTACTGTAAGCAATATCCTAGTAATAGAATGTGAAAATAGGATGATTCTTGTCTTCATTTTGACTGAAGTGCTAATAGGATGTATACCACAATGGATGTGAAATAAACTCCCATAAGCAGAAGTATAAAGAAAACAGTCGAGAACCGGTTTATTGACACTTGAGCTCGTCTTTACCCACTACTTTTTTTTTTTTTTGGCCATGCCGAGTGCCTTGCAGGACCTCAGTTACCCAACTAAGGATTGAACCCGGGCCACGGTAGTGAAATCCTGGAATCTTAACTACTAAGGCCACCAGGGAACTCCCCTCTTTACCCACTATTACTTGGAGAATATAAAAATGTTGAAGCGGAGAGGAAGAGAGCATTTTGTGAGGAAGATTTCCCTCGAGAAGGTTCTGTTATGAGCACCATCCACATTTCCCACCAAGGGGTTGAACAGAGATTACCTGTCTCATCACCTCAAACTGAATATGGGGGGCTTTACCTGGACCAAATGGGGTGTCCAATGTGTATCCCTAGGATTTGGGATACAGAGTGGACTTGTGTCTAATTCCCATCCTAGGAAATCTGGAGGACAAAAAGTTTAGACCATTGGCCAGTGAGCAGCTTAAATGATGGAGTACAAGGGGATTGCTCTTGTGACTGCGAAATACTGTACTTTTGGCCAGTCAAAAGGGGCATGAATATTTCCAATGGACCAGAGAGTGTGGAATGCTCCGGAGCCACTTAAAGCCCTGACTAAGAAGACAAACTGGGAGGGGTCATGTGATGGACGCGGCCAGCAGCCTTGTTAAGTGGATTGCTAGAGAACCAAGGGCTGAGTGGGGAGAGGCCAAGTGAAAGTGAAGCATCATCTGTGTCACAGGTACTTCAGCCAGAGGGACCCAGCCGGTAAGCCTCTGCAAGTGCCCACGAAAGACAGACAGTTTTAGACATCTGCCAGGCCAGAGAGTGTGCAGCTAACATAATATTATCAGTTCAAGTGGCAATCTCCCTGCCCCCTTTCCCCTTCTCCCTGTGCTCCAACCCTGGAGAGGCAAGAAGCCCCGGCTTCAGGAGGAAGAGAAGCCAGAGAAAGACCATACATCTCTTTCCTTCTGCAACACTCAGCCCACAGTGGGTCTGGAAAGTGCAAAGAAGAACTGATGTGAAATCGATCCAAAATTTTGATTTGTTGAGGACTGGATGTTAATTTCTGATTTCAGACTATGCAATTTAAAGTAACAGAGGTATGTCTATTACCTGTTAGCGAGCAGAAATGTCATGGGATCGGTCCAAGGTTTCATCCAGGGGCAGGGGAAGGTGAACATCACTGAATACATTTGCAAGAAGCCATGGAAAACTAAAGTTGTGTTTTGATCACACCCCATGCATTGTGCTGATTTAGCATATTGGTAAATTTCTTATACCTTTATTTCTAGAACCATCACAGACCACATCAAAAGATAAAGCTATTAACCCCTTTATCCTTTCCTTCGATACTCTGCTCTTCCTCCTGGCTGCTGCAGTCTCCACCTAACTCGTGAAATGCCAATGTTAAAAACATAACTTCTATAACCATTATTATATCTTTAATATGTTATGCTTTAATGAACAGATTTCTGATTTCAGTGAGAAGGGTATAGCTTGTCGTAGACAAGTGCTCCCATCAGGAAAATCTAGAAAAGCCCAATACCAAAAATATGTTTGAAGACATCTGAGGTAACACGGACTTGAGAGACCAACACACTGGAGAGAAGGGCATGGCACGGAGATGAGTCCTACTTTCTGCATGCAGTTTGGTCCCTGGACCATCTGCCAGTCCTTGACATGGGGACAAGGCTGTGAAGCTGGTAGAAGGTGAATGCTAAGAAGTATCAAACCAGTGGAACCTTCAGCAATCTCACGAAGCTGAGGAGACAAACTTTGGAGTTTGAGGACGGCCAAGACAGCCAAGACTTGAGGGGACAAAATCCTGGAAAGAGAAAGGGAGCACAGAGAAGGAAGCCCAATGCCTGACACCAGTTTTCTCCTTGGGACATTTATTGATTCTCAAGCTGAGCAAGGTGAGAGGTGAAAGAATTGAGTTGAAAATGGTTGAAAAGCAGAGTGGGAGTTTCTGGCAGCCTTAAAGTCCTAGAGAAGGAGATAAAAATCAGAACCATGAAGCAGGTGCTCTAGTAAACACCCCAGCTTTGTTTGGAGGGCAAGAACCTGAGAAGGGGTGCAATTTAGAGGAAGGTTAGACATTAAAAAGACTCAAAGGCAGCCTCAAATCTAAATTCACTAAGTGTGTTGAGGTGATCTACACCCATGTCTGCTGACTGCCAGATAATAAGGTAAATCCTCTCTGATGGAGGATAAAATCACCCAGAATAGAATCAACATTGTGAAAATGACTATACTACCCAGAGCAATCTACAGAGTCAATGCAATCCCTATCAAACTACCAATGGTATTTTTCACAGAACTAGAACAAAAAAGTTCACTGTATGGAAACACAAAAGACCCCAAGTAGCCAAAGCAGTCTTGAGAAAGAAAAATGGAACTGGAGAAATCAGGCTCCCTGACTTCAGACTATACTACAAAACTGCAGTAATCAAGACAGTATGGTACTGGCACAGAAACAGAAATATAGATCAATGGTACAAAATAGAATGCCCAGAGATAAACCCACGCAAATATGGTCACGTTATCTTTGATAAAGGAGGCAAGAATGTAAAATGGAGAAAAGACAGCCTCTTCAATAAGTGGTGCTGGAAAAACTGGACAGCTACATGTAAAAGAATGAAATTAGAACACTCCCTAACACCATACACAAAGATAAACTCAAAATGGATTAAAGACCTAAATGTAAGACCAGACACTATAAAACTCTTAGAGGAAAACACAGGCAGAACACTCCATGACATAAATCACAGCAAGATCCTTTTTGACCCACCTCCTAGAGTAAGGGAAATAAAAACAAAAATAAACAAATGGGACCTAATTAAACTTAAAAGCTTTTGCACAGCAAAGGAAACCATAAACAAGATGAAAAGACAACCCTCAGAATCGGAGAAAATATTTGCAAATGAAGCAACTGACAAAGGATTAATCTCCAAAATGTACAAGCAGCTCAGGCAGCTCAATATCAAAATTACAAACAACCCAATCCAAAAATGGGCAGAAGACTTAAATAGACATTTCTCCAAAGAAGATATACAGATTGCCAACAAACACATGAAAGGATGCTCAACATCACTAATCATTAGAGAAATGCAAATTAAAACAGCAATGATGTATCACCTCACACCGGTCAGAATGGCCATCACCAAAAAATCTACAAACAATAAATGCTGGAGAGGGTGTGGAGAAAAGTGAACCCTCCTGCACTGTTGGTGGGAATGTAAATGGATACAGCCACTATGGAGAACAGTATGGAGGTTCCTTAAAAAACTAAAAATAGAATTACCATGTGACCCAGTAATCCCACTACTTGGCATATACCCTGAGAAAACCATAATTCAAAAAGAGTCATGTACCACAATGTTCATTGCAGCACTATTTACAATAGCTAGGACATGGAAGCAACCTAAGTGTCCATCTACAGATGAATGGATCAAGAGGATGTGGCACATATATACAATGGAATATTACTCAGCCATAAAAAAAAACGCAACTGAGTTATTTGTAGTGAGGTGGATGGACCTAGAGACTGTCATACAGAGTGAAGTAAGTCAGAAAGAGAAAAACAAATACCATATGTTAACACGTACATATGGAATCTAAAAAAAAAAAAAACTGTTCTGAAGAACGTAGGGGCAGGACAGGAATAAAGATGCAGACGTAGAGAATGGAATTGAGGACTTGAGGACACGGGGAGGGGGAAGGGTAAGCTGAGACGAAGTGAGAGAGTGGCATGGACATATATACGCTACCAAATGTAAAATAGATAGCTAGTAGGAAGCAGCCACATAGTACAGGGAGATTACCTCAGTGCTTTGTGTCCAACTAGAGGTGTGGGATTGGGAGGGTGGGAGGGAGAGGCAAGAGGGAGGAGATAAGGGGATATATGCATACGTATAGCTGATTCACTCTGTTATACAGCAGAAACTAACACATGATTGTAAAGCAATTATATTCCAATAAAGATTTAAAAAAAAAAAGATCACTCAGAGTTTCTGCAGTTTTTCATATATGATGTCCAGCATTCAATAAAAAGTTACTACTTATTTCAGCACGAGATTTAGAGAAAGAAAAGATCTGCAAGTGACTCAAATGTTAGAGTTATCAGACACAGACTTTAAACTGATTATTCAGATTTTCTTATATTCATAAACTAATTTTGGTAAGGTTTATTTTGCTGGAATTTTGTCCATTTTACTTAAATTTTCAACTTCATTGGCATAGTTATTCACAAAGTTCTCTTATGTTTTTAATGTTGGTAGAACCTATAGTTATGGCTTCCTTTCATTCTTTGCATTGGTCATTTATGCCTTCTTTCTTTTTCCGTTAATCAGTTTCACCGTTTTATTAATTTTCTTAATCTTTTCAAAAAACAACGTTTTGATTATCTTGATTCTTTTCATTATATATTATTTATTTGGCTTTTGTTTTTATTGTTAACTTTCTTTTAACTTTTCTTTGTGTTTATTTCCTGTTCTTTTCCACCTTCGTGAGATGGTTACTCAGCTCATTGCTTTTTAACTTAATTCCTTTCTAATACAAAAGGATCGTAAGTGTGCTTTAAATACTACAAGATTTTGATATACATTTTGATATGTTTTTATTGTTACACAGTTACAAATATTTTCTAATTTCCTTTATAATTTTTTCTTTGAGTCATTGGTTTTTTGAAGCATATTTCTTAATTTTTAAATACATGGTAATCTACATATGGCTTGTTATTAATTTTCATCTGAATTTCATTTTGGTCAGAGAATATAGTCTGTATGATTTCAGTCCTTTGAAATATGTTGAGACTTGCTTTAGGGCCAGAAATATAACCCTTCTTTTGTTGATAAATATTTTATATATGCTGGATGATTTGTTGATTAGATCCACGTATGAATACAGCACTACCACTTGTAGTAAGTTTCACTGACGTAGAGAGTTTCATTGCTAGGATTTGCTATGAAGAACCTGGAAGTTCTTCAAGTCTTGGAAGTATCGCGTAATCCCTCTGTGACTTTGTTTCCTTGTTGGCACAGTGTGGCAGCCTGACTCCATTATCTCCAAGCACATTTTCAGACTCTATAATCTATGGACTATGTGGTTATAATTTTCATAACCCTATATGTACCCAGCAGGCAAAAGCGAATAAACCCACCAATGTTCATAGCAGCACTGTTCGCAAGAGCCAAAAGGTGGAAACGATCCATCTGTGCATTGATGAATGAATGGGTAAATAAAGTGTGGCTCATGCATGCAATGAAATAATTATTCACCTTCAGAAAGGAAGGGAATTCTGACACATGGTACAGCATGGATGAACCTTGAGGACATTATTAAGTGAAATAAGCCAGTCACGAGAGGACAAATACAGTGTAATTCCGCTTATATGAGGTACTGAGAGTAGCCAAATTCATAGTGACAGAAAGTAGAAGGGTGGTTGCCAGGGGCTATAGGAGGGGGAATGGGGAGTTAGTGGTTAATGGTTATGGAGTTTCAGTTGGGGAAGGTGAAAAAGGTGTGGAGACAGATGGTGGTAGTGGTTGGACAACAGTGTGAATGTCCTGAATACTACTGAACTGCACTAAAAGTAATTAAAATGGTAAATTTTATGTTATGTGTATTTTACCACAATAAAATAAAGAAGGAATATTTGCGTGAAGGACTGCATAATAATCAGGAGTGGAAAAAAATAAAAAATGAGTAGTAAGGCTTCTAATAGAGAGTCAATGAATATGATAAGATCTTACCATATTATAATATTCATATTTTCAACATACTTCCATGATCTAGGCATTGGTCACAGAGAAAGTTTTGGGGGCAGGAAAGTTTCCTCAAATCACCCCGCTACGTTGGGGAGGAAGGGTAACATTTAAGGGAACCCTATCCCCTTCCCCAGGAACTCCACCTTTGAGAGGAGTTTATTAACAATCCCCATTCATGGATGAGGCCAGCAGAGGTTTGGTATTGTTCCAGGGCACATGCCATGTAATTAAGCTCTCAAAGGGAAAGACATGCTCTACTTTATTTTTTACTTTTAGTGTTTGGCATGTGGCAGGTGCTTGGTGAATAATTATTAAGTGAATAAATAAGATAGGATATGAACCCAGATTAATCTAAGTTCAAAGTCCACTCTCCTCCAGGAACCTATACAGTTACTATTAGGTCCCATATAACTGAATTTGGGGCTGGACGGCCTTGACACTGGGTAAGAATTCTTTATGCCGAGTCCTGGTTAAAGCTTCACAAAGGTGGACTCTGGGAGGACCAGAGTGCCATCAAGACACCAGAACTTCTAATTTGCTGTATCTCCCACTCCATTTCCTCTTATTTTACCCCTTCCTTCTTTGATGAGAATTTTGTTGTAATCCAAGATTTTTGGGAGCAAAAATCATTTAATCTGGGAAATGTCACATCTTTTGGGAATAGCTGGTAGATTTATGCTGCCTTGCCTCTCCATCTCTGCCCCCCATGCAGGAAATAACTGAAGATGTAGGAGTTTGGGAGCAAGTTTAGGCCACAGATATGTGGTTTTAGAAATTTAGGGTTGGTGCGTCTCTTATTTTGGATTATTTACACAACTGTGTGATATGAAGGGCACACTGCTTCTTCAAGTCTTCAATCCTATTGAAGTATAATAAAATGATCACTTTAATATTCTTGTCAACAATGCCCTTATTTTAAAAAAAACCTTGGATTTTATACCACATGCAGCGTTTTTCCAAAATTTCATTTTCTTTTTTTGGCAAGTTTACTGCATGTTCTCGCTCTCATTTTTTCTATTAACCTTTGCCAAATCTCTACTTTCACTCCCACCTCTTACAAAAGTTCATTTGAATGTAATCTGAATGAACTACAAATATATCTGTGAAGGAGAAAAACTAATTTTCAGAGAAGTTTAAATCATAATACAACAATTACATTGTATTCAAGTATTCAATTCATATATATTTTATGTATGTACATATGTATGTCCCATAAATAATTATTAACATTAATTACAGGTCAGAAGCCTGAATGACATGAACAAAACCATTCATATATTATACTGTGTCTGTTCAGGGTCATCCTTTTCTTTTAAACAAGAACCCCAGCTCCTTTTCTTCAAATTACTACCAATGCGGGACTTCCCTGGTGGTCCAGTGGTTAAGACTCCACGCTCCCAATGCAGGGGGCCCGGGTTCGATCCCTGGTCAGGGAACTAGATCCCACATGCCGCAACTAAGACCCCGCGTGTTGCAACTAAACATCCTGCATGCCGCAGCAAAGATCCTGCGTGCTGCAACTAAGACCCGGCGCAGCCAAATAAATAAATAAATGAATAAATAAATATTTAAAAAATTACTACCAATGCTGGAGCATGTACAGTATCATTCCCAGGGCCACCTCACTCGGCTGCCCAGGTTGTGCACTGAACAACCCTGGAAGACATCTTTTACATAAAATATAAGTGAATGGTTCCCTCTTGCAATTGAGCAGGTACAATGTGTATAAGTGTGTGCCGTAGTCCTATTTTTCTGTTCACTTCTCCTCCTTTCCTAAAATGTACGTTTTCCATGCTCCATCCTTTTGGTTTTCCTCCAGACTCTGGAATCCTTTTTCCATTCAATTTCTTCATTAAATTCCATTTAGTTTCTTCAGAATTCTCAGTCAATGGATTTCATATAACTTCTCCCCACCATTGTATCTCGTGGGACACTTAAGAGACTGTAGTTACAGCCAAGTGGAGCAGTCCGGAGGCAGCACATAACTTAGGGGGAGAGAATGGGCTTGGGAATCAGATAGACCAGCTCTGTCTCTTATCAGCAGGATGGAACCGAGCAAGTTAGTTAAGCTTTCTATCTGAGGTATGGAGATAATACTAGTAACTACCTCACATTCCACTGAAAAGGTTAAATGAAATAATGCTTAGGATAGTGACTGACAGAAATTTCTCAATAAATGGTAGTTTATAAAAAGATGGAAGTGTTGGGGGTGTACAGAAAGAGTTGTATGGATAATTATGGATCATTAAGCCATCTGGTATACCAACAAAAAAGAACCACAAGGAAACAAAGGCCATATGCATCCCCCTATTTCTCCTCACCTATCCTCCTCCAAGGCACCCATTAAGCTAAAGCTAAGGAGGTGAGATTGAACTGTTCTCTATTGGCTTCAAGTCTGCTCCTAATTTTTATTTTAACCTGTCTTCATCTCTATGAATTCAGATGGGGATGGGGATATGAGGGTGTGAGGGGAAAGCATCCTTTATAGTGAGATTTTTTTTTTTTCGGGACCCCAACACTCTTAGTAACATCTGGACTCCAGAGTTTCATTCTTGTAGCATTCAGGGCAGAAGAGTTCCTTGGGAAATTTGAGGCAACAATTCATACCCAGGCCATTCCTTCAATGACACATGGAAGGAAACCCAAAGATGAGAGTCTGAAGACCCTTATCAAGATGTTTGAAGCCAGAGTTGTGTAGTTGTGTAGTGGCTACAAATTGGGCCCCAGGGCAGTGTCCGGACATCTGGGTGGTGAGTCAAGTTGCTACTGAGCATCACCACAGGACGTGTCTTCACTTGGTGGACGTGTCTTCACTTGGTGGACGTGTCTTCACTTGGTCTCTCTCAAATGTTCAACAGAGTGAAAAGGAACTCGAAAGAGGGTTGCCCCAACATTTGACAACCCCCCACCCAACAAAGAAGGTGTAGGCTTATTGGGGAGCTGAGAGACATTATTACACCAATGTCACCAAAATTTTAAGTTTTCTCGGGTGCAATTAGAGATTTTTAGGACACAGGACTCATGGTGGTTGTAGAAAACTGTTAAATACTGTGCAAAGAGCCTTTCTTACAAGATATTTTAGACAAAGTTTTTTTTTTTTTACTAGTTACAGCAAAATTAATACATGCTTCCTACTAAATATTTGAGAAGTATAGGAATCCATAAAAACACGTGAACTTTTGTGTTCTTATTTTTACTTATTCTGGGGGCTGGCTGTGGGGTGGTGGGAGTCATCTAGATTATTTGGAATTGTAGCCCCGAGGCCATGGAGGCAAAACATGCCTGGAAAGGAAGTTGTGCTGAGAACTGGCCTGCAAGGTGTTCTTGTCAGAGGTACGTGAGTTCTGGAGGGTCCGGGGCAGAAAGAGGCCTCATTCTGCTCTGTTTGCTGTTACATCTGCCACAACATCTCTTTCTGCACTTACAGTGACTATATTTGTTTCTTAGCGTTGCTGTAACAAAGTACCATACATGTTTGACTTGAAACAACAGAAGTTTAATGTCTCACAGTTCTGGAGGCTAAAAGTCTGAAATCAAGGGGTCAGCAGGGCTGTGTGAACTGTGAAATCAGTAGGCGAGGATCCTTCCTTGCCTCTTCCTAGTTTCTGGTGACTCCCAGCAATCCTTGGTGTCCTTGGCTTGTAGCGGCATCACTCCAACCTCTGCCTTCCTCTTCACATGGTCTTCTCCCTCTGTGTGTCTCTGTCTCTGAATTTCCCTCTTCTTATAAGACACCAGTCGTACTGGGTTAAGGCTCACCCGAATCCAGCATGACCTCATCTTAAATTGGTTAGATCTTCCAAGACCCTATTTCTAAGTAAGGTCTAGTTCACGGGTACTGGGGGTTGAGACTTCAACATATCTTTTCTGGGGACACAATTCAATCCATAACAGAGACGTTGTATTCTGAGTCCACACAGGGGAGTCCAAACAAATAGGCAAAATTTTCTCCAAAATGCAGAACAAGCAGCAATTGCCACCACAGCCACTCAAACACATGACCTTGTGGGTTTTTTTAAATTAATTAATTAATTAATTTTTGGCTGTGTTGGGTCTTCATTGCTGTGCGCGGGCTTTCTCTAGTTGCGGCGAGCGGGGGCTACTCTTCGTTGCAGTGCGTGGGCTTCTCATTGCGGTGGCTTCTCTTGTGGAGCACAGGCTCTAGGCATGTGGGCTGCAGTAGCTGTGGCACGTGGACTCAGTAGTTGTGGCTCACGGGCTCTAGAGCGCAGGCCCATTAGTTGTGGTGCACGGGCTCAGTAGTTGTGGCTCGCGGGCTCTAGAGCACAAGCTCAGTAGTTGTGGCGCACAGGCTTAGTTTCTCCGCGGCATGTGGGATCTTCCCGGACTAGGGTTCAAACCCGTGTCCCCTGCATTGGCAGGCGGATTCTTAACCACTGTGCCACCAGGAAAGTCCCTCACCTTGTGTTTTAAAGTCCATCCTTGAACTCTCATCCAGGCCTAACAATGATCGAGTTATTTTTATTTAACCTTTTCTTCCTTAATACGTATTTTGGACCTCTTCTGTCTCCCTTTCACACAAATGGACAGTCAATAGCTACTTACCTTCCTCAAGATTGCCTTTCAATTTTCACATAGCCATCTCTTTCATTCTCTCTTCAGCATCTTTGTTAATTTGACTTTTCATATGGCTCACAGAAGGCCATCAATAAAGCAATAAATTAAAATTGTTACTTAAGCCCTAACATTTTTCTTTAAAATGTTATAAGCAAAAATAATCCTTGGTGGGTGGTATCATTTTTGCAGTACTGAGAAGCCACCTTTCTGTCCATGATTATTTCCTCTATTTTCTCCCATTTCCTTGATATCTAAAATTGATTTGAGGTAGTAAATCTTATTTTGCAATTAGAGGAAAAGCAAATACCCCTGGCAGGGGTTGTACACTGGTTTAAGTTTATTCTGAGTATAAATGATGAGTATGAGGTGCTCTCCCAAGAACAGGGTTGGTGGTGTGAGGAGCGAACACCACAGCACTGCAATTCTGAAGTAAGACAAAAGGTCATGGAAAGGACAGAACTGTAATATGCAATATAAACTCTCCCTATTGGAAAACTTGCCCTGGAGCGTTATTATTTATTCGCTTACTTAAAATTATCCACAGAGTGAAAGGAATTGAAGTCTGCATATAAAGATGCACACAATTTAGCAAGATCAACTAAAAATAAGTAAGAAAAAATAGGTAAATAGAAAACGTGAGGAGGAAAGAAGGTGGGCCCAGGAGTGATGTTGGCGGACGATGCACACGTGTTGCTGGCACGTGAAGGAGGTGAACCCCAGACGGGGCCCAAGTGTTCTGATAGCCCCTGTGGCAAAAAAAGTGTGCCCACTCATAATATTTGTAGTGAACTAGAACCTCAGAGGGTGAGCCCCAGACATACATTTTAAATAGCTCTTCCTGTTATTCTGACGTGCCAAGTCCCCAGAGGCTTACACTCTCCCTTACTCTCATCTGGTCCCTCTTGTCAATGTCTTGCCTGCCGGCATTCCCATATTGGTGTTGAGGCAACATCACGATATATTTTCCAGATAAAGTACAGGAAAATCATTTTGCAGTAAAATGAAACGTTACAGGAAATTGCTTTCTTTGATAGCAATCAGTTGACGAAAGTAACATAAAGGAAGAAAAAAAGCTTTGAGAGTGCAGGATAGACTAGTATCTCCCTTTATTTCTAAAAGTTAAAAATTTTTAACTTAAAAAGTTTCAAATACATATAAAGGAGAAGTCCATGAATTTTAAAAGTCAGTTAATGAAATGATTCTTTAATATTGCAAAGTTCTTGGCTCTTAAGGAAAAAGTGTTTGACTTGTTAGTTATTTAGGACAAATCTCCGTGAAGTCATTCCCATACGATTTAAGAATGCTAACTTGTTGACTTGCATTTCCTAATTGCTTAATGAAGTCTGCTGTTTCCTTCCCTAGGCTATGTGTACTTGCTGGGGCTCCCTAAGTGTAACATTTTTAAAGAAAATGAGATCAGGGCATAGACATTCTTTTTCCCTGTGTATGTGCCTGTGCATAGCATTTCTGAGCATGTCTGAGTATGAAATATGCATTGATTTTCATACATTGATTCACATTAATTGGAAAGCATTTTTTTTTTTTTTTTGGCTGCATTGGGTCTTCATTGCTGCACGCAGACTTTAGTTGCAGCGAGCGGGGCTACTCTTTGTTGTGGTGCGCGGGCTTCTCATTGTGGTGGCTTCTCTTGTTGCGGAGCACCGACTCTAGGCGCGCGGGCTTCAGTAGTTGTGGCGCATGGGCTTGGTTGCTCCGCGGCATGTGGGATCTTCCAGGACTAAGGCTCGAACCCGTGTCCCCTGCATTGGAAGGCGGATTCTTAACCACTGCGCCACCAGGGAAGTCCCAAAGCATTTGAATTTATAGTAAATGCTTTGGCCACTGTCTCTGATGTTACTGTAACTGAAGTAGCTCAGAAGCACAAAAGGTCATGTCAGGCATTTATGTAAAATTTATTAGAGCTCTTTGTAAAGGCACCTTGTGTATTATTGCTTTGTTCGTGCACTTTACAGGAAATCCTGTCATTCTATCATTTCCTTCCATATTTCAACTGTTTCTCATTATAAGTAAAAGCCTTTATTGCTAATGGTCACTGAACCACACGAGTTGGAGCATGGACCTCTGTGAAGTCTCACTCACTCTCAGAATCACAGGCTCACTCAAGCTTGAGTATGGAAAGTGGGGTCTGAATTTCACATTCACTGTATTGCTGGGTCCAAACTGCAAGGTGTCATCAATAGACAACCTTCCAAAGGACAGACTTTACACACGGAGTCACAAACATATCACCTCACCCATTGTTAGTTTGCCTTCTCCCTGGTTACCAAATCTAATTCTACCCCTGAGACAACAGCCATTTTTACAGGAATTTTTTACATAGACTATTAATAAAGGTCACTTATAAATATTACCCAGATATATCTGGTTTCCATCCTCTTCTTCCTCCCTGTTGCCCCCTTCCCCTCCTGGAAAATGCAGAATTGTTTGTAGAAGCATCAATAGGAGACACGTTGAAACTACCCATTTGTATAGAATACATATGTTCCTGACTCACCCCTTGGAAGAGAGCCATATGACCGGCATCAGAGTATGTCGTGAGTGAGAAATAAACTTCTGGTGTTCTAAAGTGCCCAGACTTCAGGGTTTATCTGATTCCACTGCATAGTCTACTCAATCCTGCCTCCCAGCTCTTGAGTTTGAAAGTGAAGTGGTGAGGGGAGAGAGGGGTGTCAGAGAGGGGAGTCAGGGTTCCAGTTCCTGCATGTAGAGCACATCCATGAGATGGCCATGTTTAAAATATGACATCTACCTGTTCCTGCATGTAGAGCACATCCATGAGATGGCTATGCTTAAAATACGACATCTACCTGTTCCTGCATGTAGAGCATATCCATGAGATGGCCATGTTTGAAATATGACATCTACCTGTTGCTGATATGAAGCAGAGATAAAGATCATTCTGATGACAGGTGGGAAACTTTTGTTTCATTTTGTTTTGGGATGTGATGTCTGACTGTGGGAGTTACCCTTACAAACAAAATGAGGCTTTGGCACTCAGCGTAGGGCACAACTCAGCCTGCATTGATGCACTGGTACCTGCAGGTACCCCAGGGGCAGCAGGAAAGCTCCTGAAGCCTGAGAAATAAATACCCTGCATGCCCCCTTCAGGAGCTCATCCCATCCCCAGTGAGGCCAGATTTGTATTAAAATAAGTCACACCTGTTTTGTACTTAGTGTAGTCAAGATATTGAAAACAGCTGTGGCTTAGAAAGCAGATGTGGCTTGAAATCCTTCAGAAAATCAGCAGCAGGGACTTCCTTGGTGGTGCAGTGGTTAAGAATCCGCCTGCCAAAACAGCGGACATGGATTCAGATCCCTGGTCCGGGAAGATCCCACATGCCGCAGAGCAACTAAGCCCGCGAGCCACAACTACTGAGAGCCCACGTGCCACAACTACTGAAGCCCGAGTGCCTAGAGCCCGTGCTCCACAACCAGAGAAGCCACTGTGATGAGAAGCCCGCGCACCGCAACGAAGAGTAGCCCCTGCTCGCTGCAACTAGAGAAAGCCCGCGCGCAGCAACAAAGACCCAAGGCAGCCAAAAATAAATAAATACATTAATTAATCAAAAAAAATTTTTAAACAGCAGCAGCAAAATAGTTGCAAAAATTGCCAAGGTCATTTTAAGAAAAGGTGGTTTCCTAATCCTGTTCCACAGTAGCATCATCATCACCATTCGCTGCCAAGGTCATTTTAAGAAAAGGTGGTTTCCTAATCCTGTTCCACAGTATCATCATCATCACCATTCGCAGCGGCACAAGCCGCTCCTGTAACCCTGCAGGGGGCTGTGGCAGGGAGGGGAGTTGGAGGGGTACTGTACTCTCTAAAGCAGCAGCAGCAGTTCTGATTCTGGGTAAAGTGATAAATTAGGCAAAAAATTGTTTTGCCTTCTCATCTTCCTCTTCTTAGTCCTGGGGTACTTTCTCCTTTAACTAACGTTGTCTCTCTTTTCCCTAGAAATTATTTTCATACATTTATTTATTCATCCAGCAGACATTTGAGTACCTTCTATGCCATGTGCCAGGAATACAAAAATGAACAAGATATAGCCCTTCGTCTCCAGGATGGTCTAGTGAAGTGAGAAGATTATGAGAATAAGGGGGGGGGGGGAAAATCACAAGAGAGAAATCTTTGCCAAAGGTATTACATCCTTGAGTGGTTACCAATATTCTGGATAACAGCTGAAGGTGGTAATTAACTTCCCTACAGAGACATCCGGTTTGCCAGAACATAAGAGTTTAGGGTGTTCCTCAGCTCTGGAGTATTTATGCCACTAGACTCGGAAAAGAAAGGAAGGAAAATAGTCTGTGCCAAGTTCCTATGTCTCACCATTTTCACATACATTATCCCCAGGTAACAGATGTGGAAATAAGTGTTCACAGGAGAAGCGACCTGCTAAAAGTCCATAGTGTGCAGAAGAGCTGAGATTTGAGCTCGGGTCTGCCTGAAATTGAAGTCCAAGCTCCCTCTACTTTATCACACTGCCTATACAGGAAGAACTCTCTAATTATAGAACCTCAGATGCTGTAATAGATTAGGGACCAATATTTTAGGGGCACGGAGCCCTCCCAGCTTCCATTTTGTCATCCAGGCAGGCAAATGCATGTGAGACTGGCCCTTCATGGTGACAGCTGAACTCTCCTGCCCTTCCCTGCTGAGAAAGCAAACCAGAGGACCAGCAGGCAGAGCGCATGCGCTCAGAGGGTCTGGCTCTGGATAGGCTGATCATTCAATGGGAGCTACAGAAAGCAAGTCGGGTCCAGTGCCTTTCACTGTGGTTCTCTGCCCCATCCTCACATTGCAGTTCTCAGATCCCACACCTCCCAGAAGGGCCTCCGAATGCTCTTTCAGGGCAGGGGACGTGCCTTGAATTAATTTTGTACCCCCTTCTGTGCCCAACAATAAGATTCAAACCTTCTTCAGAAATCTTTTTGGCAAACTCTGCACACGATATTCTTACAGAATATTGCTTGGCTCTATTAAAGAGTTGAAAATTGGTATTTCATGACTAAGGTTTTCTCATGAACTCCACCCTGAAAGCACTGTTGACTCAGACAGGAAGCGCTGTTGTGATCACAAAGAAATACACGATTCACGGGAAAGCCTGATTCCTCAGTTGCCGCTGCGTCTGCGGTCACGTGGTTTGAGATGCTTGAGCATTCGGGCAGTTCCCAGTCTTGTTTTGATTCCTTTTCCATGAACCTCCCTCCTATCGAGGCCCTCCTCCCTGAAAGTGGCACTTTTTCCACGTCGTTAAAAACAAAACACAACAGGACAACACATCACAAACCCAGAAATTCCTAACCAGCCCCTAGTGATCATTTAAAAATCAAACACACACGCACACACCCCTCACAACATTCCCTTCATTTCCTTCGACACTTTGCAGCTCAAGGCCAGCAACACAAACTCCAGAGGTTTTCTTTGGCAGGCAGACACCAAACATATATTTTCCATCCCTTATAGAAAAGAGACAAGAAACCCTCTTTTCCTTTGCTTTCTCAGCGTCGCTGGGATTATTCTTTTTGTTTCCACTGGTGACCGGTGCAGAACTTGACCCCTGCCTGGTTCCTGGTTCTGGCCCAGTCTTCCAGCTCATGTCTCACACTGGCTTGGCCAGTGTCCCCCGTTTATGAGCTGTGAACATGGTGGTTTGCAGAATGTGATTCAACTTCCCCTTTCTCCCTTTCTGTTCTCCCTTTCTATCTGTTCCCAAGGCTGAACCACATAATTTCTTTTCTGGTTAGTGAGGCAGGTGGGGCGAGGGCAGAAGGCCTCCCCAGAGGTAGGAGAGGCTTCCTTAGCGCACATGATTCTGTCAGGTCAGCTGACTGGCAAGTGGGTAAATACGGGAAGCCACATCCTGAAGTGTAAAGACAATGGACAGGCAGAAAAAACGACAAACTTCAGGGGACTGTACACACCTGAAATTGAATCAAAGCAAAGGTAGGCACCCAGAGGAAGAGGGAGATGGCCCGGGTTAAGAGCTTGAAGCTTCCCATTTTGCCTTGAACTGGCCTCTACCCAGTTCGGGGGATAAACTAGCGCGTCTGGTTCTGTAAATGGAGGTGAGAAAAATAAGAAAGGAGAAATTAAAAATTAAAAATCGTAGAAAAGTGTCAGACAATTTGATTAAAAATGTTATAAGAGAGTAAATCTGTGTTGATGCATCATAAATACCCACAAACAGATGATCCTTCCAATAATGTAATTCAACTGTTTGATTGTTTTCAGATATAAAGTCTCTTTAGAAACGGACAAGCCTCAAAGTGAGGCAAGGACACTCTTATGAGTTGCCTTTTAGGGTGACGAAATGGGCTGACAGAAGTTAAGAGGCCTGCGAGATCACACAGCTGCTTAGTGACAGAGCTGTGACCCGAGTCACACATGTCTCGAGTTCAGTCCTCACCTACTGAGCCATGCTGCCTCCTGTGTTTAAGTGAGGCTCTGGGGAAAAGCCTAGCACAGATCTCTTCCTTCCTATTCTGCTGGGGTGAAAAAAATATAGTGACTTAGGATGAAAGTAAAACGGTATGAGAATATATTTGGACACTAATCCCCTGTGAAATATAGATGGACTTTTGGGGAGGAATTGATTACATCAGATTAAGTCTCTTTTCACTTAAAGTGACATTAAGGAAAAATGGGAAGACTAAGCGGTTCTGCAAATCTTACCTGCTCTTACCTCGAGATACGAGGTCTTGAGGTTGAAAATTCCAAGTCGGGATCAAACAGGACAGTTTCCTGCTTTTTTGCTCTCAGAGCAGACCAACCTGGCACCTGATACCAAAGATTCCCCTTTGAAATTTCAAAGGGAGAAATTCCCCTTTCAAAACTATAGGAATAAAAAAAAAAAAAAAAACTATAGGAATATGTAGGACCAACTTGTCTCTTTGGGGATTTATTAATAGAGAACTTCCTGTAGTTTTTAAATGAAGGCTGGATCTCTTGCAATATACAATAGCTTATTGACCAAAACTTTGAGTTATGACTTGTTGGGTTTTGAGTGGAATTTCAGGTATCTCTCAAGCTGTCATGGGGGCAGACCAGATCATGCTCTGGTAACAATCAACCCCCAAATCTCAGTGGCTGAAAACAACAAAGGTTCCTTTCTCACTCATGCTCCATATTCTAGTGGGTTGGCAGAGGGGCTTTGCTTACAGTGGTCCTTCAGATCTTCAGGCTGATGGAGAAGGTCGCCATGATAGAGGGAGAAAAGAGAGAACCCAGGAATCTCACACTGAAAATCAAGTCCTCCAGAACAGAAGTGATATTGCTCATATTCCGCTGGCCAGATCAGTCATATGGCCCCACCCCTAATGGGACCAGGAAGTCCAGTCCTACTGTGTGCCCAGAAGGCAGAAAACTGGAACTACTGGAAACTAGCACCAATGGCTCTCACGCTCCATACATAAATAGATGAGACCATGGTAAATAAAATCCTGTAAATCAAATCTTTTTTCCTAATGATGTTGATGATAGAATTATCTAAAAGGTGGACTATTCTAAGATGCTTGTTCATAGCTAGAGTCACTAAATGAGAAGTGTGGTTCAAGGTTAGGAGAAAAATGGGATTTTAACGTAGTCATTATTAAATATTGGTCATGAGCTTAGGGGGAAGGAAGCTCTTCTTTGATCAGGAAGTAAAGTAGTAAGTCAAGTTTTTTGTTTGTTTTTTGTGCAGAAGAAGCTGCAGTATGTTAGAGAGATTCTAGAGTAGGGATGGCAATTCGATTTTATCTTCTATAAAAATTCCAATTGATTGGTTATGGCACCTTAAAATAGCAAACTCCGAACTTCTTTGATTTCTCATTCCTATTGGTAAAGCATACAACTTATTTACTTTCACCTCCCCTCAGATATATATTTATTTAATTATAAATTACTACTACTTATTGCATATACTGAAAAACATTGACAAAAATAGAAGTTAAAACCAGAAATAGGCAGTTTCTTCCTACCTCACAAAGAACTGTCTTATCTGTCCACTTTGGAAACAACAGTTCTTTAGTACTTGTTGAACTGGATTTTCAGGCTAGATTAAGGCTCAGTTCTTCTCCTTTTTTTTTTTTTTTTATTGATTTTTATTGGAGCATAGATGATTTACAATGTTGTGTTAGTTTCTGCTGTACAGCAAAGTGAATCAGTTATACATATACATATATCCACTCTTTTTTAGATTCTTTTCCCATATAGGTCATTACAGAGTATTGAGTAGAGTTCCCTGTGCTATACAGTAGGTTCTTGTTAGTTATCTATTTTATATATAGTAGACTTTATATGTCTACTATGTCACATGTCAATCCCAATCTCCCGATTTATCCCTCCCCCGCTTTCCCCCTTGGTAACCATAAGTTTGTGCTCTACATCTGTGATTCTATTTCTGTTTTGTAAATAAGTTCATTTGTACCATTTTTTTAGATTCCCCATATAAGCGATATCATAAGATATTTGTCATTCTCCATCTGACTTACTTCATTCCATATGACAATCTCTAGGTCCATCCATGTCACTGCAAATGGCATTATTTCATTCTCTTTTATGGCTGAGTAATATTCCTTTGTATTTATGTACCACATCTTCTTTATCCATTCCTCTGTTTATGGACATTTAAGTTGCCTCCATGCCCTGGCTATTGTAAATAGTGCTGCAGTGAACACTGGGGTGCATGTATCTTTTCAAATTATGTTTGTCTCCAGATATATGCTCAGGAGTGGGATTGCTGGATCATATGGTAGCTCTATTTTAAGGAACCTCCATACTGTTCTCCATAGTGGCTGTACCAATTTACATTCCCATCAACAGTGTAGGAGGTTTCCCTTTTCTCCACACCCTCTTCAGCATTTATAGATTTTTTGATGATGGCCATTCTGACTGGTGTGACGTGATACCTCATTGTAGTTTTGATTTGCGTTTCTCTAATAATTAGTGATGTCGAGCATATTTTTGTATGCTTTTTGGCCATCTGTATGTCTTCTTTGGAGGAATGTCTATTTAGATCTTCTGCCCATTTTTTGATTGGGTTGTTTGGTGTTTTGATATTGAGCTGCATGAGCTGTTTGTATATTTTGGAGATTAATCCCTTGTTGGTTGCTTAGGAAACCATAAACAACCCACAGAATGGGAGAAGGCTCAGTTCTTACTGAGTAGCAATGTCTGTCAAGCAAAGGGAGAAGGATGCTGTATGCTCCAGATGGTTGACATCTCTGATCAGAGTTAGGATTTTCTCACATGGGTTGGCTACTCTACATTCATTTTTGCATCTTTCCTATTGTCACAAGACATCCACCCCAGGTCTCCATTTTTAGATCATGGTAAGTTACACCCCTTGACAACTCTTCCTTGACTCTTTCAAGTTCTTCTTAGGGTTCTTCCTAAGCTGGATCAAGTGGAAATTGTACAGAGGAATCAACAAGCATCTGAAAGTTTACAACTGCAAGCAATTAAACAATGGTTAGCAAGTTGGATCCAGAAACTGTAAATTGCATATATAAGATTTCATGTGATATGTTTCTATAATATGAAAGATGCCTGAACTTTTTTGTAGTAAATATACTTTGACTCATCTATAACATTTTATATCAAAACTAATAACAAATTTAGGAATCATAAATTTGAAGGACAGGAACTACTATGTGCTAGACAGATTTTTAAAAATATATTTTTTGCATAACAGCTGATATCTTCCAGAAAAGGATTAAAGAACTTTCTGTGCTCATGGTTGGAACTACCCAGGTTTTATTTATTTTTATCACAGAAAGTGATTTTATTTTATTTATTTATTTTTTAAAAATAAATTTATTTATTTATTTTTTAAAAATAATTTATTTATTTATTTTTTTAAAATAAATTAATTTTTTTAGAATAAATTTATTTATTTATTTTTAAAAAATAAATTTATTTATTTATTTTTGGCTGCGTTAGGGCTCCGTTGCTGCGCGCGGTCTTTCTCCCGTTGCGGCGAGCGGGAGCTACTCTTCGTTGCGGTGCGCGGGCTTCTCTTTGTGGTGGCTTCTCTTGTTGCAGAGCACGGGCTCTAGGCACGCGGGCTTCAGTAGTTGTGGCACGTGGGCTCAGTAGTTATGGCTCGCGGGCTGTAGAGCACAGGCTTAGTAGTTGTGGCGCACGGGCTTAGTTGCTCCACGGCATGTGGGATCTTCCCGGACCAGGGCTCGAACCTGTGTCCCCTGCATTGGCAGGTGGATTCTTAACCATTGTGTCACCAGGGAAGCCCACAGAAAGTGATTTTAGAAGCACTGAGTTTTTAGGAAGCTTGAAAGGTTGAGGAAAGAATTTGGATCTAAAAGATTGACTTCTAGGTCATTGTGATTAGTGATAATACATTTTCTTCCCTTCTTGTACTTACTGAACTCAAGTAGGAAGACCAGGTGCTCTGGTGTTTAGATGTTTATGCATTGTAATAGACCAGAAATTTTGTTCAAAATATGAAATAAACATATCATCTTTCCCAAGGATTGGTATTGCAATGAGAATGTCTATTTATTTAAGTTTTAATTTATTTGTTTTGGAAAGAGGGTTTTAATATACTGTGCAAAATTTATTGACAATCACTTCAAATCTGGCAGTGGTTTATAGGAGTATAATATGTAACTATCAAAATCAGAAACTTCCGAAAATTCAGAGGAACAGATTCTGTGTGACAAGTGTAGTTGTTTCAGAGTTTAAAGAAGTGGAAGAAGTAAAGGTGGTGACATTTCAAAGATATCTACAGGCTGCAAAAATTAATAAAGATTTTTATATTTATATATAAATTATATATTATATATAAAATAATTTAGACTTTGTGTGTGTTTAATAGCCCAACCTACACAAATAGACTACTACACAAATGGGAGATGTTATATATAAACACAATTTGGTACTTGTTCCACTGAACTGTGGCTTCTAATCCTAATATGGTTCTTTATCAAGCACTTTAGAAAGACAAACATTTTTTTCATATATCAAAAATGTTTAACTGGTGATTGACATTGCTTTTTTCCAACAGATGGTGCTATCTTACTGCCAACTATTCCAGGGCAAACCCTCCAAACAAATAAAATAAATCCCTCTCTCCACTTATCAACCACTGATTCAGGTACATCTGCCCCATGAGCCAATCGAGTATCATAATAGCTTAAGAACAAAGTCTCTTAAAAACTTTCTAATAATACATTTGTTGAATTCCTCAGTAATTTTCTTTCATCAGCTTCTTCTATTTATTGAAAGCCAGACATATAATGGATGCATAACTTATTTCTATTGACTTGGCTGTCAATAGATTAAAGCAAGATATTTATTAACACAGCTGGATTGTGTTGACCTAAAATACCAAAGGGATTTTGAATAACTCTTCTCTGCACATCTCTAAATATTTAAAAAGAAAAAGATAGTTTTATTGTGTGAGACATTTTCAGAAGCAAAGGTCATCTGGTGACTTCTCTAAGTCTCTTTAAGCTTTATGATTTCTTGACATCATGATTTTTGAGTTGTATTAAGCCAGTTAAGGTTGTTGGATGCAACATGTAAATACAGATATAGCTAACGTGTTAGTCATTTGTTTCTGTTGAATATTCCCACGTTTAGTGGAATGCCTTGAAAAGTAAAGGTAAGTATAACAATTGAGTTATACTGAATGCTTAATAGAGTGTGTCTTTATAAAGCAATTTTAATTTAATCTCTCGTTACCTTTTTTTAAAAGTTTTTACTGAGAAAAATTTCAAACATACATAAAAGTAGAAGGAATAGCATAATGAAATACCATTACCCATCATCCAGCTTCAATAATCATTAATATATTGCCAAACTTGTTTTATCTGTGTGTCCCTACATCTGATCCCTTGTTGGTTATTTTTTTTTAACAGTTTTATTGAGGTATAAGTTTACATACCATAAAAGTCACCCATTTTAAGCAAATGTGCACTTATATTGAATTGTAATACAATGTTTTTTATTTTTATTTTTTTAAATTTTTTAAATAATTAATTAATTAATTAATTAATTTTTGGCTGTGTTGGGTCTTCGTTTCTGTGCGAGGGCTCTCTCTAGTTGTGGCAAGTGGGGGCCACTCTTCATCGCGGTGCGCGGGCCTCTCACTATCGCGGCCTCTCTTGTTGTGGAGCACAGGCTCCAGACGCGCAGGCTCAGTAGTTGTGGCTCAGGGGCCTAGTTGCTCCGCGGCATGTGGGATCTTCCCAGACCAGGGCTCGAACCTGTGTCCGCTGCATTGGCAGGCGGATTCTCAACCACTGCGCCACCAGGGAAGCCCCACAATGTTTTTTTAATTGAGGTATAACTGATGTCCAATATTATATGTTTCAGGTATATGATAATACTGATTCCCAATTTTTAAAGGTTATACTTCATTTATAGTTATTATAAAATATTGGCTATATTCCCTGTGTTGTACAATAAATATATCTTTGTAGCTTATTTATTTTATACATAGTAGTTTGTACCTCTTAATCCCCTACCCCTTTATTGTCCCTCTCCCTTTCTCTTGCCCCACTGGTAACCACTGGTTTGTTTTCTATACCTGTGAGTCTGTTTCTTTTTTGTTATATTCACTAGTTTGTTTTATTTCTTAGATTCCACATATAACCGATATCACACAGTGTTTGTCTTCCTCTGTCTGACTAAGCATAATACCCTCCAAATGCATCCATGTTGCAAACGGCAAAATTTCATTCTTTTTTATGACTGAGTAGTATTCCATTGTATATATATATACCACATCTTCTTTATCCATTCATCTGTTGATGAACACTTAGGTTGCTTCCGTATCTTGGCTATTGTAAACAGTGTTGCTATGCACATTGTGGTGCATGTATCTTTTAGAATTAATGTTTTCACTTTCTTTGGATATATAACCAGGAGTGGAATTGCTGGATCATATGGTATTCTATTTTTAGTTTTTTGAGGAACCACTATACTGTTTTCCACAGTGACTACAGCAATTTACATTTACACCAACAGTGTAGGAGGGTTCCCTTTTCTCCACACCCTCTCCAACATTTGTTGTTTGTAGTCTTTTTGATGATAGTCATTCTGACAGGTGTGAGGTGATAACTCATTTGATTTTTATTTCTCTGATTTTTGTGCTCTGATGTGGAGCATGTTTTCTTGTGCCTGTTGGAAATGTAATGTATCCATACAATGAAATACAATTCAGCAATAAAAAAAAATGAGCTACTGTTACATGCTATAGCATTGATGGACATTATATCAAAAACATTATGCTAAATTAAAAAAGTAAGATGCAAAAGACCATGTATTGTATAATTCCATTTATATAAAATGTTTAGAAAAAGGAAATCTATAGATATGGTGATTAGTGGTTACCTGAGGCTGAGTGTGGGAGTGGGGATTAACTGTAAACAGGCACCAGGAAACTTGTGGGGTGATGGAAATTGTGGTGATTGTTTCACAACTCAATAAATTCACTTAAAATCATTGGATTACAGTACAATGTAAGTGCACATTTGCTTACAATGGGTGAATTATATGGAGGTTAGAAGTCTAAGATCAAGGTGTTGGCAGGGTTGGTTTCCCTTCTTGGCTTGTAGACAGCTATCCTCTCTCTGTGTCTTCACATGATCTTCCATCTGTACAAGTGTCCTAAGCTCTTCTAATAAGCAGTCATATTGGATTAGGGTCCACCCTAAGGACCTCATTTCAACTTAATTATCTCTTTAAAGGCCCTAGCTCCAAATATGGTCACATTCTGAGGTATTGGTGGTTAGGACCTCAGTATATGAATTTTGGAAAGACATAAGTCAGTCCATAACAATGATTAAAAAGGAAGAAACACAGCTCCTGTTACCCATGGATGACATGATTATTTACATAGCAGATCAAAAAGCTCTATGGCTAAGCTATTAGAATTAATAAATGAATTTATTAAGTTGCTGGATATACGGTCAATATGTAAAAATTATCCATGTTTCTATAAAACAGCAAAAAAGAGAAAATAGACATGAAAAATATGATTTATGTTAGCATCAAAACCACCACAGTCCTAGTAACAAATCTGATAAATGCTACACAAGACCTTTTTACCAAAAGAAAAAAAACGCTACAAAATGTTATTTAGAAAATTGGAAGAAATGAAAGAAGACCTAACTATAGTTTAAGACTCAATATAGCAGAAATATCAATTCTCCCCAGGGAATTCCCTGGTAGTCCAGTGGTTAGGACTCCACACTTTCACTGTCGTGGGCCCGGGTTCAATCCCTGGTCAGGGAAGATCCCACAAGCCGCAGGGTGCAGCCAAAAAAAGAAAAAAAAATTCTCCCCAGTAGATTTGTAGATCAAATAAAATCCCAATAAAAATCACTGCAAGTATAATTTTGTAGACATTGAGTTGATCTTTAGATTTATATAAAAATTCAAGCGGTAAAAATAGCCAGGACTATCTGAAGGAAGAACAAATTTGACAAACTTATATTACTAGATATCATGACTATAAAGTTATAGTAACTAGTGCTGCATCAGGGGTCCCCAAGACCATCTTGAGGTTTGATGATTCTTTAGGGGGACTCACAGAGAACTCAGCATATAGTCATACTCATGGATATGATTTATTACAGTGAAAGGATACAAAGCAAAATCATATATGGGAAAAGGCACATGAGGTGAAGTCTGGAGGACACCAGGGGCAAGCTTCCAAAAGTCTTCTCCTGGTGGAGTCATATTTAATTTCCCCAGCAAGTGATGACAACATACGTGAAATGTCTTGCAGAGAAGCTCTCACTCACTGCCCGGGATTTTTACCGGGGGCTTGTCATGTGCACGCATTCTACATAGCATACAGCCAAGTTCCAAACTCCTAGAAGGAAAACAAGGATTCAGCATAAACTATATTGTTTGTATAAACAGTTTAGACACAGTGAGACACTCTTATTAGGTCTGGGAGTAATAGGAACTCTCCCCAAATCTAAGTTCCCACACTCAAGCCAAGGACCAACCCTATATGCAGGCCTCTCAAAGGATAGCATCCTCAGGCCTGCTTTGTTAAATCTTTTCTGAACAGGTGCAAAGATGGATAAATAGAGCAATAGAACAGGAAAAAAATCTGGACATGAATCTACACATATACCTGATATATGACAAAGATGTCACTGCAATACAGTGAGGAAAAGAAGGAATTTTTAATAAATGATGCTGGATCATTTGGTTATCTAAATGGAAAAAAAAGTAGATCTTGACACCTACTTTACATGATATCCAAATATCAATTCCAGATGGGTCAAAATAATAAAGCTTAGAGAAGATAACTTGGTCAAGACGTCATCATGAACTTGTAGGCAAGGTGTTCTTAAAAGTTCCCAAAAAGCAGTGATCATAAAGGAAAAGATAGATACATTGGACATGATTAAAATTGGGAACTTTGTTTTTCAGAAGATTGCATTGAGTAAAAGAAACAAGCCATGGAAGAAAGCATGATAAATATTGTAATTTACAAAGGTCTTGAATGCAGAATATATAAGGAATTCCCACAAATCAAAACAATTTTAAAAAGTGGACAAAAGACTTAACCAGACAGCCACTTAACAAAAAAGGGTATCCATACAGCCAATAGATATATGAAAAGGTTACTATATGAGTTTCTAACTGCTGCTATAACAAGTTACCACAAGCTTAGTGATCTATGAATGACTCATTGGATTAAACCCAACAGAAATGTGTACCAATACTTATCAAGATACATATGCTAGAATCCACACAGTAGTACTATTCATAATAGCTCCAAACTGGAAACTATCTAAATCTCCAGCAACAGTAAAATGAATAAATAAATTGAGGCATATTCATGCAATGGAATACTAGACAGCAATGAGAATGAAGGAACTACTACTATTACTACGTGTAAGTACATGGATGACTCTCCCAAATGTAACACAGAGCAAAAGCATCCAGACACACAGAGTACATACTGTCTGATTCCACTTACATAAAGCTCAAAGTTAGGCAAAATTATTGTACGGCATTAGAAGCCAGAATAGCAGTCCCTTTGGGGATGGTAATGTAGAGGAAGAGGCAATGGGAAGTTTTGGCAGTGCTGGTGGTGCTCTAGATCTTGATTTGGGGCTGGTTACACAGATGTGTTCATTCTAAAACATTCACCAAGCTCTCACGGCTTGTGCACTTTCCTATATGTATGTTATATTTCAATAAAATGAACTTAACTTACAAAATAAGTAAATACATATGCATGGAGTCTTTCTGAGAAATCTTTGAAGGGGAGGCAAGTCATTATCTTGTAAACTTTTCCCTTTCCCACCCTGCCTTGAAGTTTTTTACTTGAGGAAAAATTTGTTTCCTTTTCAGGATCCTCACAGTCTCCAGCTGAAGGCTGGGTCCAATTTTAAGTTAGCAGAGTAGCTGGAAAGTTGAGAATATCCTTTCAGGAAATGGGTCTTGAATAGTCTGGATGTGTTTCACAGGTTACAAAAACCAGCTTGGTGGGAATTTCAGTTTCAGTATTTAATCTACTGCCAACTGCACTTGACATAGATACTCCAGTGACTCATCATCTCAGGTTGTGACAATGAGATTAAGATGAGTTTGGAAGTTCAGGCGCAGAGAGGATCAGTTACTAGCAAGCCAGTTTTACTTTGTTCTGTCTTTTCAATAATGTAGATATTCTCAGCGGCTTTCAACCCTCTGTATGACTGACGATGTCCTTTAAGTATCAGACTCCATACAGTTCTTTAAAGTTTCTTTTTATTTCACTGAAATTGTTTGCTTGTTTACTTATTTATAAACTTGCTTTAAGAAACCCTGTAGTGGGGCTTCCCTGGTGGCACAGTGGTTGAGAATCTGCCTGCCAATGCGGGGGACACGGGTTCGAGCCCTGGTCTGGGAAGATCCCACATGCCGCGGAGCAACTAGGCCCGTGAGCCACAACTACTGAGCCTGCGCGTCTGGAGCCTGTGCTCCGCAACAAGAGAGGCCCGCGCACCGCGATGAAGAGTGGCCCCCACTTGCTGCAACTAGAGAAAGCCCTCGCACAGAAACGAAGACCCAGCACAGCCATAAAATAAAAATAAAGAAATAAAGAAATAAGCAAATATGGTTAAGAAAAATATATTAAAAAAAAAAAAAGAACCCCTGTAGTGAAAGATAGAAAAGGAAGACTGCATTTCTTTCCTTTGGAATCACAGAATCTCGATTTATGGAGCCCTTAAGGATCATTCAGTCAACCACGTATCTAGAGACTTGAGGGGACCATACTTCTGAATCTTCATGTTTTCATAAAAGAGAATGTCCACTCTAGTTCCTTAGAGGGAACCTTAGGAGGATAACTTCTGCTTTTCTGTCATCTACCTCCACTTGGTGACTTACCTGCTTGATGAGATTGGAGAGAACCCTGAGCCCTCAGTGGCTTGGTTCCCTGTCTCTCAGAGTGGTGTGTCCTGAAGCTGTTGGCTTTACCTCTCATCCAGTGGAGCACTTCCTGGAGAGGGTGATGTCTCTGCAGTGGATGGGCTTGTGGGTATTTAAGCAGAACTCATGGCCATAGATACTAGGAGGTTGATTGTGGCTACAGGTCCAAGCTCCCTCATCAGCAATAAAGCTTATAATTTGATCTCTTTTCTCTCTGACTCTGTGTCTCTTTCTTAATTGGGCTCATTCTACTTTGATTTCAGATGGTCACAGTTCTTAGTCTGTTTAGGCTGCTATAATAAAATACCAAACTTGGTGGCTTATAAACAACAGAAATTTACTTTCCACAGTTCTGGAGCCTGAGAAGTCCAAGGTCAAGTGTCCAGCAGATTTGGTGTCTGGTAAGGGGCTGTTCTTTCACATGGTGGAAAGGGCAAGGTAACTTTCTGGGGGGTCTCTGCTATAAGGGCACTAATCCCATTCATGAGGGCTCAGCCCTCATGACCTAATCACCTCCCAAAGTTCCCACTTCCCAAAACCATCACATTGGGAGCTAGAATTTAACATATGAATTTTGAAAAACACAAATATTCAGTCTATAGCACCACACAATGTCCAGGAGTGTGCTGTTTTTCCTGCAAGTCTCAGAAAGCATGGCCATATCACCCTGCACAGTTGAACAGATTAACTTGTTAGAAAGAAAAGAAAGCTTTGCTAAGTTTTAAGGAGAGATCAAAACAGGAAAGCAAGAAATACACAAAGAAATACTGTATGGTATCACTTATATGTAGAATCTAAAAATACAACAAACTAGTGAATATTTTTAAAAAAAGAAGCAGACTCACAGACAGAGAGAACAAACTAGTAGTTATCAGTGGGGAGGGGGCAATAAAGCAGTTGGGGGGGGTGGAAGGTACAAACTTTGGGTGTAAGGCTACAAGGATGTATTATACAACGTAGGGGATATAGCCAATATTTTGTAATAACTGTAAATGAAGTGTAACCTTTAAAAATTGTATAAAAAATAAAAAAGAAACATACCAAGAAAAACAAGAATAATAAAATCGTTAAATACTGAAAGCTATGTAAATGCTGGAGTCAGGAATTTGGATGCCTCAAGTCTCTTTCCTTGAGATTGGTTCACTTGTAGCTCTGCTGCTGCAGAAGTCAACAAGGAAAATGATGTTATTGTTCTTCTGATTATATAGGTAATACTAATGCAGAAAACTCTAGCAACAGAACAGTATGAAGAAGAAAGCTGAAAAATCACTTAAAATTCCTCCAGTAGGGTACAAACTCAATGTTTTTGGAAACATTCTTCAGAGAAGGGGCCTGAGGGAGGCTGTTGGAGTCCTGGAAATGACTTATATTTTTATGTGGATAGTAGTCCCATGGGTGTATACAAAATAAAAATACATCAAGCTGTAAAAGATTTGTGCACTTAACTGTATATGTTTTATATATCAATTTAAAAATCTTCCAGATACTTCTCTCTGTCTGTACAATTTTACAGAAACAGACTTTTATTATCCATGTTGTTTTGATAACTCACTCCTCAAGAAGTGAGGGGCTTCCCTGGTGGCGCAGTGGTTAGGAATCCACCTGCCAATGCAGGGGACACGGGTTCGTGCCCCGGTCGGGGAAGATCCTACATGCCGCGGAGCGGCTAGGCCCGTGAGCCACAACTACTGAGCCTGCGCGTCTGGAGCCTGTGCTCCGCAACAAGAGAGGCCGCGACAGTGAAAGGCCTGCGCACCGCGATGAAGAGTGGCCCCCGCTCGCCACAACTAGAGAAAGCCCTCGCACAGAAACGAAGACCCAACACAGCCAAAAATAAATAAATAAATAAAAAAGAAGTCACTCCTTATCTTTCCATAACAATATACTTTCTTATACATCTTTGTCTCAGACAACGAATGTTTGGTGGCAAGGTTTAGAGTCTTATGAAAGTTGGTTTAAGAAAATAGAGGTTTTAGGGAAAGAAAATAATAGGTATTCTCACAGCATCCCAGACCAATTACATGTTTTATTTTAAAATTTCTTGATTACCTTTAAGCCAATCTTCTGAGCCTTCTCTAATTTTCCTACTTGCTATTAATTTGGGAATCTTGGAATTTCATCGTAATCTCAGAGAGTAGTGTCATGATTTCCATCAGACAGTTTGCTTGCTGAAAGTTCATTTAATGAGGTCTAGATGAATCCATGGAAGCCACTGTGTTCATATTCTGTGCTACCCAATGTAGCTATGCTCACAAAGCAGAAAAATAAATAATGGACGGTAACCTGCATCTTGCCAACAAATCAAAACCATTGGTTTAACTATGTGGGCAAATGGCAGAAATATCTTTTGTTATTATGTTAGAAATTCATTCAGTGGACATTTTTTGGTTGAGAATCTAATGGGTGCAACATTGTGTTGGATGCTGGGGATGCAATAATGAACATGATGTTTATACTGGACCCCAATGAACACAGATTCCAGTATAAAGATGAGTATAGATTGCTCCTTTCAAAACACGTTCCTGAGATGGATATTTCCTGATTCCCTGATTGCCCAAGGGTGAGGGCTGCATGATGAATGCCAAAAATGAAGGAAATGTGTAGTTAGAAAGAGTAAAGCTAAGCAGAGATATAAAAACACGGAGAGGCATTTGGAGGTTGGTAAAAAAGTGAAGCAGGTCAGTAGAAGATAAGCAGGCCAGGTTTCAAAGCCAGAAATTTGAGACAGGGGCAACAAAAAGAAATGAATCCACAGTAGAAGGGAATGGGGAAATTAACGTCCTAAAAGAGAGTGAAGAAGGGTAAAATGAAGGACAGGTAACTGCTGGCGCTGGAGGTTTGATATTAAGGGTAAGTACAACAGAGACAGAGATATCTTGGGCTAGGTGGCCAGGGGAACAAAAGAAAACAGATGAAAAAATAAATGTGCAGGAAATGTGATATAACTCTGGAACTCACAGGAACCTGTGGTTAGGTCTGCTTTGTCTTAACTGCAAACCTAGATAAATTGCACTTGATTCTGTTTTAAGTATCATCTTTATTAAAAAGAAGATAAAAGTTTTAATTGCCTGGTAAAGGATGCATAAACATTGTTGGTCGTACTCCGCCCCCCCCCCCCCCCCCGCAAGAACATATTACATCTTCTGGTATTTTCTTAGATTCCTACTCCTGTCCACTTAGGTTACATGCTGAATAGAAACAACAACAGGAAACTTGAGTCTTTTCATTAACAGAGTATAAATTCTACTGAAGATGGATTAAAAACACAACATAAAATACAACAAAATATTACCAGTTGGCAGTTGGTGGGTGGTCTGGTTTGTTAATTGTTCTAGAATAAGCCTCTTACTGTCAAACTGGAAGAATGTAAGAACCAAACAAAAATTATGGCCCAAGATAGGATACTTAATTCTGATCATTAAGAATGAGAAAGGGCATTTGAAGAAGTAAAACACAGGTTAATTGAATGTGAATAAATGTCCATGTTTAATATAATGGCTAATGGACTCACCTCTACTAACCCCTAACCTGACATCTAAGCCAAATACTTAGCATGAAAGAAATGCTAATCAGCTCTGTGGAGTTTGATCCCAGTGGAAATTTCATTTCTATTGTTTCTCAGAATAAGTAGATTTATCTTGGCTTCCATTGTTGAAGGAAATGCTTTGATTCCTGCGTTCTTTCCAGCCAAGGGCACAGGGAAGACTTCCAGAGTAGGAAGCAAGCTGTGTGTGTGTGTCTCTGTTGCAGACTTGGACAGTTATTAGGAATTTTCAATTCAGAATTGATGTGGGAAGATGGAAAAAATCTTGTGATGAAAAAAGCAACTACAACCCAGAGGTTTGGTCCCTCTAACCTGCTGAATCAGGGCCAGTGATACCGAAGTTTTAACTTTGTTGCTTTCACTCTTCCATATACAAAATACATGCATTTTAATTAAATTTCTCATTCACAATAGCTTATCAGAGGGAGAGAGAGATACAGAGAGCTAGAGTGGGAGAGAGAGAAGCTTCTATTGTACTTCTACTGCTGTGGATATAAATTTGGTATTATTAAATATGGACACTTCCTAGTATTTGCTTTCTAATCAATTTGTTTTATATATATATATATATATATATATATATATATATATATATATCAGTTGGCCATATCCAATGCTTTAGGTACATAAGAATGATCTCATGACCATTGGATTAGTATGTACTTACCCAAAACACAGGAAACATAGAGACCTCATTCTATACCCAGGAAAGTACTGGCAAGATCACTGGAGGTTGGTGTTTACTTGCTTATCATCAAAGTGCTTGAAAGACCCGTAGTCATGAAATATGAATGCTAAGGGCCCCACTTGCAGGAAGAAAGAAGAAAAAGGAGGTGGAGGAGGACAAAGAAGAAGAGGAGGAGGAGGAGAAAGCAGCAGGAGCAGACCAGGAAAGGAAGGAAAGAAGGAAGGAAAGGAAGGAAGGAAGGAAGGAAGGAAAGGAAGGAAGGAAGGAAGGAAGGAAGGAAGGAAGGAAAGGAAGGAAGGAAGGAAGGAAGGAAGGAAAGGAAGGAAGGAAGGAAAGGAAGGAAGGAAGGAAGGAAGGAAGGAAGGAAGGAAGGAAGGAAAAAGATACCATTAGCTCCCACTAGTTTAAGTATTCGTAGTTATTACCAAATTCTAGACACAGGCAGGCTGACCCACACATTTCTGTGCTAGTGCCGTGGCCTGGAATATTGCCTCTTCCATGACAGCACAGATGTTTTCCACGAGTCTTTCTGTCTCTAGCTCCTCTGCATGTCAGTTGCATTTACAAGTAAGGCCAAGAGGGAATTCCGTGATGGTCCAGTGGTTAGGACTCCACACTCTCACTGCTGAGGGCCTGGGTTCAATCCCTGGTCCAGTAACTAAGATCTCACAATCCGTGCGGCATGGCAAAAAAAAAAAAAAAAAAAAAAGACAAGTAAGGCCAAGTAGTTTAATACATAATGGTTTTCTAATATATCATATTTGCTAGCTTTCTCTTTCTAATACGCTGTATCTTCATAAGAAATCCTCCCTGTGTGTCACAGTGCCTGGTGGTACTGAAACAGGAGAGAAGCGGGCAGGGTACAACCTTTAAAAGAATGACATAGCCCTTGAGGACATAAACTGGTTAGAACCATCTAGGTCCAAGATGATGGAAGATTCAACTTCCAGTGAAGTTGAGCCTCATTATATGCTCATTGTAATGCATTAGCTAAATGACCCACCAGCACCATGACAGTCCCAAGGCTGTCCCAACCATAAAAGGCCAAAAAGTGGGCGGTGGCTGAATTCCTGGAAATCTCCGCCCTTTCCTCAAATAGTTGGAATAATCCTCCCACTCATTAGCCTATGAAATTACCCAGTCCATAAAAACTAACCACCCCATATCTCAGGCCTCTCGCCTTCTGAGATGGCCCACACTCAGCCTGTGGAGCGTGTGTTTCCCTTGGCCACTCTTACTTTCTGAGAAGACCCCATGCCCTGGGGCTGCTCTCACCTTCTGAGACAAATTGCATTCTTTCTATGAATGTGTATCTCTCTAAATAAATCCGCTTCTTACCTATCACTTCTTCTCTCACTGAATTCTTTCTGGGACGAGACATCAAGAACCTGAACTTCATTAAGTCCTGAGACCAGGTGTGTGATCTCAATTAGAAGACAGTGGGTTCACGTCCCAATCTGGGTTCTGGCTGGGCTCATGTCGCTGTGCATGGGTTCAAGTCCCATCTGAGTTGTGCGGTTTCAGTACTACATAAGTAATAAGTAGTCACTGATCCACGACTTTTGAAAAGTTACACTTTGCGTTTTTCCCCGCCCACCCAGTTACCCTCTTCAGAGGGGAACGTTACCAGTTTCTTAGATGTCCTTCCAGTGACAATCTCTGCATATTCCAATAGTTACATGTCTGGTTCCCCCAGCCCCATTTTTACCCAAATGATATTCTGTATCTTCCTTTTTTTCATCTGAAGATATATCTTGATTTTTCTTGCACATCAGAATATAAGGAGCGGACTTCCCTGGTGGTGCAGTGGTTAAGAATCCGCCTGCCAATGCAGGGGACACGGGTTCGATCCCTGGTCCGGGAAGAGCCCACATGCCGCAGAGCAACTGAGCCCGTGCGCCACAACTACTGAGCCCACGCTCTAGAGCCCACGCTCCACAAGAGAAGCCACCGCAATGAGAAGCCCGCGCACCACAATGAAGAGTAGCCCCCGCTCGCCGTAACTAGAGAAAGCCCGCATGCAGCAACAAAGACCCAACACAGCCAAAAATAAATAAATAATAAATAAATAAATAAATTTATTAAAAAAAAAAAGAATATAAGGAGCTTCCTCATCCTATCTTTAAATAGCTCTTTAGCATTCTGTTCCAACATAGGAAGTGTCATGATTTTTCAAATCAGCCAACTCTTGATTGACTTTTATGGTACTCCTGCTATTTTGCTACTTAATATTCTACTATAATTAATGAATAGCCTTAAAATATATCATCTTATAGAGGTGTGAGTATATATGTAGGGTGTGTGTATGTGTGTGTGTAATTGGCTAGGTTAAAACGTATGCATATTTTATTTAATTTATTTTTTTAAATTAGTTTTTATTGGAGTATAGTTGATTTACAACGTTGTGTTAGTTTCTGCTGTACGGCAAAGTGAATCAGTTATACATATACATATATCCACTCTTTTTTAGATTCTATTACCATACAGGTCATTATAAAGTATTGAGTAGAGTTTCCTGTGCTATACAGTAGGTATGCATATTTTAAATATTAGTAGTTATTACCAAATTCCCTCCATGGAGGCATCAAGTACAGCCCAGTCAGTAAGTCCAAGGATGCACTAACACACTGCATCATTAAATTTTTCATCTTTACAAATCTGACCATTGGAAAAAAATACCTCAGTAAAATTTGAATTAGCATTTCCTTGATTTCAAGTGAGGTAGACTATCTTTTCATACGTTAAAAAGCTATTTTTATTTCCCTTTCTGTGATCTGTCTGGTAATATCTTTTACCTATTTTTCTGGTTTGTTGTTGTTGTTTTTAATATTTATTTATTTTGGCTGCACCGGCTCTTAGTTGTGGCATGCAGACTCTTAGTTGTGGCATGTGGGCTTCTTAGTTGCAGCATCCAGACTCTTAGTTGCGGCATGCAGACTTCTTAGTTGTGGCATGCATATGGAATCTAGTTCCACGACCAGGGATTGAACCTGGGTTCCCTGCATTGGGAGCATGGAGTCTTAACTGCTGGACCACCAGGGAAGTCCCTGAGTTTTTCCTTAATTCTGGGATATCTGTACATATTAGGGAAATGAGCTCTTTGTCAGTGATAAGAATTGCAAGTATTTTCCAGTTTAATATTACTCTTATGTAGCCAAGATTAGCAACTCTTTATTTAATGGTTTCTATATTTTGAGTCATATTTAAAAAGGCCTTCACCATGAGTTTTGTAAGGCTTTCTCTCTTTTTTTCTCTCCATTTACATTTAATTCTTTGATCCACCTGAAATTTATGTTGGTATGATTTGTGAGATCCTTTAATTTAAATTTGTTACAGTATCAGATGATTGCTTTGTCATTGATATGCCCACTCTCATAAAGTTAGTTACCATATCAGTGTGGTTTATAGAACCAACAGTGGCTCTTAGAAGGAATGAAACTTGAATCTAATAAGAAATAAATCAGTGTGCCCATGAAGGTTATGAAACATTTAAAGCACTACCGAGTAGATTGTTAACTGTATAAACATTGTTTTCTGTAGTACAAGATCTCCATTATATCATTAAAAAATATCTTAATATTACAGATTGAAAAATGTACTTTGCGTAATTTGAGGCTGAACTTAATTGCACCTCTCAAAAATAAACACTTCCTGCAAAAGAATCAGTGTTTAACATATTGGGTAAAGTAAGTCTTATTGATGTATTTTAGGATGTTTTTCCGTGTGAAAGAGGTCATTTTGTTAGCCCAGACCATACAGAAGCCTTTTGTAACTTTTAACTTCTCCAGCATGGGGGCATTGAAAGGATACCACAGCGGAAAGATAGGAAATGTCAATAAACAGATTTCAGGGCCAAAGGCAGAAGAAAAATTGTTAACTTTCTCTATCATTTTGCTAACTTTTACTGAACCTAATTAAGGAATTTAAAGTAAAAACAGATAATTCAACTAAGTAAAACATTTTGGATTTATGTCTACTTAAGAGTGACCTTGGTTGTTATTTACTCTGTTTTTGTTAAAGTGTAGTGCCTGTTAAAGAAGGCGGCTTGCTGCCACCCAGTTCTACACGAATTAAGTCATTAGCCACAGCAGTAGCTGACCTTCAACACACCCTGAAAGGAATTCAGGGCAGAGATCAGGAATGAGGCACTCTATGCTCTGGGAAAACTGGCAGAACAGGCCTTCAGATAATTAGATATTTTCAGGAGAAATTTTTTATGAAACTGGATTCTTGCATCTTCCCATACTTAGAAAAGCACTAAAACCATTAACTAAGATGTCTGTTCCTTGGGACTAACAGAACCTTCTACCAAGATGTGTGCTTGATTGCACGTACCCTTTGCCAAAATCATGTATATCCTGACCTCCCCCCTTACCTCTTCATAACAGTTTCTCAGAGCTCTCTGAGAGTCAGTCTCCTGGGCAATAGTCCTCCTTAAAACACTGAATAAACTCAACTCACAGCTCTTACATTGTGCGTTTTTTTCCCCAAGTCAACAGTAGTGTAGGGCTGAAATAGAATGCATATTGTGAATAAGTTTAAGCTTTCGTTGAAAGTTCAGTTGAACCACAGAAAGTTACTCTGGAGATAATCTTTAGCTAATCTTCTCCTTTTGCTGATTAAGAAATAAAGGATCAATAAGATCAGATAACATGTCTACAGACTTCATATTACTAGCAAATAGGTTTAAAACAAAGTATTTATGGATTCATAGAAATGCATAAAAATACAGAAAGTAGGGAGAGAAAATTAAAAATCTTTTAATTCATCAGTCTTCCTAAGAGAAGGTAAAATGTGTTGCCTTATAAAGAAAATATTTGAAATAAGTTTTCAAATATCAGAAAGAGGTTTAGCGGCAGCTTGGAAAGCTCAACTAAATCATTTTAGGACAAACAAGAATGATTTTTCTATGTGAAGAGTAAGTTCATGGAACTTATTTCCTCAGAAAATGCTCCCTGTTAAACTACAAAGAGGTTAAGTTTATGGATGATTATATTATTAAGAAATACTAGAATTTTTCTGAGTACATTTTTGACCTTTTGAGTTTAACTTCATGGAAGGCAACCATGGCTTTTCAGAATCCATCCCTGTCAGGAATAGGATAATAGGCTGGTTTAACTCAGTAGGAAGTTTTCTTAATGAAAGTCAGTTTAAATAGAAATAACATTATGTCTCTTCCAGCCACCAAGAACTTCCTTTCAGAATATTTATCCTTACAAATGAAAAACAAATATTAGGAACAGTATTTGTTCCTAATATTTGTTCCTAACAAATGAGTGAGATTCCTTTTCCTTAACTGCCCATGTTATTAGAAAAACAATAAAGTCAATTGCCCATTCTGGCTATTGGAAAGCTGTCAAGAGGTACATTCAGGGAAATTCATATTTGTGGAATTATAAAAGAAATGAAGTTTTGAAAGCCAGAGTCCTGTGGCGAGAATTAAAATCTGTAGAAATATTTAAATGCAAAAGGCTTTATGTTTAGAATTTGCCACAAATTCTTATCTTTCATGCTGGCTGTTTTTCTTCTAAAAAGAAAACAGGAAACTTCTCAAAAAGTCATTGGCTCTAGGCTTAAAATCAAAATGACCTTTAGAACTAACTGTAGGGTTTTTAAAAAATTAAATGAAGACTATTGTGTCACTGATTTCAAGACTTGATCTTTCTTTATCAGTTGTTTATTAAGCGGAGAGTGATGACATTTCAGGAAATTGAGGATAGATTGTCTGCAAAATATGAAAAAGGAAATAGAACAGAATTCTTTTCTGAGATGTGTTCCTAGTTTTTTTCTCTTTGTTCCTAACTTAGCTAAGCCAGCTCCTGTGGCATGTGTCCTTTGAAGTTCACATTTTGGATTTTACCAAGCCAGAGTTTCTTCTGTAAGAAAAATACTGAGTACTTATATACTTTAGATATTTATGTATATACTTTTATCAAAAGACATTAGCATTTTCTTCAAAAATTTGTTCTTATAATTTATTCTTTTTTAAAAAAAATTTATTTATTTATGGCTGTGTTGGGTCTTCATTGCTGCACGCGGGCTTTCTCTAGTTGCGGCGAGCGGGGGCTACTCTTCGCTGCGGTGCGCGGGCTTCTCACTGCAGTGGCTTCTCTTGTTGCGGAGCATGGGCTCTGGGCCCGCAGGCTTCAGTAGTTGTGGCACGTGGGCTCAGTAGTTGTGGCTCGCGGGCTCTGGAGCGCAGACTCAGTAGTTGTGGTGCACGGGCTTAGTTGCTCCGCGGCACGTGGGATCTTCCTGGACCAGGACTCGAACCCGTGTCCCTTGCACTGGCAGACGGATTCTTAACCACTGTGCCACCAGGGAAGTCCCTTATAATTTATTCTTATGATTTGGAATAAGGCTTCGTTTCTAAAGAGTTTAAAATTTCCCTTGATCTCTCTTGCATTCCCTCTCTCTGCTATGAAAATACATCAATATTATATATGTTGTAATGTATATTGGATACATAAATCCAATAAGTAATTTGGGAATAACACTGTTTCTTTTTCTATATATTTGGGAACAAATAGGGTTGGTCTATGTGAACATTGGCAATTTGTGTCTTTTCTGTGCTACTATTAGAATATAAACTGAAATAGTCTGTAGATTCAGGGCAAAATGCTAAGGGGAGAGACAAAGGCAAGTTCTGGTCACAATTATTTAACTATATCCCTTAGAAAGAAAAGATGGCCCTAAGTTGGCTGGCTTAACTTGGCATCCATAAAATGGTCATTCTTTCCTTCTACTCCATAGCCAAAGATATATGGGAGAAAAAAAATATAAGGTTCTTTTGTTTTGGTTGGTTTTCCTTCTCTTGTGTTCAATAAAACCATGCTTGAGTATGTGATTTCTTGAAAATCATTTAGGTATTTGAGAAGTAGGATGGCATAAGGACATTTTTATCTTCATTGATTTGAACACTCAAACTAGATAGCTATCTTTTGCCAGAAGTGTCTTTGCACAATTTAAAGAGAGAGAAAAGGGAAAATGTATTACATGACTTTAATTTGTCTTCCCATAGACAGCAACAAAATATTGAGGTATTCCTAAGCTGAAACAAACATTCAGAATATAGCTGAATGTAGAAAATTACACTCTGAGAATAATTAGGATATTTCTTCCCAAGTTTGGATCTCTCACATATTTTACTTCTTACACATCTCTCTCTGTAGTCTTTGGAGTGATATTTGTAAATTTGTCCTTGCCAGCATTTGACCTCCCTTCCTGTGTTGGAGAATCAGCCATGTGTAAGTTTTGGAAGCCAAAGAGTCACTTATGTGCTTCATCTGACTCCTGGCAGTTAGGATACCAGCCATTGGCTCAGGAATTCAGAGGCTGCTCCTTAGACGCTGAGAGGCAGATAAAGTGGTGGAGCTGGCCTGCCTGGGTTTGAGGGCCTTAGGCAAGCTGCTCAGTTTTTGTGAGCCTCAGTAGCCTCACCTGTAAAATGGGACAATTACTTTCCTCCGGGTGTCAGTGAGAATTAAATGAGATGGTGTTAACTTGCTTAGAACAGACTCCACGGAGTATAAACTCACAGTAGATGTGAATTCTTACTGTGAAGGGGCCAACAAGGCAACCAAACAAAGACAATTTAGAATCCATCTGGCAGTGGCCGTGTCTTGTACCTGGAGTCTGGTGGTGGCTTAGCAACTAAGCAGTTCCTTTTACATGATCCCGGCTGTGGATTCCTTTGGTTTTGTCCTGTTTTCCAAATGTAGTCCTCCAGCCTTCCAATCAATTTTGTGAGCCACTCAATAACCTTCCAGAAAATTCTTTTTCGGCTTTAAGTTTGCCAGAACCCATATCCAGATGGATACTGTCTGTGACAATCAAATGAATGTCTGACTACTGTGTCAGACTGTTTGACTTTGGTTTCGTTTATATGCGCCTTTTCCGGATAAAGAGGGAGTTCACTTCTGAACTACAAAACCCTACCTTGCTTTTTGTTTGTATCAGCCTCAGAGGCCTGCATGGTACTGGGTCCAGGACCAGCAGGTGCCACCTTCTCCTGGCACATGAGCTGGCACAGAGGAGGCCAAGGGAATATGTAAAGGGGCATGTTGGATGAAAGAATGAATGAATTCAATAGATGTTGTCGACTCAGGGCTCTGACATGGTTGAGCTGTGCTATCAATCCTTTAACAAGCTTCTGGTTAAATGAAACAGAAATTCTTATATTGTTTGTTATTTTTGACTGGGTATTCTGTAATTGTAGTCAAATAGATCCTGACATTAAGATTAAAAGTGTTTTGGGACTCCCCTGGTCGTCCAGTCGTTAAGAATCTGTCTTGCAATGCAGAGGACGCCGGTTCAATCCCTGGTCGGGGAACTAAGATCCCATGTGCCACGGGGCAACTGAGCCCGTGTGCCGCAACTAGACAGCCGGTGCGCCACAACTACTGAGCCCACTCACCTGGAACCCACGCGCCTGCTGCAATTAAGAAGCCCTCGCTACCGCTAGAGAGAAGCCCACACACTGCAACGAAGAGCCCGCGTGCTGCAACTAAGACCCGACGCAGCCAAAAAATAAATAAATAAATATTAAAAAATAAGATTGAAAGTTTTTTTTCCCCTAGACTCTAACCACCCCCCCCTTTTTTGTTATCTGTCTACTGCCAAAGAAGTACTTCTTGCCATTTTTCTGAGAAGTGATTTACAAGTGTGCTCTACAAAATTCTGTTGGAAACAAATATTACTTTGGACAGATTTTGTATGGTTCATTGAAACCAGCACCTTTTCACTCTTTAATTGAGGAGAATCTCTTTCTGTGTGGTTGGTAGAACATCAGAACCGATGGAATAAGAGTAGATGAAATAAAAGATTGAGGCAAATGCTTTTATTTCAGAGTGAGCTTTTTGTAAAGTTTTTGCATGGTTTGGCATATTTTGCATTAATTTGTCATTAAGGGATAATAAAGTTATTTGGATTATACATGTTCCAAAATTTTTTTAAAAGATGAAAAAAATTTTCTATTTAATTCTGAACTGCCTCCATGACCTGTTTTTACAAAGGTATTTTATAAAACAGCTAGAGTCAACATAGAACAAGGAATCTGAGTGGGCACAACAAATCCTTGGAAAGAATTCTAACAGAACTTTCATCTGACCACCAACCTGAAATGCTGATCACAAGCCAGAAAATCTCTCCACGTCATCTCTCTTCAAGGGGTGTTAAATTGCAGTGCAGTCAGGATGAAAAAACAAGTCAGATTTTAATAATATCCAGTCTTAGATGCCATCAGTAAGATGGCATTTCCTGGAAAGAACTATGTGATTACAGTATTATTATTTGTAATGATTTGCTTGACATGATCAACAAAGGAAAAGTAAATGATCCAAATGTGACTTCTGGCAGGGAACTGCATTCTCATTAAAAGAGGTATTAGTGGGCCAAACACATTTGAGTAAACACAGAATATGAACTTGATGTTAGAAAAGAGAGGTGTTCATGGAGACCACAGGAATTTATAAGGCCAAGGAATTCTGGTTTCACCCACTTCGAGTAAAACCAGGCTGACCTTTGTCAGACCTCCTGGCAGCCTGAGCCAGGATTTATATTTAAGGAAAACTTAAAAGTCAAAATTACATAGTTTACATGATGTCATGTGCTTTATCATTTCCATCTTTTAGATACACAGACATAATGGCATAAACCCTAGCGCTCAGGCATGTCAGAAAAATACCAGGAAGAATGGGGGTAGTGGAAAAGACTTCAAGTTCTTTGCCATGAGGTCAGTAAGCTTGAAAGATAATCAAAAAATTAGAGCTGCCAGGCTCTGAATACGTTACTGACTCAGTTTGCCAATGAGAAAAACGTGATACAAAAACTTTAACAATGACATCTATGGGTTAGTTATATAAAAGACTAGAGACAATTTAACCAAACCTATTTATTTCTATGTTTTGTACAGTTGTCTTTTAAAAATACATAAGATGAAAAATAAAAAACAACAAGGAAAATTTGAGTTAGGTAAATGATGATCTGAGACAGTCTCCTGATAGACGCCTGCCAGATCCTGCTGTAATAAATGCCAATCTTATTTTCTAAAAATCCCTGTATAAATATAAGATCCCCAAGTCCCAGATGTTCAGTGATCTAATTCAAGTAACATTAGATCCAAATCATAAATGGAAGACATTAAACCATTTAGAATTACTTGTAATAGAGTAAGAGCAATACTATTATTAAATAACTATGAAAGTACAGAAACGTAACTGTTAATTGTTCTACAAAGAAGATATTTTTCAATGGATAAAAATAAGATATACTTTTTCTACCCTAATTTTAAAAAGGATGATAAATTATGCTGCTGATCATTTTCCAGGTTTTATACTAAGAAATGAATCAGTCTTTTTTTTTTTTGGCTGCGCGGCATGTGGGATCTCATCTCCCCAACCAGGGATCAACCCTGCCTCTCGTCCCCTGCATTGGAAACACAGAGTCTTAACCACTGGACCGCCAGGGAAGTTCCAAAATGAATCAGTCTTGAATGATACTCCATTCGTCTGCAAAACAGCAGTAGGTTCATTCAGAGGTTTGCTCAAAAGATTAAACTTTATGCAAAAATGCCTCCAAACCAGCTGGGGAGATGGATCCAAAAGTCACATTCTTATATAGGGAAGGTGCTACGCATTTACAAATGAGACAGTCATAGGCTGGTGAGGGTAGGGGGAGAGTGAAATGCAAAGAAACGTGGGACCACTTTGTCAGTCTCTTACAAATTTGTGATTGATGGATTACAAAGGATTACCAGAAGGCAGGCTTTCCTACACTTCCGTGTAAAGTTCTCTTTAGGGCCATCTAAGACACTAGGAAAATTGGACTGTTTACAGATGTAAACCTCCCTCTCCTTGCCCCTCCTCCTCCCCCTCTCCCTAGCCCCCCTCCCCATTAATATTCCCTTCATTCCCAGCACAGAATGAAGTTCCAGGTGGATGCCAAATTTGAGTCACTTTGTTATCCCTTAGGACCAAATATTCTGCACCTGGTCCCATTTCTAAAACAATACTCTGCATGTAGTCCAGATTCTTTGATTAACATTTGTTGAATCGGAATATAGAAAGAATTGGTTACAAAGGGGATCTGGCTTTGGGGCCTCCTGACCCATTTGCATTCATTAATGCTATTTGCAAGGTCTCTGGGCTCTGGTACCAGTAGATGAAGACCAGCCGGCCCAGGTGACGGTAATTATGGTTGAGGGCCAAACCTGGAGCTACCGGAAACCCAAAGGGCAACTTGGAAAGAGAAGCTTGAGAGTTCTTCCCTCTTGGGTGACTATTTTGCTTTTAACTGGAACAATGTACTCTTTCCATAGATGGAAAAATAGTTCTGAATTTCAGAATTTACTTGGGTAGTTTTGAACACCCGCAGTAGGAACCATTTATGCTCACTCAAAATCCTCCACGTTCCTCTGCATTTTCTTCACCTCATGAAAAACATAGCCTTCCCTTGGGGGCTTTCCCCTCCTCACTGCTGAAGTCAAAGCTCAGCTGTTACCTTTGCAACTGCATCTTGGGAAGGTTTCCCTTTCCGGGGTTGGGGGTCTACTTAGAATGTATCAATAAGAGAATCTAGATGCCCTTTTCTAAACCTCTGTTAGTACTTCATTGATTCTGAGGCACACAGTTTTTCACATTAGTATTTCTGGAACAGAGATGCTTGTTTCAATCGGTGGCATCTCAAAAACATTTTTATAAACACTCAGTTGTCACTTACTTTCATTCTTGAATTGGGCATAATTTCCAATCAAGTAAATTTGGGCAAAAAATTTCTCCAGTTGTTAAATGTATATGAAACAGCCACCATGTGTGCTAGGCATCAGAACTGCATTTTGTCCTGATTTCTCAGCTTTGGAGCATTGGCTCTTGCTGTTAATCTAAAAAACATTTTGGATTTTGTCATACCTGCATATTTGGGTTAGTGAATTGACTGTTTCTTTGTAATAGTTTGTAAATTTAAAAAACACTTAGGTTTCAATCAACTATAAATTATATAAAATTTATATGAAATTGTATACCTATATGGATTATATAAATTTATATATCAACTATAAATGCATGCAAAATTATATAAATGCCTCTCATTAGGCTCGCCAAAGGCACAGTCTTGGGCCTGAAGGGAGAGTGATTTTCTTATCTAGTGCAAGTGATTGATTGATTGATTGATTTTATTTATTTTTTTAGGCCATGGGGCATGTGGGATCTCAGTTCCCCGACCAGGGATCGAACCCGTGTTGCCAGTATTGGGAGCGTGGAGTCTTAACCACTGAACAGCCAGGGAAGTTCCAAGTGCAAGTGATTTAGCATTGAGGGCAAAACCTATAGGTAAGTGAGAAAATGACAAGAAAATAAGCAAAGACTTGGCTTTAGATGAAACCCAAGGGTAGCTCTGGAGCGTGGAGAGGAGGGATTGTGCTTTTTAGCTCAGCCAGTGGCGTGGCGTGCCCTGCCCTGGCGGGGAGGGGTAGGAGGCCCATAAACTTCTGGGTGGTTCTTGGTGAGGACAGTTCTGCTGGGAAGGGGGTAGCTGTGAACCACCAGCAGCCGGCACTCATCGAAGCTGGCCAGCGTGTTGGGGGTGGCCACTCTCCTGGTAAAGGGACAGGACAAGGCGCCAACAGTGTCCACCACACTCCCCAGGGAAGCGGGATAGGGAGAAATGGACAGTAATCTCACAGAAATGGGAAACTTGAATTTGGCTGCCCTTTGACATTTGGAATTATTTTCCATCTTAATCAGTTATTAAGTGACTTTTGATCAGGGAAAGTGAACCTGCACATAGTTATGTCTATAACTCAAAAGAAAAGGGAGAACTGAATCGTCGTCTTACCTTCAGACCTTTGAGAACTTAAAGTTTATTGCTAATTTAATAAACCTGAGATCAAATTGTCCACTTTCTCTTAAACTGCTTTTGTAGCTCTTTAGGAAAGTGAAGGCCAGTTGGGGATAAGAAACAAAAACACCAACACCTATTTGAGTAAAAACTGAAAGGAGTGCCTTTAAAAAAAAGTAATTATTTTATTTATTTTATTAAATGCCAAAACTACTAATCGCTCATTGGTACAATTTGGAGTATGCGAGGTATTTAAAGAAAGAGACAGTCATTTTGTCTCTTCCCGTTTCTGAACACATAAAGCGTGAAGCACTTAAAGCTTCCTTTTCTATTTTTTAACAAAAGGGATCACCTTTTTAAAAAAGTAGACATATGATGACATACTGTGGCCCTGGGTTCAGTGAGCACCATTTGTGCTTCACTCTGCTTTATTAAAATGATAAAAAGTCGAAATTCCACGCATAGGGACCCAGAGGTGAGGGTTACAGGATGTCATATCTGGTCAAGAAGGAAACGTGGCCCTTGGTCAGGGTAAGAGAACCAGAATAGCTGCACTGGGAGCTTGATGCCCTTGACCATAAAGTCAGGCTTTAGAGTTTGAACTCTTTGAGAACATTTTGGAGTCACTTTGGCAGAGAGCTAAAGTTTTCAATGTTTATGTTCTAGACTATCTCCTTGGAAGGTTACCTGTTGCTTTTCCTTATGACTGTATGCAGAGACAGCATAAACATTTCCCTTCTTGATAACAAGCTGCTGTTTTACATTAGTAGGCATCACCCCGGGTCCCAGAGTTAAGGAACTGTTTAGAACTGAAAGGGGGCCACACAGTTATGGCCTATACCTTCTAGGACATTCAGCATAAGGGACTTAACCCTCATCTACACTGTAGGTTCTGGTAGGTGTCTATCTTCTAATGGCTGGTCCAGTCTCCTGGCACACACTGGGCCCCACTCATGTTTAGTCCTATTTTACTGATGGGGAAACTGAGACTCAGAGAGTTACATCACTTGCCCAGGGTCACACGGCCCAAGGTCACATACTTAGAGTCTGATAGAGCCTCCCTTTGAGTCTAGGTTTGTTTAACTCCAAATGCCACGTATTCTCCATTGCATCGCACTGACATTCACAGTCCTGTGCCAGAATTTTACCAGTTGGTGGGAATTGCAAGTGTCTCTCCCACATGAAAAAAAACTCTACCAGATGTAGCAGCTGAGAGCAGAACAAGGTGCAAAAAGATTGAGATGGGAATGGTGAAGAGGATTACAAATCCAGAGACTTGGACTCCAGGGCACCTGGTTAGTTTTAGGTGAGTCACTTAACCTAACTGGGCTCAGTCTCCCATTTGTCAATCAAGAGTGTGATCAATAGAATTAGAAGGTCCAGTGCTAACATTTTCTGATTCTGATCAAGGAAGTTTGGAAGGAACAACTCTATGAACTTTGTCTTGAAGGGAGAAGTGAAGGAATGATGGAAGGACAGTTCAGATTAGGAGAGTAATTTAAGCTCTGAGATGAGTTCAGACAAGCTGTATTCTTGGGGTCAGTAACAGACCTCATAAGTTCCTTCACAAAGCAAAGTACAGTACAGTTTAGACAGAGGGTGAGAGCAATGCCAATGTAGAAAGGATTTGGAGGTCCATGCTTAACCCACTCGTTATGGATCTCATCTCATCTATTTTCCCTCTAGTTAAAAGTTTCTTACTCTTCACTCTGAGATGGTGAATTGGAAATTCAATAATTCTTAAAATATAATGACATGGGAATTCACTGGCGGTCCAGTGGTTAAGACTTCATGCTTCAACTGCAGGGGGCAAGGATTTGATCCCTGGTCGGGGAACTAAGATCCTGCATGCCACACAGCCAAAAAACAAAACAAACAAACAAACAAACAAACAAAAATATATATGGGACTACCTGCTAAATGCTACAGAGAAGCTTTTTCTTACTGACAAGGAAAGAGATCACATGGGGACTAGGGATTTGAGGAAACTCCCATATATGTATTGAGTAATGCGGTTGCATTTATCTCCTCTTATCCTTGCTGGGTGTTCAATGCCATCTGAGCAACAACTATGAAGAGCTGATTATACACATGGCGTTATGGATAAAAGCAGCTCACAGTCAAATGAGTCATGGGGTAAAGGACGGTGAAACTGCTAGAGAAGAGCTATGGGGCTATGGGAATTGAGCGATTAAACCAGGCCAGAGGGACTGGAAAAGGCTTCCTAGAGAAAGGGAAAATTGAACTGTAGAAGAAGGAAAGGAAGAAGAGGGAGGGAAAAACAAATCAGATGAAGGGAACAGCATGAGGAAAGGCACAGAAGCATGCCATGCCCAAGCTGATCAGAGAATGACAAGACCCCCAGGACATGGCAGGGGTGGTCCATGGAGAGTTGGAGAAGGACATAGATGAACGTGAGCTAAGGTCTCATAATGGCTGTGCACGTTCTGAGCAAAAATTTTCTGAATTTTAAAAACATGTTAATTACTATACCACATCACAAGACATAGTATGGGATTCTGGGAGTGTATCTGGGTTTGTTGGAACATTACTGTTGCAGGACAGAAAAAATGGAATAAAGTGGCTGATTGAAATCAAATGCCAAACCAAATACACTTATTGAGGTTAATAGGCTAAAAAACAGAGGGGTGGGGAACTGAATATGGGGAAGATTAACTGAATATGGGCTGAATAAAGACTCTGGTATAAAATTATATTTTAAATTTACTGTAGAGCATGGGGAACTGTATTCACTATCTTCTTATAAATGATAATGGAAAAGAATAGAAAAAAAAGAATATAGATATGTACATATATATGTATAACCAAATCACTTTGCTGTACCCTTGAAACTAACACAATATTGTAAATCAACTATACTTCAATTAAAAAAATTATATTTAAAAAAATGAGTTCAGTTTCAGTCAGAATCATCAGAGATTGATTCAGTAGTTCAGGAAATAAGACTTTTATCTTGTGCTATGTTGAAACTTTGTTAATTGGACTTTAACTTAAAACTAATTAAATGAACATGCCCTACTTAAAGAAAAGCACAGTTAAGTGATGGGTGTTTCTTAGAGTAAGGTTGGCTTATTACTGTTGTTCTTGGACCAGCACTGTTGAAGGCTGTCCCCCTATGAAAATAATTTCAATAAATATTTAAAAGGTGACTCATTGCTCAAGATTGGACATTTGCACTTTTATTTTTTTCATCTGAGGGCTCAGAAAATTATTTAATGGACTAAATTAGTTTAGTCAATGCCCATGCATTCATCAAACATTTATACTTTTTAGTTTTTACTGTACTTGGTACTAAGTCAGTAGGAGGAAGAGATTCATAGACTCTCCATAGGTAGAATATCATGAGTTTGCTTAAGAATCTCAATAGGAAAATGAAAAAAAAATTAAGGGACAAGTTTGAAGTAGTTTGTAAGCATATACACATTTTTAAATTTAATTTTATTATTGCATTTTATCTATCAATAATTAAATGTGAGGGGGATGGGGAGACTCACCCTCGAAGCAGTATGCCAAGGTAAAAATCTGACTTATTCTCAGCTATTTTTCCTCTCCTTAATTTGCTCCCAGCCACCCCACTCAACCCCACCACTAATCCAGTCTATCATCAAGTCCCACTGAGTCTACCTCTGAAGCGTAATCTTTCTGTGCTTTTTTTCTTCCCTGCTCTCTGTACCTTGGGCCTATCACCTACTCAGTGGTTCTCAAAGTATGTTCTCAAGATCCCTGGGATTCCTGAAACTCTTGCAGGAAAGCTGTGAGATCAAAATATTCTCATAACAATAGTGAAACATTAATTTCTTCTTTCACTCTCATGCTTTAGGGAGTAGAAAGTGGAGCTTTTCAGAAGCTGCAGAAACTATGATGCTATCACGTCTCTGATGGCTAACAGAATATGTGCTTTCATTCTTGTATTTCAGAATTCTCTTAAGTTAAATTTATAACACAGTAGTATATAGATAGATATAACTCACATAAATGAAAGTTCTTTGGGGTCCCCAATAATTTTTAAGAGGGTAAAGAGGTCTTGAGACCACTAGTGTGAGAACTGCTGACCTCGATGAATGTCTTCACTTCTCACGCTTCTCCAGACTTGTCCCTACCCTGGTCGCCCTCCACACACACAACAGAGTCTTCTTTCTGAGACATGGTTCTGGTAGTTGCCTTGAGCTTAGATGTTTACAATGGTTTCACATTTTTGTACAGAATGACACCCTAGTCGAGCATTGAAAGGTTGTCACAGTCTGGCCTAAATCTTCCTTTCTAGTTCCATCTCCTACCATATACCACATCATCTAAACCCTAGGCATCCAGAGCTAAAGATGGCTGAAGACGACAATTCACTGAGTACGTTTTCTTAATAACCTCCCAATCAAAATGAACTACTCGCATGTTCATTGCAGCACTATTCACAATAGCCAAGATGTGGAAACAACCTAAATGTCCATTGATAGATGAATGGATAAAGAAAATGTGGTATAAATACAGTGGAATCTTACTCAGCCTTAAAAAAGAAGGAAATTCTGTAATATGTGACAATGTGAATAAATCTTGAGAACATTTGTTAAATGAAATAAGCCAATCACAGAAAGACAAACACTGTATGATGCCACTTATATGAGTTATCTAAAATTGTCAGATTTATAGAATCAAACAATGGGACGGTGGTTGCCAGGGGCTGGTGAGAGAGGAGGAAATGAGGAGTTACTAATCAACGGCCAGAACTTTTCAGTTAAGCAAGATGAGCAACTTCTAGAGAACATTGTACCTCTAGTCAACAATACTGTATTGTACACATAAAAATTTGTTAAGAGGGTAGATTGTATGTTAAATGTTCTCCTCAATAAAAAATCACATCAAATCAAATCTTAAATTATTGCCAAATTAAAAAAAAAAGACCTACTCCAGAATCTGTATTCCCAAAGTATAGTGTTTACACCGTTATTTGTTATTGCTCACAGTCTGACTTGTGTGATAACCAGGTAGATGTCTTGATTCACCTACCCTTGAATGTGAGTTCCTTAGGCACAGAGACCAGGTATTACCCATTCTTGCTGTACGTCAGACCTAGACAGTGCTATGCTTATTGAATTTTTAAAAAAGTACTTTGTTGAATGAATGAATGAATAAATCCTTGCAATAACTAGAGTCTATTATCTACATATGTAAGCATTTTGTAGTAGATACAGATTTAGTTATAAAATATTAAGACTGATTTTTGCACCAAGTTACCTTATGAGACATATGAAGACGTTAATCTCATTATTTGTAGACATTTCTGGGTTTGTATAAAATAGCATTGCTCAGCCCAATTACCCACTTTGTTCATTAAACTAGGTACTAATCTGCTTTGATCTTTTTCTCATCATATATTTATCCTCAGAGCATTAAGATTTGCCACCACTGGGGTTTTTAAAAAGAATATGTCATCTGATGCTGGGCTTAATTACAGTTCGGTTCCATTCCAGTCCATTCCATTCAACAGGCACTTAGTGGGTTAGCAGCTTTGCAGGAGGCTGCAGAGATGGAGATGGAGGTGGAGGTGGAGGTGGAGGTGGAGGTGGAGGTGGAGATGGAGGTGGAGATGGAGGTGGATGTGGAGGTGGAGGTGGCGATGGAGGTGGAGGTGGAGATGGAGATGGAGGTGGCGATGGAGATGGAGGTGGAGGTGGAGATGGAGGTGACGATGGAGATGGAAATGGAGATGAAGGTGGTGGTGGAGGTGGTGGTGGTGGAGGTGTTGGTGGAGGTGGAACACTCTCAAACTCATTCTGCGAGGCCACCATCACCCTGATACCAAAACCAGACAAAGATGTCACAAAAAAGAAAATTACAGGCCAATATCCCTGATGAACAGAGATGCAAAAATTCTGAACGAAATACTAGCAAACAGAATCCAACAGCACATTAAAAGGATCATACACCATGATCAATCCAAGAGCATGGTTTATCTTCCATCTGTTTGTATCATCTTTAATTTCTTTCATCAGTGTCTTATAGTTTTATAACTATATAAACTTATATATATATAATATATCACTTATATATATATCACTTATCACTTATATCACTTATAAACTTATATATATATCAGTGTCTTATAGTTTTCTGCATACAGGTCTTTTGTCTCCCTAGGTAGGTTTATTCCTAGGTATTTTATTCTTTTTGTTGCAATGGTAAATGGGAGTGTTTCCTTAATTTCTCTTTCAGATTTTTCATCATTAGTGCATAGGAATGCAAGAGATTTCTGTGCATTAATTTTGTATCCTGCTACTTTACCAAATTCATTCATTAGCTCTAGTAGTTTTCTGGTGGCATCTTTAGGATTCTCTATGTATAGTATCATGTCATCTGCAAACAGTGACAGTTTTACTTCTTCTTTTCCAATTTGTATTCCTTTTATTCCTTTTTCTTCTCTGATTGCCATGGTTAGGACTTCCAAAACTATGTTGAATAATAATGGTGAGAGTGGACGTCCTTTTCTTGTTCCTGATCTTAGAGGAAATGCTTTCAGTTTTTCACCATTGAGAATGATGTTTGCTGTGGGTTTGTTGTATATGGCCTTTATTATGTTGAGGTAGGTTCCCTCTATGCCCACTTTCTGGAGAGTTTTTGTCATAAATGGGTGTTGAACTTTGTCAAAAGCTTTTTCTGCATCTATTGAGATGATCATATGGTTTTTTTTCTTCAATTTGTTAATATGGTGTATCACATTGATTGATTTGCGTATATTGAAGAATCCTTGCATCCCTGGGATAAATCCCACTTGTTCATGGCGTATGATCCTTTTAATGTGTTGTTGGATTCTGTCTGCTAGTATTTTGTTGAGGATTTTTGCATCTATATTCATCAGTGATATTGGTCTGTAATTTCCTTTTTTTGTAGTATCTTTGTCTAGTTTTGGTATCCAGGTGATGGTGGCCTTATAGAATGAGTTTGGGAGTGTTCCTTCCTCTGCAATTTTTTGGAGGAGTTTGAGAAGGACGGGTGTTAGCTCTTCTCTAAATGTTTGACAGAATTCACCTGTGAAGCCATCTGGTCCTGGACTTTTGTTTGTTGGAAAATTTTTAATCACAGTTTCAATTTCATTGCTTGTGATTGGTCTGTTCATATTTTCTATTTCTTCCTGGTTCTGTCTTGGAAGGTTATACCTTTCTAAGAATGTGTCCATTTCTTCCAGGTTGTCCATTTTATTGGCATAAAGTTGCTTGTGGTAGTCTCTTAGGATGCTTTGTATTTCTGCGGCAGACACTATAAAACTCTTAGAGGAAAACATGGGAAGAACTCTCTTTGACATAAGTTATAGCAAGAATCTTTTTGACCCACCTCCTAGAGAAATGGAAATAAAAACAAAAATAAACAAATGGGACCTAATAAAACTTAAAAGCTTTTGCACAGCAAAGGAAACCATAAACAAGACGAAAAGACAACCCTCAGAATGGGAGAAAATATTTGCAAATGAAGCAACTGACAAGGGATTTATCTCCAAAGTATGCAAGCAGCTCATGCAGCTCAATATCAAACAAACAAACAAACATCCCAATCCAAAAATGGGCAGAAGACCTAAATAGACATTTCTCCAAAGAAGATACACAGATTGCCAACAAACACATGAAAGGATGCTCAACATCACTAATCATTAGAGAAATGCGAATCAAAACTACAATGAGGTATCACCTCACACCTGTCAGAATCGCCATCATCAAAAAATCTACAAACAATAGATGCTGGAGAGGGTGTGGAGAAAAGGGAACCCTCTTGCACTGTTGGTGGGAATGTAAATTGATACAGCCACTATGGAGAACAGTATGGAGGTTCCTTAAAAAACTAAAAATAGAACTACCATTTGACCTAGCAATCCCACTATTGGGTATATACCCTGAGAAAACCATAATTCAAAAAGAGTCATGTACCCCAGTGTTCACTGCAGCACTATTTACAATAGCCAGGACATGGAAGCAACCTAAGTGTCCATTGACAGATGAATGGATAAAGATGTGGCACGTATGTACAATGGAATATCACTCAGCCATAAAAAGGAATGAAATTGAGTTGTTTGTAGTGAGGTGGATACACATAGATTCTGTCATACAGAGTGAAGTAAGTCAGAAAGAGAAAAAGAAATACCATATGCTAACACATATATATGGAATCTAAGAAAAAAAAAAGGTTCTTAAGAACCTAGGGGCAGGACAGGAATAAAGATGCAGATGTAGAGAATGGACTTGAGGACACGGGGTGGGGGAAGGGTAAGCTGGGACGAAGTGAGAGAGTGGCATGGACATATATACACTGCCAAATGTAAAATAGATAGCTAGTGGGAAGCAGCCGCATAGCACAGGGAGATCAGCTCTGTGCTTTGTGACCACCTAGAGGTTTGGGATAGGGAGGGTGGGAGGGAGACGCAAGAGGGGGTGGTATGGGGATATATGTATACATGTGGCTGATTCACTTTGTTGTACGGTGGAAACTAGCACAACATTGTAGGCAATTATACTCCAAAAAAGATGTTAAAAGAATAAAAAAATAAAATATAGATAGTTATAATGAAATTTGTTAGAGTCATTATTATTTATCTTCTTACTCAGGAAGTCCAGGAAGTCAAAGGAAATGTTTACTGTTTGAAAAAACAGGGCGGTATCTGTAACCACAGCCCAAATGAGAAGCAATTATAGAAATTCTGTGCTCATGAAATAAAAACATTCCACAACGACATTGTTTCCTCCTCCACGCTGAGAAATTAAGTTTGAAAACTGACGTAAATATTTGTAATGCTGCTTTGATGAGCCTGAATTCCTCACAGTGAGGTTAATGAGTTAGAGGCAGTGATGAAAAATAAACATATCTAAGCTGACAGCGAAGGGAGGGTGACAGAATTCCTTTGGCTGGCCATGCACATGGGTTCAAAAACTCAGATTCATCATGGCGGATGCGATGGTATATCTGGTCCAGAATAACTTCCACAAGCAACCAGGAAGTGTAGGGAAGTGATCCAGATGAAATGCCATCTTTTACCCTATCCTTTGTTCAGCTACACTGGTCTATCAGTACTTGCTGTCCCTTAACTAATACTCCTCCTCGGAGCCCCCAAATATGCAGTTCCTACCCCCACCCCCAGAGTGTCCTCTTACCCAATCACAAGTCCTTCCTGGTATAAGACTTTCATCTTTCAATATTTAATTAAAGTTTCATCTCCTCAGGGAAGCCATGCCCTAATATTCCAGGCATCAGATTTATGAGTCAAATACAACTAGATTAAATCCTGGCTCTGCTACTTGCTGGCTCTATGACTTTGAACAAATACTCCTCAGTTTCCTTTTGGAAACTTGGAAAACGAATATAATAATACCTATCAATATTTCATTAGGCTGTTATAAGAATGAATGAAATACCCTTGGAAAACACCTCGCACAGGGCAGGCCCTCAGTGAAAGTGGGTTCCTGTCTTCTGTGTAATCACAGTAGTTTCTTGGAATCTCTGTTTTAGCATAGATCCCACTCTACAGTGATTTTTTTGTTGTCTCTTTCCCCCAATTGATTGCAGTCTCCTTGAAGATAAGAAACGTTTCTTAATTTTATCTTAGAATCTTCCACACTACCTAGAAACATACTTGGCAGGAGAATGGACTTGATAATTGTTTAATGAATGAAGAAAGAATACATGAAAAAATTAATAAATGAGTAATTAACTGATATCCCCTAATTCAGTAGTCTTTAAGCTCTTGTTTTTTTCAGAGAAGTATTAAATGATTATCTTCAGGAACTACATTGGGGTGTGTGTGTGTGTGGTGTGTGTGTGTGTGTGTGTGTACGCATGTGTGTATGTGTGCTGAAGACCGAACCTGTAGAACATGAGATCAATGGCTATTTTCTACGTCAAGTTATAAATTGGGTTGAAATTTAACTTTCACCAATGATACAGATTTAAGGAGAGGTGCATGTGTTTTTATGGTTGGGCTGGGGGCCCTTGGGGATGGTGGTTATCAATCTGATTTTTATGGCATGTGTTTGTTATAGAGAGGTGTTTGGTTCTCACAAATACTGTGGGAGTGAGTTATTATGATTAGCCCAGCCTTTCAATGACTAAATTTTGATTGCCTTATATATTAAGTAGTAATGCCTTTGACTGTTAATGTCTGCCATGAGTTAATGACTGGATAGTTTTTTATTTAATTGTTTATAGCACTAGACCTAGATCATCTAGGGGCGTTTGGTCTTAGATGACTCAATGGTTATTTCACATTCACCTCTATTTAATGATGTACCCATCTCTCCCATACTCATTGCCTGGAGAACTTGATAGTGAATAAAATATATAACAATAATTTAATTCCTTTAACCTGCTAGAGAGAAAGCTCATGTTTCCCAAACTAGAGACGGTCTGACACGTGGGCAAGCGTTCATTCACCAATTCATTCATTCCCATTCATTCAAGGAATATTTATTGAGTCTACTATGTGTCAGGCACCGTTTTAGGTACTGAGAATACAACAGTGAACAGGGCAGCTAAGTTGAGAGTTTAGAGTTAAATATATTGTTACTGAGGACCTCCTAGGTTCCAGGCACTATGGTGCACTCTGGAGATACACCAAGAAAAAATGAGTTCTGGCTGCACAGGAAATACACGAATGATGGAACATATTCACAGATGGGGAGAATGTGAGTAACTGTAAAGACGGTTTTCTGCTTCCTTGAGTGTTAACACTTAAGAATAGCTGCCCAGCCTTGTATGGTTACTCTAAGTCTCCACTTTTATCCCTAAATCATGCCCCAGGCACCACAATAAAGAGTTTCAGCAGAATTTTCCAGCTGTTGAACAGCTTTATTTTTTAAATTTTTATTTATTTATGTATTTTTGGCTGCATTGGGTCTTCACTGCTGCGCGAGGGCTTTTCTCTAGTTGTGGCGAGCGGGGGCTACTCTTCGTTGCAGTGCACGGGCTTCTCACTGCAGTGGCTTCTCTTGTTGCGGAGCACAGGCCCTAGGAACGCGGGCTTCAGTAGTTGTGGCACGCGGGCTCACTAGTTGTGGCTCATGGGCTCTAGAGCGCAGCCTCAGTAGTTGTGGCGCACGGGCTTAGCTGCTCTGCGGCATGTGGGATCTTCCTGGACCAGGGCTCAAACCCGTGTCCCCTGCATTGGCAGGCAGATTCTTAACCGCTGCACCACCAGGGAAGCCCTGTTGAACAGTTTTAATTTTGAAACAGTTGCCCTATTCCAAACATGACATTTTTTCCTCCTTTTGGTTTTCCATTTTCTAGATTAACCTTGAATCTTGAACTTGGTGTTCATACCCTGGGTTCTCCTGGACCACAGTCAGAGCTTTCCCTCCATCTACACTTGCTCAGAGCGCTTTGGCTTAACTCCTGTCCCAGTGCAGCCAGACCCAGGATTGCGGATGTTCCAGCTGACCAACATTTTATGAGGCCATCCCAAATCCAAGAGTAGGATTTGAATAAACCGAATTTATTTCAAATCTTGTTTCTCAAAATCTTTCTCAAATGTCTGTATCCATTTCTGCCTTATGTCTATACAATACATTGACTTGAATCTTTCTTTGATACTTGAGGCTCTTGTATTGCTTTGCAGTTGATCAGCTTAAACCCTTATCCTTAAACATTACAGTAACCCTTATAAAAAGATTGTTATATTTAGAAACCAGCCTATACTTCATTAATATTCTTAGCCAATAAATCAAAATGAATTAAAAAAAATTGAAGTATAGTTTTTTACAATGTTGTATTAATTTCTGCTGTACAGCAAAGTGATTCAGTTATACATATATATATTCTTTTTCATATTCTTTTCCATTATGGTTTATTACAGGATATTGAATATAGTTCCTTATGCTATACAGTAGGACCTTGTTCTTTATCCATCCTATACATAATAGTTTGCATCTGCTAATCCCAAACTCCCAATCCATCCCTCCCACATCCGCCCTCCCCTTTGGCAACCACAAGTCTGTTCTCTATGTCTGTGAGTCTGTTTCTGTTTCATAGATAAGTTCATTTGTGTCATATTTTAAATTCCACTTGTAAGTGATATCTTATGGTAAAATGAATTTATTAAGTACTAATTATGTTTATGTCACTGAACTAAGAGGGCTAAATGCTAAGAGACATGAGAGTTCTAAAGGAATGAGATAGAGTGAGAAAGTTGACTTCATTGAAAGTTAGCAACATAATACAATCCATGATAGATACCAAATTAGCGGCATGGGTAGCGAGCGCTCTCAGAATTCAGAGCTGTGAGAAAATCACTTCCGAATGGGGTGGAATCTGAGCTTGGCCTTGAAGAAGAGCTAGGATTTCAATAGGAGGAGAGGAGGGGTGAAACCACAGGCAGGGTTGGTGGCGTGAACAAAGACAGAGGGGTGAGGAGGTATCCACCTCTGCATAACATCAAAGAACTTCAGTTTTATTGACTGGCCAAAGCCTCCACGGCTTTCAGGTGGTCATTGTGTTACGGGAAAATTTGAGTTCCCAGATAAGAATGACTGGCAGCTTTCTGAAGACTTCAGTTGAAAAGCAGAAAGAGAAATGATGGTCCTGCGAGGCAGTTTGTTTAATTCTATAAACCTTGAATCTCTTTTGATACTGCTCAGGAGACCCATTCCCTTCATCAGTGATTGGACTTTGAAGGTTTAGCTTCTCTACTAGGAAAAAAAAAAATCTCTGGTTGCTTAACTCAGGTCATTAGAGGCCTTCTCTGGAGAATTACTCTTTGTGGATAATTTCACTCACCGCCCAGTCAGATTAAGACCTTCAGCTGCAGATAATGACATTTTCCCTGGACTGTTGTTTCTGTGAAGTCCGTTGTGACAGCTTATATTTAAAAGGTGAATTTGTGTAAACAATGTGTCTGATGGGATTTTTAAGTTTGGTATGAAAAGTGTTCAGTACAGCTGTGACTCAGAGAGTTTTGATTCTCTACAATTTTGCAGGAATGAATTTCCTGTATTAGCCAAATGATTTCCGGTTTTGTGCCTAGGGAAGAGTGAAGTCTGGTGGTTGGTACCTGCCGGTGGGTCTGGGTCACTTTGGAGGAATACACTTCCTTTGGGGAAGGATGGGAACGGATTGCTATTGATCGGGGGGGGGGGTCTGTAGAGGGTGTTCAGAGGAGAGTAACTGGTGTGAACCCCAATTGTAGATATTGAGATGCCAAGGATGCATCCAGAAGGATAGCGCTTGGTGTTAAATCTAAGGGTGGAAATAAGATGCGTTTGAAAAGTTAGAAGTTTGAGGATTGTGGGAATTCCTTAGCGGTCCAGTGGTTAAGACTCCGGGCTCTCACTGCCGAGGGTCCAGGTTCGATCCCCGGTTGGGGAACTAAGATCCCACAAGCCGCGCAGTGCGGCCGGAAAGAAAAAAAAACAAAGAAGTTTGAGGACTGAAAGCAGGACACAGTGCAATGTGAGGAACGGTTGTTACAGGCAGTTCTTCGAGAAGGAGCTGATGCCACGATGCCTGGTGTGTGATGCAACCGGGCCCAGAGGAACCATACGGAGACTGGACTCCATTCTTTCCTGGGTGGGGGGCAGGGGGGTGTTGGTGTCCTGTATGGGTGAGAGAGGGAGCTCTGTGTCAGGACCTCAGTGTAGAGGAACAGATGGTGTTTCAGGGAAAGTCAGAGTTGGAAGGTGGGTGACCCAGTCATCCTATGAGCAAAGGTCATGGGGCCAAGTGTCCTCAGAGCGACGTGGTTCATGCATTCCACATAGAATGGACGTGGAACCCGAGTGGCAGACACTGGGCACGTTGCTTTGTATGAATGGGATCTTGAAGAGCAACTTTGAACCGCAGAGACTTCCAGTTAAGTTTCTTTGGGCTTCAAGCTGGACATAGTCAAGTGTGCTCAGGTGAAATCACATGTTTTTGTTTATTTCGCCCTGTGTGTGAGTGTGTGTGTGTGTGTGTGTGTGTGAGCGCACGCTCACATGCGCGCGTACATGTGTAATGTTATAGAAATCCCACTGACTCCAAGCACAGGAAGGAAATTTTAATGTCAATGAAACTGCAGTTATTTCACTCAGACTGAAAGCTGGAAAACCTGCTGGAACCTGAAACCGCTCCCCCAGTTTCTCATGGGAAACGTGGTTTCTTGCCTCTGTTTCTCTCTGTGCATTGACTGCAGTGTCCCCAACAGCAGACTTTCTCTGCTTTTTCATCTCACACATGGGCCAGCTCGGTTGCCAGCCCTGATGCTACATCAGACCGTCACTGGCTGCGGCTATCTATTAGTTCACGTTTTTTCCAAGGGGGAAATCGCTTGGATGCTGGGAAGTCCATGGATTGCTGGCCTGGGGTCACGTGTGCAGCTCCAATCCAGTCACCTGTGGCTGTACTGACAAAGCGGTACCACTGTCCCTTCAAAGGCTGGAGTAAACTGCGGCTGGAAGAAGAGTGTAGTCCTGAATCCCTCTGTCTGCTATGCTGCGGGGGGTTAGGCTGTAGTCTGACCACCCCTCTCGGAAGCAGAGTGACAGAGGCTGGTGCCAGCATGGCTGGTCCGACGAAGAAGAGAAGACTGTGGTGGCCGTGGGATGAGGAAGGGGCTCGTGCCAAAGTCTGTGGTTGTAGGATCCCAGGCAGGAGCAGCCCTGCTGCCCCTGACAGTGTCCCAGTCTGTCTTTGGTCCTGGCCGTGGCCTTCCCATTTTTTGCACATCTAGGTACAGTACAACACTGGGGACAGCCCTTCCACAGCAGTGCTCCCGGGTCTGCTGGGAGATGCAGCTGGTGTCAGTGACATGGGAAGGCTTGAACCCTATCGCCGTTAACTGAGGCATGGAGGTGGCTCAGTCTCCGCACAGTTTTTCAGTTCCGATTGGGGCTAACGAACTCCAGGTTCTGGAGGAAGGAAGTGCCGAAAGGCCATGCTTTGAGGGCTTGGCGATGGCCTGGCAGACTTGACTTTTGAGTAGGTGTGGTGGATGCAATGTCTGGCACAAGAACACAGCTGGAGGCCCTCCACCTGCCTTCCAGTGCCCTTCACTCTCAGCCCTCCCCTGCCCCCGGCTTTGTCCTTCACTTCAAGGACCTCACTCAGGAGTACAGACCCTCCAGCCCATGTGTCCCAGTGATGCGTACTCTCCCCACACACAGTCACCCACGGGCCATCCTTCAGTCCTGAGGGCGTGCGTCCCAGCTGTGCGATGTTGGCTCCCTTAGGAAAAGGCCTGTGTTGGCCCTACATGAAGCGAGCTCAGGGTCACGTGGGCAGGAAATTCTGGGTCTTGGATGACCAGAGCAGAGTCTAGATGTGGTGAGTGGTGTGCACTCAGAGTGGGGACATCAGGTGAAGCTCAGAGTTGTCCCCTGGTCACTTCATCTGAACAGGAGGGGTGTGGCCAGAGAAGGGCCAGAACAGGACCCTCTAAAACAGGGGCTCCAGAACCTGGGGGCCATTCCGTTTATAGTTTTCAGCTTGGAATTATAACTTTGAAAGAATGGGCTCATAGAATCCAGTGTGGCTATTTTGATTAGCTCCAGAGAGGCAGACAGATCTCATGATCATGGGGTATTAGGCCTCTTGAAATCAAGTCTCTAAGCCCAAGTAGGATGCCTCCTGTCATACGGTACCATTGGTCTTGGCAAGGTCTGTTGAAATAGGTAGGTGTACACGACAGGTCTTTGGCAATACTTTCCAGCCCCTCTTTTCCCCTCCACTGCCTACGTTTGTTTGAGGAATTCTTCAGTTTGTGGGAAGCTGCCCCTTGTTATAGAAATAAAAGATGAAAATTAATACTTGCTTTCCCATCCTCCTATGCAGCTAGGGAATATGACCTGGGCTTAACCAAGTAGACACACCTACCTAGGGCAGAGCTTCTCAACCAGTGTGCTGTGGCAAAGCGGTAGACCATGAATAGATCATAGGAAGGCTGAGATAGGGAATTCTTCAGTCCTTGGAAATGTCTGGTAGGGCCTGGGGTGGTCAAAGCTCCTGGACATGTCACCTCTGACTGCAGCATCCTCATGTACCCCAGTGTATTGTAAACATACAATTTTCTGTCGTGCTGCGCCGTGAAAAAGCTGGGAGGCACTGGACTAGGAAACTGAACTGAGAGCTTGGAAGGTTCTCTGCATTGTTGCTGCAAGATGTCACGTCGTGGGCTGCCCTGGGCTAAGTGTTCTCTCCTGGGACCACTTCTGTGACATGGTTCTCCATTTCTTCAGTTAATATTTAAAAATTTTAATAGATTCATTTTCTGTCTCAATCAGTCCGTGTTCTGTAATAGCTATACAATAATAGCTACTGCAACAGTTACAACACAGAAACTCTAAGGGAGGGGAAACTGGTTAGGAGAGCAAATACTTTTCTTCCCATTCCAGGGTAAATCTGAGCAATCTGAGCCTTTTATTGGACAAAGATATTCCTGAAAAGTCACACACTATAAAATTTAGAGCTTGAAGGGGCTTTGAAGGTTCTTCTAGTTCAATCCTCTCATTATATAGCAATACTACTATGAAGCCAAAGTGAAAGGGATTGCAGGCTCACACAGTTAATGGAAGAATCTCTAGAAATTCAGAAGCATGTGTTCCCCAAAGTTTTCCATCATTAAAAAGGGTTTTGTTGTTGTTGCTTAGTTCCCGCCCCCTCCCCAGAGCAAACGCAATCCAAACCAAGAATAAACTTTGAGCACTTTTTTTTTCAAAGTTAAAGTTTCCAGTTAGTTTGTTCCATAAAGTATTGATGAAGAAGTTGCTCAATAATCGACACTTCCATGGAAACAGAAAGCATTCCACTCAGGTGAAATCTGGTTTATTTCTATGATCTGAGCGGGTATTTCCTTTAGCAATGCCCTCTCTCGATTTTTTTTTTTTTTTTTAATAAAAACTTGGACCATTTCAGTGTCTAGCTGTTCCTGGCATTCCCTTTTCCATAGGAAAGAATGCTTTTAATGGCCTTAAGCTAAAGCAAATACTTCTTTTCCTGATGCTTGCTAAACAAGCCAAATACGTTCTTTGCTCCCTTGGAATTTTCTTGTATTTTACTTATTTATTTTTTGACGTGAAAAGTGTGCCAGACGACTAGGCAGATTGCCATGAAAATTTCACATGGATTAGCAAGAAGCCTTAGAGCTTCAGAAGGTTTAAATTAAGCAATTAAAAGCGTATTTGCAAAGAATCACTTTTTTAAAGTGTTTTGTTTGTTTCTTTTGTTTTGTTTTTAAGCCAAATGAAAGATGCCTGGGGATGGGAGTTGGGGAGTGGGAGGGGCTGATGGGAGGAATTACCCAGGAGTGGGAGGAAACGGGGATGTTCATCATCTTGATAACAGCAAACACACCTCCAAACTAATTAAACTGTTCGCTTTAAGCATGTGCAGTCTGTTCTATGTCAATTATAGCTCAACAAGATTGTTTATAAAAAATGAAACAGTTCAAAAAAAGACTGTGTAAAAAGTTAGGGAAGGAGAGAGAGCCAAAGGATCAGAAAGTCTGCTGACCATGCTGTTCCAAATGGCCAAAGAGGATGTGGAAAGCATTATTTTGAAAAAGCTGCCGACTCAGCTCACAGGTGATGGCCAGATCGGAAGACCCACACCACGACCAAAGACCCACACCACGATCAAAAGCCATTTCTTCATGAACGGCACTTCCAATGGCCTCCTCCCAGGTCTGCTTTCTCTAAATGCTTTACCTAGGTTTTGTGAGTCCCTTGATCATCTCTGCTTAACGTGGGAGATGGGCCGTCTTTGTGTTTGAAAAAATTACCCATTTATTTTTCAGGGGAGTGCAGCAAGGATTATGTTTATTAAATGTAATTCTATAATTGATTTGAAGGTTCCTGGAATGTGTAAATTATAGATCAAACTCTTAGCCATAAGGCACTGCTCAAATTATTATGTTTCATAGGAATTCACTGGAATTTCATCCTATCAGCTGCTGTGTGGAATAAATGGGAGAGAGGCTCAGTAGCAGAGGCTGAACTCCTACTAAAATTGGTTAGAAACAGCGTGACCATATAATTTATTATCCAAACAGAGACACTTTTGAGAGTGAAAAAAATCTACTGTTGGTTTGTATTTATGTTGGCAGCACAGACGTAGACTAGGACTGTACCTGATGAAGGAGGACATCTGGTCACCCTCGTTAGAAGACTCTTAGATTTTATAAAAGTAGAAATTGATGAGCCCAGGTCACGCTTTCTGTGTGCTAGGGATCAAAGCAATGTTCACACAGACAAAGGGAGCTAGACCTGAGTATCCAGTGGACCTGCTTTACTTGGAGCTGGAGAGAAAACGAGGTGGGGAGGGAAAGAAGGCAGGGATTACTCACAGGGGTTTCAAGGACCCAAGTCAGCCACTGGTGACAAGGACCGATTGTTCCTTACGAGGGCTTTGGGTGACTCTGTCTTTATTTCTTTGACCTGAGGAACATCAGAGCTATATATAAGGAAATCTTTGCATGATGGCAACATATTCAGCCTCTCATATTTGAAGAAAATGTTGGTTAAGACAAATATGACTTTTCTTCAATTCAGTTTCCTGAATCTGTCATGATTTTTGAAGCTCAGAAAGCAGAATTTAAGCAGACTCTTTTGGTTATTTGTTTTGTTTTTTTAAAAAAAGTATAATTTTTTTTATAGTTTGTACTTCCTTTTCCTACAGTCTTAAAGAATTGCCATTAGGCCAAAGTAGCTAGAATTTGAAAATGGAAGAGTAGATGGCAACATCACAGAGACGAGAGTTACAAAGGTTTTCAAAGATATGAAACTATCTTTAATATCCTGCCTGGGGATTAAAGGGACAGGATGTGTCTTGGATAAGCTTTCATGAGTCCACAGTAATTAGTTTTTATTACATTGTGTTGAACAGCTTTTCCTAACATGTACCTTTTGCCAAACACAGTGGTGTGCAAGGCTCTATATGATTTTATTCTTGCTTATCTTGCTAGCCTCATCTCTCAATCCTTGCTTGACTCACACTTTAAATTCTAGCAATATTAATCTTCTTATAGTACCCCCGTGCCCCACACGGAAGACTTTAGAGACTTTGAACAGCTCTTTATCTCTCAGTCCTGTTCATTGCTATGTTCTTTGTAGAGAATGTATTTCCTTCTACTTCACTCTTCCTCTTCTTTAAACATTCAGTGGTCACTGCTTCCAGGAAGCCCTCCCTAACTCCGTTCCTCACTTCTCCCCTAACTGCTTTAGGATTCCTTTTCTTCACCTCCTTCATATGTATGCAACTCTCTATTACTATGTGTTATGTTATATTTATGTAATAGGGAAGAATAAATCTGACTCCGTATGGGATCTGTTTCTTTTACTCTAACCTTTGTATTCTACTGCTTTTCCTACAAGTTAAGAATGTTGCCTATAGCCTGAAATATACAGGATAGCCCATTCTCAAGGTTCTGACCTTTAAAGGTATAACATTTTCCCATTCATACAAGATTAAAAAGTTGCAGAACAGAGAATAACCTCTGTCCTGTTGGAGGTTTATAGGAACATTGTGACCAGACCAACATGGGCAGCTGCAAGAACAAAGGATTCTAGCACCAAGAGGTTTGCAGCAACCAAATACACCCCCTCCCCTTTTAGTAAAAAAGAAACCTTCTAACTCAGGGAAGATGGTTCTTTGGGACACTAGTCCACCATCTTCTCTCTCTTTTGAAGAAAGTCGCTATTCTTTGCCCCAACAACTCATCTCTTGATTTATCGGCCTGTCGGTCGTGTGGGGAGCAGTATGAGCTTGGACTCAGTAACAGTTATAAGTTTTTATATTTGTGTCTGACGTACATTGAACAAGCATCTAGAAAACTAAATCTAGTATAGAATGTTCTCTCTCTGTGTCTCTCTAATGGCCAGCACAGTTGACCCAGAGTAGGTGTTTCCAAAGCCTATGAAAATGTACATGAACCTGAGAAAACAACCAGTTGAAACATTTCCAAGAAAGACAGGTGTGCACACGATTCCAGCTGAGAGTAGGTGCAGTGCTGTTTACTTTACTGCTCTTGAGCCAGCTTTGCTTTCTCATTTCCTCAGAGTACCTATGTGTACATATTAGATAGAAGCAGATGTATAGAATTTAAGTGTAGTGGTGCTATCATCAGATCAGAATAACACAGGCTTTGTTGACCCCAGGATACTGGATTCATTTTTTGTTATTAGTTTATTTCATGTCAGTTTCCATTTTTTCTTGGAACTGAGAAATACCACATATTTAACTGCACATGTTTAAGGAAAATGATGGTAATAAAACAACTAGGAAGTGTTACTTCCAAACTACTATTAATGTGCGTGCAAGGTTTCTTTTTCCAATGTCCTTTTTGACTGAACAAACACTGAATATTCTTGGACAGCATCTTTATTTTTGAAGAAGTATGTTACCGCAATTAGCAGGGGTATGAAAAGACTGGGGGAGAAAATGATTAGAAAAGTTCAAATATATTTAGTTTTTAACTTTCTGAAATCTTAGTGATTATTATATGTTTAAGTGGTAAACTTAAAAAAAATTATTAGTCCAAAAGCTGGGAATCAGGACTTGAAGATTGTATAATATGTTTCCCAAATCAATGTCGCTAGAAAGCTAGCAAAAAGCAGGGTAATCTAAGCTTTGATTTCTGAATGCAGAAGAGAAGGTTAAGCAGTCTGATTGTTACCAAACCCAAGTTCATGTGCCTGACACACAGTGAGGCCAAACAAACGGAAACATCGGGATTTGGAGCAGAGAAAGGTTTATTGCAGGGCCAAGCAAGGAGAATGGGTGGCTCATGCTCAAAAAACCCTGAACTCCCTGATGGTTTCTGGGGAGAAGTTTTTAATAGGCAAAATTTGGGGTGAGGGCTGCAGGGTGTGTGACTTTCTTCTGATTGGTTGATAGTGTGGTAACAGGGTGGTGCTCCAGGAATCTTGTGCTCAGCCTGAAGTTACCATCCTCCACTTGGGTGGGGGCCTTAGTTCTTGCAGAAGAACTCAGAGACATTGTTAGGTTTATTCCTTGAGGAGGAACCAGGACCTTGGCCCAAGGCTACACTATAGTTTCTTGACTTCTCCACCTTTGTTTCTGCCTTTCCTCCCTTCCCTGATTAGCAACTGTTTGAATCTGCCCTCGGAACTCAGTGAAGGTCAAGGAGGCTGAATGAAGCCTATTTTCTACAAACAAGAAACAGGGGACACAGAAAGGCTTTTGTGCCCAGGAGGGCCTCACAGGGTCCTGCTTGGTTTCATGATCTATTTATTAAGTGCACATGAGTATAATTATTTTTGACTATACAGATAAACCAATGGAATTTGGGATGGCTAGAGTATTTAGACCAAAATTCCTGGTCAATTATTCAAAACACAAATGGGTAACTGGACAAAGGAAGGTGGCTCTGGATACATCACTCAAAGTACAACAGGGTTGAGTTTTGTTAAAGCTTTCCTCTGCAGAAGCCCAAAGCTTAGGAATTACTAGTTCAATGTGCAACAGGAGGAGGCATTGGGCTTCTGCAAGATCCTTTCTTAATTAACCAAGGCTGAGGCACCTGTGCCTTCTGATTTTACATGTACCAGGCAGGTTAATTACAATGCCTACTGCCATGAGTTTTTTGTTTTTGTTTTGTTGTTGTTGTTGTTTTTAAATAGCAGAACCCTCCTGGCCACAGCCTCTTGCTTAGTGATGCGATATCTGATGATAGTTGTGCAGGGGTCGCCTCTGATATGGGATCAGCATTGAGCACCCAAACCAAGGATAGATGTGAAAGGCTTTGTTCTATGGGAGAGTAGTAATTAGCTAAGCCAACCAGACTAGTTCCCTCCAAAATTGTTTTTGGGGAATGCAGAGTAGATTCACAGAAATGTGGAGTAGATACATAGATCAGAGCAACGGCACTTTGAAGGAAAGACTACATGGGCCGTTGTTAGGGGAACCACTGACCGAAACTGCCTACCCTGGCCAGGCACTGTAGTAACCACTTGCATGAGTTATCTTACAACAGGAGGTGCTGATAAGGAACACAGAACTAACAAGCTACCACCAGCCAGAAGAATTCGGGAAAGGTCAAAAGGAGAGAGGAGACGTCAGTCCATGTGTCCTACCAACCTCCCAGAATCCTTCTCGTTGGAATCCATCTTGGCTGAGTGATGCGTGCACCACCAGAAAGGACCCTGAGTCAGAGTGGTAGGCCAGAGACAACCTGGAAACTAACCCCATCACCATAAACCCTGAGACTGCGAGCCACGTGGCAGGCAGAGCAGTTCTCCTGGGTTCCCTTACCCCACTGCTCTCCACCTGGATGCCCCTTCCCAATAAAGTCTCTTGCTTTGACAGCACATGTGTCTCCTTGGACATTCAGTTCTGAGTGTTAGATATGAGCCCATTCTTGGGCCCTGGAAGGGGTCCCCCTTCCTGCAACACTATGAGAGAGGTGAAGCAGAGAGTTGTCTCAAGACCTGCCTAGTATTCTCATAGCTAAGTTCTGACACTCACATACCTTTATATGTCCTCACTTTTCTTAAGGTGGACTGAGAGAATCTCTGTTCCTGATAATCAAGGGTCTAATGACCACACCCAAGGGACAAAGTATGACTGCATAAAACCCTACAGCCAACAAAGAGAGTTGCTAATCAGAGACTCTTAACAGAAGGAGAAGTGGAGAAAAAAAGATGCAAGGTGCAAAGTGCCAACTCCTTTAAAGCTCCAAACAAATGCCAGAGATTCCTCCCTATGCCAATCCTAGATGGCCCCATGCAAAAATGACCATACTAAGATCAACTGAAATCATTGAAGAGGGTGTGGCTAAGATAAAAAAAAAAAGAAGTTCTAGTAATTATTTAATCCTCTTACATTGTTACGAAGTCACTTTTGCCCAGAAGACAGGAAGTCCCTTCCCCATGATATACAGATGGTCAAAAAGCTTTTGGTTTCCTGGAACAGCTATTTAAAATTCCAAGTATCTGAGTATAAGTTAGAGGCATTAAAGGTTTGGCTAGGGGACTTCCCTGGTGGCGCAGTGGTTAAGAATCCACCTGCCAAGGCAGGGGACAAGGGTTTGGGCCCTGGTACGGGAAGATCCCACATGCTGGGGAGCAACTAAGCCCGTGTGCCACAACTACTGAGCCTGCGCTCTAGAGTCCACGAGCCACAACTACCGAGCCTGCGCGCCACAACTACTGAAGCCCGCGTGCCTAGAGCCCGTGCTCCGCAACAAGAGAAGCCACCGCAATGAGAAGCCCACGCACCACAATGAAGAGTAGCCCCCCACTCGGTGCAACTAGAGAAAGCCCGCATGCATCAACGAAGACCCAACACAGCCAAAAATAAATAAAAATTTAAAAAAAAGAAAGATGCAATACGAGCTTAGTTTTTCTAAACTCACTTCCTACAAACCTCTTTGCTTAACATGTTTTTTATTAGCTCTTCTAATTTATGAATATGCCAAAAACATACAAATGAGTGTAAGTATCCAGACATGGCATATAATATACAAAATCTCTTGTATTTTTAATTTAAAAAAATTTTGTTTTCTTATATATAACTTGGGTTCCTTTTGGCCAGGTTTGAAGTTAGAATCTCTTTAGATCTGGGACCTGCTACATCTGTGATCCCATGAACCTCCATCATCACAGACTCTATTCTAGGTGGGTTCACTACTCACCAGCTTTTTGTCCTTGGACAGCTGTATCTCTTGGCCTCTGTATCTCTTTAGTTCTTAGTTCCTTATCTGTAAATTGAGGGGTTGAGTAGATCAATGGTTTTCAAACTGTGTTCTATAAAGCCTTGATGTGACTGTGGATACCCTTAGGGACCTCTGGGTGGGATGGGAGCAGCGGGCACAAGCTGCTGGGGCTCTGGGATCCCATAGTACCTGCTCAAATGGAGCAGTTTTACTTACGTCTACTGGATTTATTGGAGTTCTATGTGAGCTTTCACTTGATGAAAGAGTTGTAAGGCCAAAAAAAAAAAAAAAAGAAAAAGAAAAAGATTTGCAAACCACTAGACTAGATAAAAATTGTTACTGTTTTGTTCTAGAATTAAATTATTCTACTCTAAGCACCTTAATTGGTTCTGGCATGAAATGGCTCTCAAGAAATATCTGTTAATGGGACTTCCCTGGCAGTCCAGTGGTTAAGACTTTGCCTGTCCTTCCCCTGCAAGGGGCACGGGTTCAATCCATGGTTGGGGAACTAAGATCCCACATGCCGTGTGGCATGGCCAAAAAAAAAAAAAAAATCTGTTGGATGAATGGCGTCCCTGCCCTTAGGGAATTTATAACCAGATGAAAAATCTTCCTCATCTTAGAAAATACTATAGTTAAAATAATGCTTCTTTTATCCTATTGCCATCATACTTTCAATTGTTTCTTAATTTTTGAATTTTGTAAGAAGCAAAAGAGAATGTCTATTCTTCATCTTCAAATGGCCCACACTAAAATCATCCCTTTCAGATGAATATCAGGTGACAAATTGCAGGCTATGATTGTTAGAAGTTTCATCCTTAATTTGTGTAGTATCTATGAGAGGTAGGCTAGAAACATTGATCTTACTGTACAAACATGGGACTTTTTGGTAGGATTAATGGAAATCTTTCTTTATAGAGAGAAAGCTCTTCCAATGGTATGTGCATGAGTACAAATGAATATATCTTAGTATGTTTTCTGAAGAATTTATCAGGAAATCTTTCAGTGAGTCCACATCAGAACAAGTGTAGAAAACCATGGAGTTGAAACAATGTTGCAGTCCATAAAAATCCAGAGATCTTTAATATGTGATTGTCTTTTTGTTAACTCTTTGCACATCTGTGAACTCTAGCCTTTCAGAAGGTAACATTCTCAAAGTTATCCTGGTATTTCACATCTACATCTATTGCAACTACTTAGAATGTCCTTCTCACTTTTTCCACCTATGTCTGTCTTATTTAACCTTCAAAATGTCATACAAGCATCACCTACTCCAGGTTCACTTCTGGAGTGAATTATTTTTACTGAGATATTCCTCCTCCATACCCCAAATCCTACCCATATGTCTAATTTAACCTATATCCAATGACTGTAACCATGTGTTTACCTTTCTTTCTCCCTGGCCATAATGAAATCTCTTTTAGGATAGGGATCATATCTTATTTATTTAACTTTGTGTTTCCAGTGCCTAAAAAAGTGCCTGGCATGTTGTAATTGCCCAGTGAATTATTATGATTTTTTAATGAAAAACTGGTGGCTTTGAGAATGTTGTTCTATAGTCACTATATTAATCAGAGTCCAGACAGAAAAGTAGGGACCACTCTGAGTATTTCAGATAGAGCCAACTTACTATGGGGGGTTGGTTTCAGATGCATCAGAAGAGCTGGAGGAGCAAAAGAATGAAGAGGGAAGCCTGAAGAGCAACAAGGTATAAGGGTGATCCCCAAAGACCAGAAGCCACAGATGCCCCTGAGCTGAAAGAAGCCCAGGATCCTGAGCCTTCACTGCTGTTGCACTGTTGCTTCTGGATCTACTGAAGAGGTAGGTACCGTTAAGGAAGTGGACACCTCCTGGACTGATGAGGTAGCTTCCCATCCTACCGCCATCTCACCAACCGCTGAAAACTGCCAGCAGCTACCACTAAACCAAAGGCTTCTCTCTGCCTCAGATTACTGCTTTTTCCTGACAGAACCTAACAGTTAGAGAGCTGACAAGAATGTAGAGAATGTGGCATGCAGACCCGCAGCCTTGGTGGGTCAGAGAGCTGGGAGACAACAGTCACTAAGAGACTTCTGCTCCCAGGAAACCACCATTTTAGAATCCATGGTGCTAAATATCAATATATTGGAGTTTTTCAGCAGAACAATTACTGATTGATTAAAAAGCATGAATGTGAATACGTCAGACATTTCATCTTCTGCCTAAAGACATGCTAATCAAACTTATCTATGACACAAAAATGGGGGATAGGAGGCACCTCTATGAAATCCATCAGAATTAATATTCAAAATTATCACAGTAGACTAGAACTATGATTCTTAAGTCAATGAAAGAAAATCTAACAGAAAAGAAGGAAGTTCTGACATATGCTACAGCATGGATGAACCTGGAGAACATTATGCTAAGTGAAATAAGCCAGTCACAAATACTGAATAATTCCACCTATATGAGGTACCTAGAATAGTCCAATTCATAAAGAAATTCCAATTTTTCCATCCTTTTGCTTTTAATTCATCTTTTTCTTTACACTTAAAGTTCTTTTCTCATAGACAGCACTGTAGTGAGGTCTTGCTATTTTTTATCTGACAACCTCTGTCTTTTAATTGGAGTGTTTAATGTAAATATTCATATGGTTGGGATTAAATCTACCATCTTGCTATTTGTTTTCTAGTTATCCAATTTAGATTTTTTTCCTCTTTTTTCTTGCCTCCTGCTTCCTTTTGGATTAATCAGGTTTTTTTTGTTTTGTTTTTGTTTTTGTTTTCCAAATGATTTCATTCTTTCCTCACTATTGGCTGATACATTTTGTTTTATTTTTTAGTGGCTGCTCCAAGGTTTACAATATACATCTTTAAATGATCACAATCCGTCCCCAAATAATATTATATGACTACACATATAATGTAAGGCCCTTACAACAGTGTACCTTTGTTTTTTTCCTTCTGACCCTTTGCACTGTTGCTTCTTACATGTGTTATCATACATTGGCACAGTTTTTGTCATACATGCCCCACAGTACATGCTATTATTGTGGCTTTAAATAATCACTTTTCTTTTAAAGAGATTTAAAATGAGAGTCTTTTTATATGTTTCCACACGTCTATCATTTCCATGCTCTTCATTCCTTTGTGCAGATACAAAATTTCATTTGGCGTTATTTTCCTTCTGTCTGAAAGAATCCTGTTCATGTTGCTGTGTTGCATCTCTCTGGTAAAGAATTCTTTCAGCTTTTGTATGTAGAATTCTAGATAGAAAACTTTTTCTTCAATACTTTAGAGATGTCACTCCATTGCCTTCCAGCCTGCAAAGTTTCTGATGAGAAATCTGCTGTCATTTTTAATCTTTGTTCTTCTGTATGTAATGTGTCCCTACAACTCTCCCTCCAGAGCTTTTAAGATTTTCTCTTTATCATTGATTTTATGATGTTTCTTAGCTTTATTCTTTATGTTTGTTCTTCTTTGAGTTCCTTGAGAATCCTAAATCTGAGAGTTTATAACTTTCATCAAATTTGACAATTCCAGCTATCATTCTTTAATTTTTCTGTTCCTCCCACCTAGTCTAGCTGGTACTCCATTTATACATGTTTTAGACCACCTGATGTTTTTCGATGTGTCACTGATCCTCTATTTTTTTTTTTCTTCAATCTTTCTTCTCTTTGTGCTTCATTTTGGAGAGATACTCTTGCTTCAGGTTTACTGATCATTTTTGCTGCAGTGTTTAATCTGCTATTAATCCCACCTAGTGTTTTTTCCTATCAGGTATCACATATATATTATATATATATATATATAAAATATATATATATAATACATATATTTCATATATATAAATATATATTTACATAATATGTATATATTTCATATATATAAATATATATATTTTTGGCCACACTGCACGGCTTGCAGGATCTCAGTTCTGGGACCAGGGATTGAACCCGGGCCATGGCAGTAAAAGCCTGAATCCTAACCACTAGGCCACCAGGGAACTCCTTCAGGTATCATATTTATCATCAGTATTTAGTAAAAAATTTGAGAGAATCTTTTTGCAGATCTCAGGAGTTCTCTCTGTGTGTGCAGCTCCTTTCTTGCCAATACTCTGTCTCACAAATTCTAGCCACTCTGGCCTTTTTAACTCTAATCTCTGTCTCCTCAACTCAGTGAGATTCCTGGGCTGTGTGCAGTGGTTTGGAAACTGCCCCTAGGCAGAAAACTGGAGCAACGATAGCACTCACTTCATTAGATCTCTCCTTTCAGGGATCACAGTGTGGCTGGTGCTGCCAGTTGCCCAACATCTGAAAACAGATGTTTCATGTAGTTTGTCCAGTTTTCAATTTGTGCATGGCAGGAAGATAATTACTATAGCCGTGCATACTTTATGAGCAGTCGGTGCAAGTCTAAATAAGTAAATTTGAATGTTACTTTAGTATCACTGTGACTGCAACAGTTACAAGACAAACTGACATAGATGCTCTCTTATTGGTGCCTCCCCTATCAGGAGCAATTGTTGATGGTGATTTTCTTCAATGGTTAATTACTTTTGGTAAATTTCCAAACAAAATAGGTCTCAATTTTCCCTCCTTACATGAAAGTTGCATTCTTAGAGAATTTCGTAAATATTAAAATGAAAATACTTTGTGTTTAGATGTAAAATGGAGTTAGGTTCTGGGCTCAGATAATATACCTGTAAATGGGTTTTCCTTTTACAGAAAAGTCACATAGGATATGGGACCACAATCCCTTGTGTAGGACTGTGGTGTGGCATCCTTGGCCTTTGTTGGAAACCACTGTCTGCATAATGAGTGTCTTTCATACTTCATGTATTTTATCTGTTGAATACATAACCATGTGGTAATTTTGAAGCCTACATGTTGTGGGAAAGGCAATAAATAAGTTATATCTTAGCTGCGGTTCCTGTTACAAGGGAAAAGAAGAGATACTTAACATTGTTTTACCAAGATAATCATGGTAAATAATCATTCCTTTATAATGAAGGAATCTATTTTTAGTTCACCTTCCAAACAAGGGACTCTTTCTGGAGAAAGTCATTGTAAAATGTTCCCACATCATCATAATTCATTCATTCAACAAATTTTTATTGAGCTTCCGTATGTGCCAGGTATTGAGGATATATGAGTGATCCAAACAGACAAGAATCTCTGTCCTCATGGAGCTTACATGTTTATTAAGGTTCAGGGCAGAGAAACTGGCCACCAAAGGAAACATCCACACATCCCTCAAATTTAAAGACAGAGTTTCCACATCACACATTTCCGTTAAGTAATAAAACAGGTTACGAGAATTTTATTTATTTCTTAAGATATTTTTTGATGTGGACCATTTTTAAAGTCTTTATTGAATTTGTTACAATATTTCTTCTGGGGACTTCCCTGGTAGCCCAGCGGGTAAGACTCCATGCTCCCAATGCAGGGGGCTGGGGTTCAATCCCTGGGTGGGGAACTAGATCCCACATGCATGCCACAACTGAGAGTTCACATGCTGCAGTTAAGACCTGGTGCGGTCGAAATAAATAAATAAATAAATAATAAATATTAAAAACAAAACAAAAAAAAACATTGCTCTGAAGAAGTGCATAACCAAAGTTGAAGACCAGGGCATCCAATCAAATTTGAATGATTTGCTTCAATTATATTGATAGGTTCAAAGGGATCATCAAATAATCCTGCTCAACCCACACTTCATGCTTTCCTGAAAGAGCAGAAGAAGCCTTCTTTCTCACAGAACTCAGTTGCCCTAGATCACCTTGGCTGTTGAAGAATTATTGGTTTGGCTGGGATCCCACTTTCAGAACATACTTCCTTAGATCCGGCAACTTGAATTCTGGATTGATGACCACTTGGCTTGTTTGAACGGATCCTCTGGTTCACTCTCTGATGTGGCCTCGAGTAAAATGCACATTGTCCCCCTCCCCCCAGACAGCTGCAATACCACCATGGGGCTGCAATGGGAAATTTGGGATCTGCAACTCTATGGAATGTGTAGCCACAAAAATAAAACTTGGTGTTAGGAGTCCTAGGTTCAAATCCCTGACACAAGATCTACTTCATATGGATCCTGGGGGGAATCAATGAATTTTTTTCTGAGGCTCAGTGACTCCAACTCTAAAACAAGGACAATGGTAACTTTGTTCAAGAGTTGTTATAAGGATTACAATGAAACCATGTATGTCAGAATGAGTTGCAAGCCACACAGCGCCATATACATACGGGCATACATACACCATACATGTACGCATTGCTGTTGTGGTCAGTGATGATGAGTAGGGTAGGGGGTCTGTTGAAAGATTCCGAGGTCTGAAAACCCTGTAGCCCTCTGGCCTGTACCTCTGAATGTACTGTATTATTTTGCTGCTTTTCCTGATGAGACAACAGTAAGCTTTTGCTCTCAGTACTCTTTCCAGTTTTCACTTCCCTGTTGGATTTGTAGTCATTGCTTGTGGTCCAGTCTAAATGTGATTAAGTTTGATGCCCAAGAGACAGTGAAGTGCATGCACGTGGTACCCAGCTTCCCTTCCCTTAGTGTGGGAGATTCTGCCTGGGGCTGACCGCCTTCTCTGGGTTGGGGGAGGTCCCAGTGTAGCTGCCTCAAACTGGCTGACCTGAAGTGGATCCAGACACACCTGTGAATTCCTTACCTTGCTGGGTGGTGCCAATCCTGGGGCAGCCTTACTCCTGTGATCTCTGTGGCCCAGTAAAAGATGATTATGGCTCCACTTGCTGGGTGGGAGTCAGTGAGGTGATGACAGCCTCCCTTGACAGATGGCAGGCATGTATTCTTGTACTAACAAGAATTTCTTGCTGGATTATCAAGACATTTCCCTTGTGGGGACTGGACCTTGTAGAATCTTACTCCTAGGTCTGACGCTTCAGCATCTGTGTTTTATCGTCAGTCTGACCTGTCCTCAAACAAAAGATCTGGAAAGAAACGCTTTTCCAGAAATCATCCACGTGCTGTTGACTTTTACTTTCTACTGTATCCCTTTCGCCCTACCCCCAGCAATTTCCCATGAATACTAAATAAGTGTCTTGGGCTGATTGAACCGAACTGGTTTGTCAGATCTATTTACAAGCTCCTTTTAGTTTGTTTACTTAGCTTCCATTCTGGGTGTGTTATTTCACTGTTTTTTTGGTTTAGATAAAAAAACATACAAATCGCAGTGTTTCCATCGTGTGATCAATATGATAATAATAATAATCCATTTCCATACTCTATTATGAATCAGATGTTTTATACACCTGATCTGATTTAATCCCCATAATGTTCCAGAGTAGACATTATTATCTCCCTTTTACCCATGAAGCTTAGAGGGTACAATAATTTGTTTAAAACTACAAAGTTAGTAATTATTAGACCTGGAATTGAAATCTAGGTAGGTTTAAATCCAAGTCTACGTTCTTTTCACTATATCATACTGGATCTTGAATCTTTAGTTACTACTTAGCATGGCATTGGAAATCAGTACTATCTTTGAGTTTAAGCTCAGATTTCCTTTAGTTTTTCTGTGCAGGGCTGGAGGACAGGGTACAGGTGGTTCCAAATTTTACAAACCAACATGTTCCTAGGAAGCATACTATGAAGCAGATTGTCATGAATTACGTTAAACACCCAGAGCTACGTCCAGATTATTGATAGTCAGAGGGAAAGCCTAACACCATGAACAGTGTCAAATGGTAGATGGACCCCAAGTTTGGACTCCCTTCAAACCTCCGTTCAGTAGCGAGACTAATCATTTGAAAACACAAATCTGATTATGCCTTTACCACAATGTATAAATGTGCTTTCATCTGTGTGATCGTTCTTAAGTTAATGACAGTCTTCCCCAATAGACTCTAAGCTCTACACGGGCAAGGAGCATCTTTCTTTCATTTGGCCCTGGATCCCACACTTAATGCACACCTGTCCCTAGTTCTTTAACACACCAGGGTTGGTCCTGGGTCCAGACAGTCGTGCTGACTGCTCCCTCTGCCTGGAAAGCCACCTCCCCTTCCCCTGACACCTGCATGCCCCTCTCTCATCTCATGCAAGATTCTGCTCAAATGGTCCCTCATCCGTGAGCGCTGCCTGACCACCCTTTCTAAAGTGACACTCCCTGCCCCTACCCCGTGTCCATCACCTCTGAATCTTTTGATTTTTATATTAAAAAAAATTTTTTTCCTAGCACAAATCACTGACTGACTTTACATTATTACTTATTAAAAAATCTGTCTTCCTGCACTAGATTCTAAGCTTATCGAGGGCAGGGACTTACTTTATTTACTACTGCAACGTTGGCCCTTAAAACAGTGCCTGGAGATAGTACGTGCTGAGTAAATATTTGATGATCTAATCAATTAATAAATAATTTAGTAAAGATTTATTGAATTCATGAACAATTCCCAAAACATGTCCCTCAATCTTGTCTGCAGCAGATACCGCTGGTGCCCCGTGCCACATCCCTCTGCCCAGCTCTGCCTGCAGCTGTGCCGGGGCAGTGGGGCGGGGGTGGTCAGGAGGTGGACTTTCTGTGCACGTCGAATGCTGGTTCACCTCACCTGCAGGCTGAGTCTCCTGCTTCTCTGCATCAGGCTTTCTCAGAAGTTGTCTGGGAAGTTGCCTCATAGCCTGGAAGTGCTGGGGAGTTATATCCCCAGGGGCAGCCCTCTACCAGTAGAGGAAGGGAGTCAGGGGCAAGTGCCAGGATGCCCTCCTTCAGAGGGACAGTTGGGTACCTTCTACAGCAGTGGTCCCCAACCTTTTTGGCACCAGGGACCAGTTTCATGGAAGACAATTTTTCCATGGACTGGGGGGTGGGGGGATGGTTTCGGGATGATTCAAGCGCATTACATTTATTGTGCACTTTATTTCTATTATTATGACATTGTAATATGTAATGAAATAATTATACAACTCACCATAATGCAGAATCAGTGGGATCCCTGAGCTTGTTTTCCTGCAACTAGAGGGTCCCATCCGGGGGTGACGGGAGACAGTGACACCCAAAGTGTGTTGCTTATGTCCAGTCTACTCAGCTTAATTGTCACTTGCCACTCACTGATAGGGTTTTGATATGAGTCTGCAAGCAATTGATATATTACGGTCTCTGGGCAGTCAAACCTCTCTGCTAACGATAATCTGTATTTGCAACTGCTCCCCAGCGCTAGCATCACCGCCTCACCTCCACCTCAGATCATTAGGTATTAGATTCTCATAGGAGCGCGCAACCTAGATCCCTCGCGTGCACAGTTCACAGTACGATTTGCGTCCCTATGAGAATCTAATGCCACCACTGATCTGACAGGAGACGGAGCTTAGGCGGTAATACGAGCGATGGGGAGCGGCTGTAAATAGATGAAGCCTCACTCACTTGCCCACTGCTCACCTCCTGCTGTGCGGCCTGGTTCCTAATAGGCCATGGACCCGTATCGGCCTGTGGCCCTGGGGTTGGGGACCCCTGTTCTACAGAGTTGCTGCGAGTCTCCAGCAGGGCTGCGTCCACAGCTTAGGAAGCCCTCTTCATGACGCTCCCTCCTCCCCCCTCACTCTGCCCCTTGCTCTGGGTTCCTTGGGTCACCTCTTAAAGTATCTGCCTCCAAGTCTTTGCATTGGGAAAACCCAAACCAAGGCACTGTCCTTTACAACACTATTATCAGTGATTCGGATGTGAATATTTGTCGAATTTACATGAATATATTAGTAATACTTCATGTTTACATTGGGTTTTATAGTTGCCAAATGCTTTCACTCAGGTTGATTAACAAATTGCCTAACAGAATCATGATCCAAATAAAATATTGAAGTATCCTGAAAAATGAGTTCAGGACATGAAATCAAATAAGAAAAATTATAAAAGACAAGACTTAGGCTTAAAAGAAAACCTCCACATGCACACACACATATATAGAATGGAAAGAAATAACCCAACCCTCACTCTGGTGGTTTTTCTTCAGTAGGTAGGTTTGATATTCCAACTCTAAGATGGTGAGTCCCCTGTCCTAAGTGGCCCTTGACTCCTTACACACCACTTTGTTGCAGCTGTCTTGACAGCCTTACTGTGGTCAACATGATTCCCATGGCATCAGCTTTATAGAGGAAGTCTAGAACCAGCGAGGTGCCTGTAATTGTTCAACAGCCAGCTCTCTGGAGGAAGATAAAGCCCTGATTTGTAGCATGTGCCTATTTCCATGGTGTAACTACTTCTGCCGTGATTGACTTCAGGCTCCCGGTGTGATGCACTGAGTGTGGCACTGGGAAGAGCCAGTGGTGGGGTCCAACTCTGGCACAGCATTTTAGAGGTGGAGAAGCTCATTTTATTTTCTTATCAAGTGCTGCTCCAGAGTATCAGGGAGTTGGGCAATCACACTGGGAAATTTTAATCAGTTAATTCAATTAAAAACTAACAACATCTATAGATGTAAAAAATATCTAATTGAGTATTTGTCTCCATTTGGGAAAGTTTGCCTTCTGACTATAGGAACAGTAGTCTTTGTACTTTTCCTTTTCTCTAAAATCATTGGCCTCTGTAAGATAGTCTAGATCTTAAAAAATAGTGGATTTCAAGGAGACCTTCAAGATGGCGGAGGAGTAAGACGTGGAGATCACCTTCCTCCCCACAAATACGTCAGAAATGCATCTACATGTGGAACACAGAACACCTACTGAACGCTGACAGAAGACCTCAGACTTCCCAAAAGGCAAGGAACTCCCCACATACCTGGGTAGGGCAAAAGAAAAAAGAAAAAACAGAGACAAAAGAATAGGGATGGGATCTGCACCTCTGGGAGGGAGCTGTGAAGGAGGAAAAGTTTCCACACACTAGGAAGCCCCTTCACTGGTGGAGACGGAGGGTGGTGGGGGAGAAGCTTCAGAGCCACAGAGGAGAGCACAGCAACAAGTGTGCAGAGGGCAAAGTGGAGAGATTCCCACACAGAGGATCAGTGCCGACCAGCACTCACCAGCCCAAGAGGCTTGTCTGCTCACCCGCCGGGGCAGGTTGGGGCTGGGAGCTGAGGCTCGGGCTTTGGAGGTCAGATCCCAGGGAGAGGACTGGGGTTGGCTGCATGAACACAGCCTGAAGGGGGCTAGTGAGCCACAGCTAGCCGGGAGTGAGTCCGGGAAAAAGTCTGGACCTACCTAAGAGGCAAGAGACCATTGCTTCGGGGCGCGCAAGGAGAGGGGATTCAGAGCACCGCCTAAGCAAGCTCCAGAGATGGGTGCGAGCCATGGCTATCAGCGCGGACACCAGAGATGGGCATGAAATGCTAAGGCTGCTGCTGCAGCCACCAAGAATACTGTGTGCAAGCACAGGTCACTCTCCACACCTCCCCTCCCGGGAGCCTGTGCAGCCTGCCTCTGCCAGGGTCCTGTGATTCAGGGACAACTTCCCTGGGAGAACACACAGCGTGCCTCAGGCTGGTGCAACGTCATGTCAGCCTCTGCAGCCGCAGGCTCGCCCCGCATTCTGTACCCCTCCCTCCCCCCGGCCTGAGTGAGCCAGAGCCCCCTAATCAGTTGCTACTTTAACCCCGTCCTGTTTGAGCGAAGAACAGATGCCCTCAGGTGACCTACACACAGAGGCGGGGCCAATCCAAAGCTGAACCCCAGGAGCTGTGCGAACAAAGAAGAGAAAGGGAAATTTCTCCCAGCAGCCTCAGGAGCAGTGGATTAAATCTCCATAATCAACTTGATGTACCCTGCCACTCTGGAATACTTGAATAGACAACGAATCATCCCAAAATTAAGGTGGTGGACTTTGGGAGCAACTGTAGACTTGGGGTTTGCTTTCTGCATCTAATTTGTTTTGGTTTTATGTTTATCTTAGTTTGGTATTTAGGTTCATTATCATTGGTAGATTTGTTTATTGATTTGGTTGCTCTCTTCCTTTTTTTTTAATATGTAGATATATATATTTTTTTCCTTCTTCTCTTTTTGTGAGTGTGTATGTGTATGCTTCTTTGTGTGATTTTTGTCTGTATAGCTTTGCTTTTACCATTTGTCCTAGGGTTCTGTCTGTCCTTTTTTTTTTTCTTTAGTATAGTCTTTAGCTCTTGTTATCATTGGTGGATCTGTTTATTGGTTGGGTTGCTCTCTTCTTTCTTTTTTTAATGACTTTTTAATTTTTAATAATATATATTTTTATTTTAATAACTTTATTTTACTTTATTATTTTTTTCTTTCTTTCTTTCTTTTTTTCCCTTTTCTTCTGAGCCGTGTGGCTGACAGGGTCTTGGTGCTCCGGCAGAATGTCAGGCCTGTGCCTCTGAGGTGGGAGAGCCGAGTTCAGGACATTGGTCCACCAGAGACCTCCCTGGTCCACATAATATCAAATTGCAAAAGCTCTCCAAGAGATCTCCCTCTCAACGCTAAGACCCAGCTCCACTCAATGAGCAGCAAGCTACAGTGCTGAACACCAGAAACCAAACAACTAGCAAGACAGGAACACAACCCCACCCATTAGCAGAAAGGCTGCCTAAAATCATAATAAGGTCACAGACACCCCAAAACACATCACCAGATGTGGTCCTGCCAACCAGAAAGACAAGATCTAGCGTCATCCACCAGAACACAGGAACCAGTCCCCTCCACCAGGAAGCCTACACAACCCACTGAACCAACCTTAGCCACTGGGGGTAGACACCAAAAACAACGGGAACTACGAACCTGCAGCCTGTGAAAAGGAGACCCCAAACACAGTAAGTAAAGCAAAATGAGAAGACAGAGAAACACACAGCAGATTAAGGAACAAGGTAAAAACCCACCAGACCAAACAAATGAAGAGGAAATAGGCAGTCTACCTGAAAAAGAACTCAGAGTAATGATAGTAAAGATGATCCAAAATCTTGGAAATAGAATGGAGAAAATACAAGAAACTTTTAACAAGGAACTAGAAGAACTAAAGAGGAAACAAACAATGATGAACAACACAACAAATGAAATTAAAAATTCTCTAGAAGGAATCCATAGCAGAATAACTGAGGCAGAAGAACGGTAAGTGACCTGGAGATAAAATAGTGGAAATAACTACTGCAGAGCAGAATAAAGAAAAAAGAATGAAAAGAATTGAGGACAGTCTCAGACACATCTGGGACAACACTAAATGCACCAACATTCGAATTATAGGGGTCCCAGAAGAAGAAGAGAAAACAAAAGGGACTGAGAAAATATTTGAAGAGATTGTAGTTGAAAACTTCCCTAATATGGGAAAGGAAATAGTCAAACAAGTCCAGGAAATGCAGAGAGTCCCATACAGGATAAATCCAAGGAGAAACACGCCAAGACACATATTAATCAAACTATCAAAAAGTAAATACAAAGAAAAAATATTAAAAGCAGCAAGGGAAAAACAACAAATAACATACAAGGGAATCCCCATAAGGTTAACAGCTGATCTTTCAGCAGAAACTCTGCAAACCAGTAGGGAGTGGCAGGACATATTTACAGTGATGAAAGGGAAAAAACTACAACCAAGATTACTCTACCCAGCAAGGATCTCATTCAGATTCGACAGAGAAATTAAAACCTTTACAGACAAGCAAAAGCTAAAAGAATTCAGCACCACCAAACCAGCTCTACAACAAATGCTAAAGGAACTTCTCTAGGCAGGAAACACAAGAGAAGGAAAAGACCTACAATAACAAACCCAAAACAATTAAGAAAATGGTAATAGGAACATACATATCGATAAGTACCTTAAGTGTAAATGGATTAAATGCTCCAACCAAAAGACACAGGCTTGCTGAATGGATACAAAAACAAGACCGGTACATATGCTGTCTACAAGAGACCCACTTCAGACCTAAGGACACATACAGACTGAAAGTGAGGGGACGGAAAAAGATACTCCATGCAAATGGAAATCAAAAGAAACCTGGAGTAGCAATTCTCATATCAGACAAAATAGACTTTAAAACAAATATTATTACAAGAGACAAAGAAGGACACTACATAATGATCAAGGGATCAATCCAAGAAGAAGATAAAACAATTGTAAATATTTATGCACCCAACATAGGAGCACCACAGTACATAAGGCAAATGCTAAGAGCCATAAAAGGGGAAATCGACAGTAACACAATCATAGTAGGGGACTTTAACACCCCAATTTCACCAAAGGCCAGATCATCCAAAATGAAAATACGTAAGGAAACACTAGCTTTAAATGATACATTAAACAACATGGACTTAATTGATATTTATAGGACATTCCATTCAAAAACAGCAGATACACTTTCTTCTCAAGTGCACATGGAGCATTCTCCAGGATAGATCATATCTTGGGTCACAAATCAAGCCTTGGTAAATTTAAGAAAATTGAAATCGTATCAAGTATCTTTTCTGACCACAACGCTATGAGACTAGGTATCAATTACAGGAAAAAGTCTATAAAAAATACAAACACATGGCGGCTAAACAATACACTACTAAATAACCAAGAGATCACTGAAGAAATCAAAGAGGAGATCAAAAAATACCTAGAAACAAATGACAATGAAAACACGATGACCCAAAACTTATGGGATGCAGCAAAAGCAGTTCTAAGAGGGAAGTTTATAGCAATACAATCCTACCTCAAGAAACAAGAAACATCTCAAATAAACAACCTAACCTTACACCTAAAACAATCAGAGAAAGAAGAACAACAAGAAAAAAAACCCCAAAGTTAGCAGAAGGAAAGATTTCCTAAAGATCAGATCAGAAATAAATGAAAAAGAAATGAAGGAAACAATAGCAAAGATCAATAAAACTAAAAGCTGGTTCTTTGAGAAGATAAACAAGATTGATAAACCATTAGTCAGACTCATCAAGAAAAAAAGGGAGAAGACTCAAATCAATAGAATTAGAAATGAAAAAGGAGAAGTAACAACTGACACTGCAGAAATACAAAGGATCATGAGAGATTACTACAAGCAACTATATGCCAATAAAATGGACAACCTGGAAGAAATGGTCACATTCTTAGAAAAGCACAACTTTCCGAGACTGAACTAGGAAGAAAGAAAATATAAACAGACCAATCACAAGCACTGAAATTGAAACTGTGATTAAAAATCTTCCAACAAACAAAAGCTCAGGACCAGATGGCTTCACAGGCAAATTCTATCAACCATTTAGAGAAGAGCTAACACCTATCCTTCTCCAATTCTTCCAAAATATAGCAGAGGGAGGAACACTCCCAAACTCACTCTATGAGGCCACCATCACCCTGATACCAAAACCAGACAAAGATGTCATAAAGAAAGAAAACTACAGGCAATATCACTGATGAACATGGATGCAAAAATCCTCAACAAAATACTAGCAAACAGAATCCAACAGCACATTAAAAGGATCATACACCGTGATCAAGTGGGGTTTATCCCAGGATTGCAAGGATTCTTCAATGTGTGCAAATCAATCAATGTGATACACCATATTAACAAATTGAAGGAGAAAACCATATGATCATCTCAATAGATGCAGAAAAATCTTTTGACAAAATTCAACACCCATTTATTTTAAAAACCCTCCAGAAAGTAGGCATAGAGGGAACTTACCTCAACATAATAAAGGCCATATATGACAAACCCACAGCCAACATTTTCAGTGGTGAAAAACTGAAACCATTTCCTCTAAGATCAGGAACAAGACAAGGTTGTTCACTCTCACCACTATTATTCAACATAGTTTTGGAAGTTCTAGCCACAGCAAGCAGAGAAGAAAAAGAAATAAAAGGAATCTAAATTGGAAAAGAAGTAAAGCTGTCACTGTTTGCAAATGACATGATACTATAATAGAGAATCCTAAAGATGCTACCAGAAAACTACTAGAGCTAATCAATGAATTTGGTAAAGTAGCAGGATACAAAATTAATGCACAGAAATCCCTTGCATTCCTATACACTAATGATGAAATATCTGAAAGAGAAATTCAGGAAACATTCCCATTTACCATTGCAACAAAAAGAATAAAATACCTAGGAATAAACCTACCTAAGGAGACAAAAGAACTGTATGCAGAAAACTATAAGATACTGATGAAAGGAATTAAAGATGATACAAACAGATGGAGAGATATATTATGTTCTTGGATTGGAAGAATCAACATTGTGAAAATGACTATACTACCCAAAGCAATCTACAGATTCAATGCAATCCCTATCAAACTACCAATGGCATTTTTCACAGTACTAGAACAAAAAATTTCACAATTTGTATGGAAACACAAAAGACCCCGAATAGCCAAAGCAATCTTGAGAAAGAAAAATGGAGCTGGAGTATCCGGCTCCCTGACTTCAGACTATACTACAAATTTACAGTAATCAAGACAGGATGGTACTGGCACAAAAACAGAAATATAGATCAATGGATAGAAAGCCCAGAGATAAACCTACACACATATGGTCACCTTATTTTTGATAAAGGATGTAAGAATATACAATGGAGAAAAGACAGTCTCTTCAATAAGTGGTGCTGTGAAAACTGGACAGCTACATGTAAAAGAATGAAATTAGAACACTCCCTAACACCATACACAAAAATAAACTCAAAATGGATTAAAGACCTAAATGTAAGGCCAGACACTATAAAACTCTTAGAGGAAAACATAGGCAGAACACTCTATGACATAAATCACAGCAAGGTCCTTTTTGACCCACCTCCTAGAGAAATGGAAATAAAAACAAAAATAAACAAAGTGGACCTAATGAAATTTAAAAGCTTTTGCACAGCAAAGGAAACCATAAACAAGACAAAAAGACAACCCGCAGAATGGGAGAAAATATTTACAAATGAAGAAAATGACAAGGATTAAACTCCAAAATTTACAAGCAGCTCATGCAGCTCAATATCAAAAAAACAAACAACCCAATCCAACAATGGGCAAAAGACCTAAACAGACATTTCTCCAAAGAAGAGATACAGATTGTCAACAAACACATGAAAGGATGCTCAACATCACTAATCATTAGTGAAATGCAAGTCAAAACTACAATGAGGTATCACCTCACACCAGTCAGAATGGCCATCATCAAAAAATCTACAAACAATAAATGCTGGAGAGGGTGTGGAGAAAAGGGAACCCTCTTGCACTGTTGGTGTGAATGTAAATTGATACAGCCACTATGGAGAACAGTATGGCGGTTCCTTAAAAAATTGAAAATAGAACTACCATGCGACCCAGTCATCCCACTACTGGGCATATACCCTGAGAAAACCATAATTCAAAAAGAGTCATGTACCACAATGTTCATTGCAGCTCTATTTACAATAGCCAGGACATGGAAGCAACCTAAGTGTCCATCAACAGATGAATGGATAAAGAAGATGTGGCACATATATACAATGGAATATTACTCAGCCATAAAAAGAAACGAAATTGAGTTATTTGTAGTGAGGTGGATGGACCTCGAGTCTGTCATACAGAGTGAAGTAAGTCAGAAAGAGAAAAACTAATACCGTATGCTAACACATATATATGGAATCTAAAAAAAAAAAAAAAAAGGTTCTGAAGAACCTAGGGGCAGGACAGGAATAAAGACACAGACATAGAGAATGGACTTGAGGACACAGGGAGGGGGAAGGGTAAGCTGGGACGAAGTGAGAGAGTGGCATGGACATATATACACTGCCAAATGTAAAATAGATAGCTAGTGGGAAGCAGCCACATAGCACAGGGAGATCAGCTTGGTGCTTTGTGACCACGTAGAGGCGTGGGAGGGAGATGCTAGAGGGAGGAGATATGGGGATGTATGTATACATATAGCTGATTCACTTTGTTATAAAGCAGAAACTAACACACCATTGTAAAGCAATTATACTCCAATAAAGATGTTAAAAAAAAAAAATAGCGGATTTCACTTGTTAGTCCAAAATATAAAGGCCAGGTCTAGGCAAACAAAGCCCAGAACAAGAAAAGACTATCATCATACTTCTCACCTAGGAGTTCCACAGAAATGAGACATCTCAATGGAAAGTTAATACTCTGATGAGTTAAAATTTTCTGAAATGCACATCCCTCAAAGGACCTGAGCTCGTTTTAAGAAGAGCATCCAGCGTTACAACATCGCTAAAGCACTGAGGACTCTCTCCTAACAACGGGCTAGCCTCTTATCACTAACAGACACTTTTTTGGGAAACTCTGGGGGCACTTTCCCCTGGACCACACCACGCTGTGTTCTCTCCTCATTAGCGTGAGTGTTCCCCTGAGGATACGGTTGTGGATGTCCGTGGACACGTGTGTGCCGGCCGATCCCTGCTGGGGAGTTATCTGCTTGCACCCAGGCCTGCCATGCCCTGTAGTAAACTGTCTCTCAGTGATGAAAACCCCAAAGACAGATGTTTCCTACCAAACACAGCATGCTGCAGAAAGCTCCACGAGAAATGTAAATAAGCAGATTTTGAAACAATATTCAGTTTCTGAAAGGTTTCTCCAGATTAATAGCCTCTCATGATTGAAACCAGAGTAGGAAAGAAGAACAAGTGTTGTAGCAAATGTTCTGATTTAGAAATTTCCCCCACTTATTCCAGATTGAGAACGAGAGATGACATAGAACAACAAAAGCAGCCAATTGAAAGACTACCCAAATATTGAGGCAGTGATTACAAGGCGCTTTAGGAAGAAGCCTGTGAATATTCTTAATTATTATCAGGTCTCTAAGACTTTGTGTACTTTTACTGAACTTGAGAGTGAACAAGAAGCTGACTGTTTGAGATATAGAACTCTCTTGACAAAGTTAACCTTGACTTTTTTTCCCTCTTTAATAGGATACTTTTCTTCAAATTTGAAAACCATAACTCTCCCTCCCTCAACCCCCTGTTTGATTTTTTTTTTTCCTGAAAAAATAATTCCCTAATACAAAGCCCATTAGTAAAGGCAAGAACAATAATAACTCTTTTAACATGTACTGAGTACCTGCCTTATGGGTTATTATGTCATTTAATGTACACACACACACACCACTCTAAGATGAATATTACTATGTGCAGGCTCCGGTTTGTACATGAGGAAAGTGAAGCTTGGAGGAGTTAAGTGACTTGCTCATGATCATCTGAATAATAAGTGGAAATAAGGAAGGTGGGATTCAAATCCTTGCAGACTTTTTCTAAACGACTCTACAACGTCTTCTGAAGGAGGAACCCCCAAATAACACTGCATAAGAAATCCCTTGTCCCTGTTTCTGACTTTTTTATCCTGTTGAAGTCTTGTTCAAATCAAAGGTAGCAATAGTGGGGAAGGTGGCAGGGAGAAGGCAATGGGAGACTGAGTTGGGACCATGGAGGAGCTAGAGTTAGTATTCAGACAACTCTATTTGTTATTAATATTTTATGACAGTTACTCTGTCACCTTCTTCTGATCTCCTTCCCCTGCCCCGCCCCTCCGCCGCTCAAGTTGAACTTGGGCTGCTGGGTTCTCCCAAGAAGGCATGGGTCCTTTAAATCAAGGGGCCTCTGGAGGTCTGCCTGACTGCCTGTATCCCACTAACCAGCTATAGTTTGCTTGACTATGATTGTAATTGATAGAGCAAATCTTTTCTGTGTCTCTGCAAAATTCAGGATCAGTTATCTAGTTCCTAATCCAGAACTGGGTAGCTCTGTGTCTTAGGTCTGGGCAGCCCCTCCCTTGATATCCTGCCCACCACGCCCGCTGTTGACTTAACCAGTTTTTCCTCACATGGCTGAGGTACCTAAACTCTCAGCAAACGGGAATCCCCTCAGGGTATACGGTGTAGGTGATGCCAGGCCGTTCAGAACTGGGTAAATAAAATCACATTCTACAGCATTCTCTGTAAGTTGACTTGCTTGTTGCAGCCATGGTTGAAATATCTCTGAAGATTAGTGTTTTTTGGTGTGGACTCTGAGGAAACCTACACTTGGGGCTTAGTGTGTGTGTCTGCAACAGGATGAGAGAATCAGTGTCAACAGACATTTAATAGAAAGCAGCCATCAATACTGTCCAAGTATCCCTTTTACCTTAAAATTGTTAGAATTAGAGGTGAGAATTTTTTTACTGAGCAGGTCCCACTTATTTCTCCCCCCCTTTCTTTCCTCTTACATATCATATCCTTGTCCACTTAAAATGATAATTCACACTTCTAATACTGTGTCGTTGATAGATCACATTAACAGACATTATCTTACGGCTCCTTGACCTCACCCTGTGAGCTGGCTGGATTATACCCATTTAACAAGGGAGGAAACTCAAGGTCAGAGATCTTATGATCACATTAAGCTCACATCTGTGGCGAATTGCCTCTGGCAGGAAGCCAGGTCATGTGAGTCTCTCTCAGTTCATTTCCACTAGACTCAGGGGCCAGCTGGCCTGTTTAGTGCTGGGTTTGGGGGATTCTGTTTTGTTTCTTGGGGCATGAGGTTTTGGCCCACAAAGTAAGAATGTAGTATCAGCCAGTCATATAAACACAAACCAAAAAATAAATATCACTTTCCAGGATGTTAGGAGAGCAAATGTTCCATGCCACACAGAATAATACTGTGTCCAACCCTATTTGGCACTTCGAGGGAAACGTATTTTACAATGATACCATCATCCGTCTCGTGACATTCAAACTGACCAGTGATGCATTCAGACCACTCCAGATGTTATTCTTCTAGTGGGCCATTTCCCCTCATTGTATGCACAAAATGGTTACTAAAACACAAAGCTATCCCTGTAGATTTCTGGTACCTGACTGAAATTTTCCTGGATGCTCTTCTACTTCCTGGCAGCAATTTAATTGATGCAGAAATAGGAACTGAACTTGCCTTCTGGTTTTGACGTGTCCTCAAATTACAAGATGTTTCCCCCCAAAACCTAACAGCTGGCATATACAGAAAGATCTGAAAAAAAATCATTCAATAAAGTTTATTGGAAAAACTGTCCACCTCAAAATGCTATTTTGACAGCTGTTTAAAACACAGGCAGCTAAAGTGAACCCACTCAAGCACCCTCAATTTTATATCTTTAAATTGATGTATTGAATTGCCTCGCCTGATTTCATTTATTGTTTGAGTTCATATTTTGGAACCTAAGTATTTGTCTTGTATTACAAACACAAAAGTCTATAGAAATGCTAACTTGTGCTTTTCTTAGGAGTTAACGATAGATTTAAAAAAAGATTTTGAATTATAATTTCTTTTCTCGAACATTCATTAATCCACCCGCTCATCCATGATCCATGTTTGAACTTGGTGTATACAGCTTTGCTTCTTGGTATTGCTCAGGACTTCAGGTGCATGGGAAGTCTTTTATTTTTAATTTTTAATTTTTATTTTTTGTTTTGGCCGCACCACGCAGCACGTGGGATCTTAGTTCCCCGACCAGGGATTGAACCCATGTCCCCTGCAGTGGAAACGTGGAGTCTTAACCACTGGACCAACATGGAATTCCCCATTTTTGTTTTTAAAATATATCAGCTTTATAGATATATAATTTAAATACCATACAGTTCACTTGTTTACAGTATAAAATTCAATGGTTTTTAGTATGTTTACAGAGTTGTGTGACCATAACCACAATAAATTTTAGAATATTTCATCACCCCCAAAAGAAACCTCACACTCATTAGTAGTGCATGGACAATCTTTTGTATATGATTACAGCCCTGTAAATTCTGCTTAAACCCAGAAGATTAATACATGTGTTTATCTCTGCTTTTTCTCAAAGCACCACTAAAATAATAATAAAGAATAAATTTCTTTTAAAAGCTTAAAACCACAGATAGAAAGAAGAGAGGAGGTAACAGCAAGTGATTCTAAGTGATTTTGGAAACTGAACTGTGAATGGACAAGTTGTAACTGACTCAGACTAAAAGAGAGAACACTGAAAGCTAAGTACCTGCCAGGGGTGGCAGGTGGCAGCCAATCAGCAACAAGCTAATTCTCACTGCAGGACCCCAGAAAGGCTCAGAAATTTGAGGCATCTGCAACCTGAAAGCAGACGTGCTGAATGGGGCTGCAGTTAGACTCTGATTATTGGGAAGCTGGTTGAAACACTTTTAAAGGAAGAGGTAATGTTTCAGTTTGAGGCTGAAGACACCATGAAGGAAAAAAAAAACAGTGTCCCCCCTTGAAAGCAGTCAGGCAGGAGAAATGCCCTCTTATTCTAGGGAAGGTCAGCTTTTTTGTTCTATGCAGGCCTTCAACTGATTGGGTGATACCCACCCACATTAGGGAGAGCAATCTGCTTTACTCAGTCTACCCATTTAAATGTTAATCACATCCCAAAACACCCTCAAGAAATACCCAGAATAATGTTTGACAAAATATCTGCACACCCCATGGCCCAGCCAAGTTGACATATAAAATTAACCATCACAGTCACCCTATCTGGAAGTCCAGCAACACTCAGAACTTTCGAGCAGCATTTGAGTGTTTTATGCCCAAATGTGAACAGAGAGCCCGGGATGGCCAGGCATCTGAGGACAGCCTCTAAGATGCAGGAGCAATCCCAAATAAAGGCAACTTGGAAGAAAACAGAAGGAAACATCAAAAACAAACAAATAAACAAACCGCTCACTATTAGTTAATATACTCAGAGAGGATGAGAGACAAAGTTCTTATTAAAAAAAAATGAGAAAGCTTAAAAAAGTAACAGTCAGAGAACAAGAAAGAGCCTAATGGATATTAAAATGAAGATGGCAAAACTAAAAAATTAAATAGAAGGTAAGAAAAATGAAGTTGAGCAAACTCTTCCCAAAAATAGAGGGAAAAAAAGACACTGGGATAGAAAACAGGAGAAAAAAATTAAAAGAAAGAAAAAAAAGTAAATTAGAGGATCAATCAGTAGTTGTACTGACTATTGAGAGAATAGCGAACACAAGGGATGGGTTGGGAATGGAAGGAGGAGTGGGAATTATTTAGAAAACCAAGAGGCCTGTCAAGGGCTCAGAAGTAAATGCAGGGAAACATGTGACCCAAGCCAGAAGAGAGTATCTCCAGGATACAAATTAGGACCAAGAGAAGAAGGTGGCTTTCCCTGCGAAGTTGGCAGGATGTAAGTTCAGTGTTTCTGGTGGTTGTTGTTGGTGGTTGTTTCTGTTTCTCTTAACATTTGGAGAAAGCCACCTGCTTCATCCAGGGCAGAGATAAGAGATGGGGAGAGAGAGAGAGAGAGAGAGAGAGCGAGGGAGGGGGGAGAGAGAAAGAGAGAGAATCCAGTGTTAGAACCTCTTGTTTTAGCCATTTGTGAGACCAGACTCACCCTCCAGTCTTTCTCCTCGAGGATGATGGGAAACAATCAATTCTTTTCCCAGTAAGGTTTTGAGAGTTTTGTTTCCACCACTTTCAGCACGGCGGGCATAGGTGGTCTTGACCCACAGGCTCCCGATGCTCATCACCGTTCTAGCCACCCTCACACCCACTCACGCATGCACGTGCGCGTGCCGTGCACACGTCATCTGCAAACTGCAGTTCACAAGAAAGAACTTCCTCTGATCACTCATGCAAGCAAATATTCTTATATGCTTATCCCATTGCAGGCTCTGTGCTGAGCACCACAGATAGGGCGAATGAGAGTCAGTCCCTGTTATTTAAGGAGCTTTCTGCCAAAAGGCAGAAAGACATGCAATTTCATGTGGTCGATCCCTGAAGCACAGAGCGCTAAAGGAAGACGTAGGAGGAACGTCCAGCCCGGCTTGGTGGCAGAGACAGTTCTCAGGAGGATGCTATATCAGAGTTGAGTCTTACTGAATAAATAAGGATGCCTGGGGGACAGGAAGAGGAGGGGGAGGGTCTTTGGGAATTTGCAAGCAGTTCAGTGTGCCCAGAGCAAGAGGCGGACTTGGGGAGGTCAGCAGGAGCTAGGTCATGACGGAATAAACAACTACAAACATCAGCGCAGTGAAGCTAGTAAATAAGGGAATCGGAAAAGGACAAAACCACTCTCCTTACATGTTTCCCTAGTACTTGGCTGCAGTTTGTGTGGTGAATATGTGAACTGGATATGACTTTTGGCTTTAAACTTGTCCCAATATTTCAAAATGCCTTTTCTCCACATCTGACAATTTGAGTTCTTGGGTCAGTTCCACGATTGCTGCTTGCCGGGTTGCAGCAAGACCCTGAGCGCAGGAGAATGCAGGGAGTTTGGGTGAATTGAGGGAGACTCCTGCCCTCCCCCGATTCCCTCTGAAGGATCCGGATGGTGGTGCCACTTTCCAGGATACCCCATTCGGCTATGCCAGGTGTGGTCAAGGTGCTGTCTTCCAAGGAGCAATAGAGTGATGGGGGCAAGCTCATGAAACCCGGTCAGCCCCTGGAACACACTCACGGCCGGCCACCCAGGGGCCCGTCCATTGCTAACCTACCAGCCTATAGACACTTTCTTCCACAGGCTCCTGAAAGTTCTCATGGGGCACGAAGATGTAAATTTCCAGACAGTTATTTAGATGACTGATAATCTGCTTTACATATTGGTAATTTTTTTCTCCCTCACATTAAAACCTGCTTTTAAATGCCGGAATGTGTTTTATTTACCCGTCCTCTACAGAACCATTACATGGTAGTAAAACAGAAAGCACTTCAATCAGAGCAATACACCCAAGATTTTACTCTGATTTGCTAACGCTATACACGGTCAGAATATTTGTAGAGCTTTTTTTGCCCACATGAGAGAAAGACAAATAGAAAAAAACCTTTCTCTTCACCAGAAAATAAGTAGTGAGAGTTATAAGGACAGTTGCCAATTTACACCCTAGAAGAAATTTCATAAGGATACTTGTCCCCTCTCTCCTGCCAGGAAAACCCTTTTGGTGCTGTGCCTGGCCTAGGATGGAATGGGTTTCCCAGGGCTTCCGACTGTAGCTGAAGAATTCAGGAGTGTTAGATGTCCTGTTACCAAAACGCTAACTCCTCATTTCAGCCTGTTCAGATGGGCAACCTCTGACCCCTCTGACTTCTCACCCTCACGGTAACAAAACGGAGTTCATGCTTGCTTGCCGTGGGTGTTACTGTGCTCCAGGATTACACATTAATCCAGACCATGTAATTACCTTGAAACTTAGTTCTCTTAATTGTGCTGAGGTATCTAAGGAATTCGACAGTGCTGGTGCTAAGGTTGGCATTTGTTTATACCAACAACATACATCATTAAGCAGCTTAAGGTGGCATAAATTTAAGGCATTAGAAATGTCATAGTTTAAAAGTGAAACCATATCACCGAGCATATCTTAACACAGGTGCAAAACTGTGACTTTTTATAATGAGTAAAAGGAGTCATTCCCTTGGGCTAGGTCATGGTTAAGTTGAACACAGAAATGACATCATCCTGACTTGGGGCGTTTGGCCACATGTGTAGTGTACGTTGCATCCTTAATAAAGGGGGGAGTTATCTTGTGTCTTTCACTACGAGAAGAAAAGACATCAGGTTTAAAGCAAATTAAGTGCAAATCATTTTCAAAGTCTTAAAACTGGGCTTCCTACCATTGGACTCAAAGAAGCAGTATGTGAAGTGGTTCAGGGAAAATCTGAAGTTGCCCACCTTTCCCCATTCTTTACCTGCCAATGATACTCCAGACACCACTAAAGGGGAGATTCTATGACCAAGAGGCGTGCTGAGCCGAGGACCCTAACGTCTCTGCAGAGAGAGTCGGCATGGCAATACGATACCAGTGGGGAGGGTCTAGAGATATGTGTGTGGCTGTAGGTTCAACGTTGAGCCTCCATGGATCACAAACAAAACAGTCTCATTTTTTCCAATGTGCGTTTTGCTCAGGAAGGAAAAGGCATGGGGCCGGGACAGAAACTTGAAGGGCAGGTGGAACCCTGGGCCTTATCCTGTTTCACTTTTAACTGTCTCTATGACTTTACACATAAAATGGAAGCATTTTGGAAGTGGCAAAATATACATAGATTTGCAACTTTTAAAAATAAATTGTGTGGGATAGGGGAACAATGAGTGGTTTGGGCAGCAGAGAGGTCAGGTCTGAATCTTGGCTCTGGGACTGAATTTCTGAATTGTCCAGGCAAGTTACCCTTGGAATCTCTCAGGGATTCCACTCCCTCCCTCTACCTCATAGAGTTTCCTGTGAATTAATGCCATCATATCTGTTGTGCAACCAGGTCATTGCCTAAAAAAGAGGAGGTATGCAGTAAACAGTAAGAATTCTTATTATCTGTAAAATGGGCAGGTTGGGTAACATGATCTCTAGGGTCTTTGTTATCAGCAACTCCTTTGCCCCATAGTAATACCTTCCTTACTTCAGATTTTGCAAGAACAACATTTTCCCCACTGCTTTGGAAACTCCTTCCGATCTCCATGAATTGGTACCACTTTTTATTCAGCTGTTCAGTCAAACACAAGGTCCTTCTTCCATCTAATTAGTATCCCTCAGATCCATTCATTTTTCCCCATATCCACTGCCACAGAGAACTACTGTTTAGATAATTATCTCTCTCTCTCTTTTTTTTTTTTTTGCTTTCCTCATCATCTCCATTAATCCTGTCACTTGCTACCTAATATCCTAGCATCACATACTGTTAGAAGCCATCTTGGTGTATGAGCTGTGAAATTTCATTTAGAAATCTAAGTTTCTCTTCTGACTTTTCATCCACTTATGAGAGTATTAAATTTCCTGTTTGTTTTACTTTGAGAACTGTCCTAAAACTTAGACAATTATCTCTTGCATGAATTGTTGCAATTGCCTTTTTTAAAAAAATTGAAGTATGTATATGTAATATATACATGTATTCTTTTTCAGATTCTTTTGCATTACAGTTTATTACAAGATATTGAATGTAGCTCTCTGTAATTTACAGTAGCACCTTGTTGTTTATCTAATATTTTATATATAGTAGTTTGTATCTGCTAATCCCAAACTCCTAATTTATCCCTCCCCGGCTTTCCCTTTTGGTAACCGTAAGTTTGTTTTCCATGTTTGTGAGTCTGTTTCTGTTTTATTAATGAGTTCATTTGTATCACTTTTTTAGATTCCACATATTTGACGTCATATGGTATTTGTCTTTCTGTCTGACTTCCTTCACTTAGTATGATAATCTCTAGGTCCATCCATGTTGCTGCAAATGGCATTATTTCATTCTTTTTTATGGCTGAGTAATATTCCCTTGTATATGTGTACCACATCTTCTTTATCCATTCATCTGTCTGTTGATGGACACTTAGGTTGCTTCCACGTCTTGGCTATTGTAAACAGTGCTGCTATGAACATAGAGGTTCGCGTATCTTTTCGAACTAGAGTTTTCTCAGGATATATGCCCAGGAGTGGGATTGCTAGATCATATGACAATTGCCTTTTAACTGGCTTCCTGCCTTCCAGACTTGTACTTCCTACTTTATCAATGCGTAACCATGAATGCACTCCAGGTGTGTTCATCCCCTCAGCCCTCGTGGGAGGGCCTGGGGCCACCTCTTTCTGTTCCCTCATGGTGTCTTACAATATTACCATTTTCCATGAGTGTCATGGGTGCAAAATCAGGGAAGATCTAGCATCTAATCCACTCTCTACACTGCAGCCAAAGGGACCATTTGAAAGAAAATACAATCATGTTTATAAGTCAGTGGTTCTTCATGTTACCTTTAGGATCAATCAAAATTCCTTTAGCCTGCTTGATTAAGTTCACTTCATCAGCTTTAATTTATATCAGACTTGCCAGGCTATCTTGAGAAAATATTTTCCAAATTCTTTTAATTCCTTTTTTAGCATACCCACAACTAAGGTTGGAGAGGAGAGCTTACAGAATTTTCCCGCAGTGTAGAGGAGAGACTCCTGCCCTCAACCGTAGATGAAGTCAGAAAGAGAAGGACAGAATGGTGGCGAAGTGCAAGAAAAGTCCACCTGTTCATTTTCTGGCCCTGGGGAGGGTGGGGAGGCGAAGGGAGACCGAGAGTGTTTGTACGAAGAGGAAGGAGAGGGAGGAGAGCCAGACATCAGTCCTGAGTCTCTGAGAGGGTGGGGACCCGTTAAATCAGTGGGTTACATCGAGAGCAAGTTGGGGAGGTATCGCCACAGCCATCCTAGGGTGCGGCCTTGGAAAAATACAGCAGCGTGGATACTTTCTGAGGTTCAGCCTCAGTTTCTGTGTGACCACGAAGCTAAGTCAGCCTGGGGCCTGTTGAGGCATGGCAAGGCGACCTGCGGCAGGGCTCGGAGCCCAGGGCACTTGGGTCAGGGAAGAGAGCCGGCCGGAGCCCAGGTGATGTAGGGGGCAGCCACGGGGCCCTTCTGGTCCTGACCAAGCCCAGAGGACCCATTTGTAGGTCCCACAAACACCTAGGATGCCGAGGAACGCTGGATGACGCTGTGTGGTCTGAGAACCGTAGCATCTCCCCCAAACCTCAGACACATCCATCCCATACTTCTGTCCCTGTACATCCATAAACACTTCAAGAAAGACACAGAAGATGAGCAAGCTTCTTAAGCATTTTTCCAGAGAGACTTGGCATTCCCTACGTGTGCTATTTCAACTATTAGACTGAGCTACGCTTTTAACAGATGTGAACTTACCTTCGTTTGTTTTTCTATTAAGTAGACTTATGAAGAAGACCAACTTAAAGAAATCACATTGTCCTGCACGTCTCCGCTGGAATGTGTGAAACATCCCACTCACTGTTGTTATTTGTAAACTCGAAGAAGTGTGGAATAAAGTAGAATATAAAATGCTCACTTCCCCTTTCCCGTTTCCCTCCTTTCTTCTGCTTCAAGTGTTTTGCAAAGTTGGTAGAGAACAGGGGGCAATGTTTTGAGCCTCCAGTTTTGGGCGACTGATTGCACGAGGCTACTGCAAACACACATGAGACTGGAGTGGATTGGGAACGGGGAATGTGATTATGACGGCATTTCGGACAAGTTTAACTTGATGTAATTAGGCAAGATCAACATCAAGATGTATTTTGGAAGTTGGGGGTATCTACTTGGAGCTTAAGCAAGAGATTGGGGCAGGAGGTACAGATAGGAGAGTCTTCAATAGATGAGTGATATGTGAAGCTATGGGGCTGGATAAGGTCTCCTTTGGTGAATATTAAGAAGGACATGTACGGATGGCAGAGGAAAAGGCCAGTGAAACAGACTGAGAAAGAAGAATATTGTTCGTAAAGTGGCCAGCTGGGAAAAAGCAAGACAATGTCGTGGAAGGCAAAGGAGAGAGAGTTTCAGGAAAGCGTCTGTGACAATATGGGTCAAATTAGTGAATTAATTATTAATTCATTCAGCAGCAATTAAGCACTCATCCTGGGCCCGGTGTGGAATTAGGCTCTGGAGATACAAAGGTGAAAAGACAAAAGCTGCCAAGTCATTGGTAGCATGTGAATTTGGAAGAGGCCACTGGATTTTGCCACCAGGAAGGCACAGTGTATGTAGTTTTAATAAAGTGATGGGATTAGAGGTAAAGCTGCAGCAGCTGAGGTGGGGCTGAAGAGGAGGAGACTCTTTCAAGGCAATTTGGGATGAAATGCAGGAAGGCAATGGGGCTCCCTGGACTGCATATTGGGAAGAAGAGTGTTTCAGGGAGAGTAACAAGACAATGTGTGTAAACTGAGAGGAATAAGCCAATGGATTCAATATGTTCTTTCAGCAAATATTTACGGAATAGCTCGTCTGTGTCAGACACTGTTATTGCAGGAGGGCGTGCGAAACAGTGACTAAAACGCTGTCCTCAGGGGCCCCAATCTAGTCGGGGAGACAGACATAAATCTGAACGTACATAAACATTTTCAGACGGTGGCAAATGTTATAAACAACTTACAAGGCGGGTGAAGCGAGGGAGGGGCCCTTGTGCAGAGGCCGGGACCCCTGGCGGGGACGCTGAGACCTGAGTGAGGGGAGGGGCAGCGCCCAGTCACCCAGGTGAGCCGTCGGGGGCGGGGAGGGGGTGGGGATGAGTGGGGGGTGGGGATGGGTAGGGATGAGTGGGGGGTGGGGATGGGTGGGGATGAGTGGGGGGTGGGGATGGGTGGGGATGAGTGGGGGGTGGGAGGGAACGCCCAGGGCTGCAGGGCTGCAGGGCTGCAGGAGGGGAGGCTGGAATCCCAGGCAGCGTCAGCTCGCGCAGGGCTTCGCTGGGCAGGGCGAAGCGTTCGGCTTCTGTGTTTTAATGGCGCTGGGAAACTACTGGAGGTTTTAAACGGGGGCCTGATGTTTTCTCTTGAGGCACCTTGGCTATTAACGGAGAGAGTCTGTTGGGACAAGAGACACGGCAGGGAGGATCGTCAGGAGGCCTGGGTGGTGAGTGAGGCCGGAGCGCTGGGCCTGGACCAGGCCTAGGCGTTTGGCACCGAGGATGTTGCCAAGTGGTGGCATGTAGGACATTTTTGGAACGTAATGCCATCCGGAGACCCAGGAAAGTCGGTGGTGTGGTTCAGTCCCAACCCACAGGCCTGAGAACTAGGGGCCTGCTGGTTTAAGGCCGGGAGTCCGAAGGCTGGAGAACCAGCAGTGCCGATGTGCCAGCGCAGCAGAGGATGGACGTCCTGCTCCAGAAGAAGAGTGAGGACTGGCCCTTGCTTCCGCTTTCCCGTTCCAGGCGGGCCCCCAAGAGACTGATGGTGCCGCCCTCACGGGGGATGTGGAGCTCTTGACTGTTCACTCAGGTTCAAACGCTGATGGAGAAACAGCCTCACAGACGGGCCCAGAAATACCAGCTATCTGGGCATCCCTCGGTCCAGTCAAGCTGGCACATAAAGTTTATCATCCCAGGGGTTAACGGAAAGACTGGATTAGAAAAAAGGGAAGTCACAGGAGGATGGAGCAATTGATAAGATCCCCAGAAGAGGTGAGAGGCACGGGTGTGTGTGCACAGGTGTGTGCGTGCGTGTGTGTGTAAGATTTGATAGGGATGCTTCGTTTTATCTTTTCTTTTTAATATTTATTTATTTGGCTGCGTCGGGTCTTAATTGCGGCACATGGGATCTTTGTTGCGGCGTGCGGGGTCCTTCGTTGTGGCGCACGGCTCTTCGTTGAGGCGCTCAGGCTCCAGAGCACGGGGGCTCAGTACTTGGGGTGCAAGGGCTCTCTAGCTGTGGCTCACGGGCTCTAGAGCGCTCGGGCTCCGTAGTTGCTGCCCACGGGCTTAGTTTCCCCACGGCATGTGGGATCTTAGTTCCCTGACCAGGGATTGAACCAGCGTCCGGCGGATTCTTAACCACTGGACAACCAGGGAAGTCCCCGTTTTATTTTATCTTATTTTTTAATGTTTTCCCAGTTTTTTGAGGCATAATTGACAAATACAATTGTAAGGTACGTAAAGTGTACAACGTGCTGATTTGATATATGTATACATCGTGAAGATTCTCCCCCATCCCCTCCAGGGACTTACATCCATCACCTCACATATTTACTTTTTTTTTTTTTTTTCTGGTGAGAACATTTAGTTCTACTCTCAGCAAATTTCAATTATGCAACACAGTGTTATCAACTCTGGGTTGCTTCTTTTTAGACACAGAGGAGGAACACATAAATGAAGAAACTCTGGTGAATTCCTGAACCTCTCTGAGCCTTTTTTGTAAAGCAGAGCATTATCCTTGAGATTAAATTGGCTCACACGTGCTAAGGGCCTGGCGTAATGCCTGGCACCATAGCAGGTAGGTAGCCAGTAGGCTGTACACATGGGGAGAAAGAAAGACTTTGAAATAGAGGTAGAGGGAGCTGAAGGAATTCTTACCTTATGAACTGTATTGTCTTGGAGAACTACTTGAGGAGCTTCTCTGAGAGCAAGGGCCTGGGGGTAGGAGCAGGATGGGGCCAGGAGGAGAGTGATAACATTTAGAAAGCTGCCTGGGGGGAGGTTGAGGGGGGTTGGGAACTCCTAAGACTTCTAAGGTTTTTGTTACTCTGTAGTTCAGTGATACTTCCACCCCCGCCCCCGAAGTATTTTTTTAAGCAAACGGTTTTATCCAAAACTGAAGTCTCTTTGTACTGTGCCCAAGAACAACAGAAGTCATGTTACAATGATAAGACTTGACAGGAATACAGTACCCAAGAGAGCTGTCCTGGTATATGCTTGGGAGGGGGGCTCCCTACCCATCGCCCACCTTGACCTGAGTCTGGTCCAGCCTGAAGACTCTTACCTTGAAAAGGGACCCTTACCTTGGAAAGGATGGCATTGGTGATGGTGATGGTGGCTATGTCAGTTTACTTCTAGGTCCAATCCGTATGTGGGGTTCCTTTACTCAGAGCTATGGGATTTGGTTACATCCAGTAAGAGACTGAGGAATAGGCATTGATGTACAATGTTTTGATACACAATTTATATGGCACAACATCCAATTAGGGTATATTTTGATGGATTTAAATACCCAGCTCATTCTCTTTTTTCCATTTAAAAACACATATACGTATATATTATTTTTGGCTGCACTATGCGGCTTGCGGGATCCTAGTTCCCCGACCAGGGATCGAACCTGGGCCCTTGGCAGTGAAAGTGCCAAGTCCTAACCACCGGACCGCCAGAAAATTCCCTAAAAACATATTTTGAAAGCATATAATATGCATATAATACTCCTATCCTAAAAAATTACTTAAAATTTGTGCTATTTTTCTTTGTAAGTAGTTTTCCTTGCTCAACAAATACAGGTAATATTGCCATTAAAATATTGTGCTTTTATTTTTTTAATGTCCACTATCTTTGAAGTCATTAGAGGAATTAAACTTCTTTTGTATGTCTTGTTTTCTTTATATAATAAATAAAATGTACAAGTATTTTCATGTAGCTATTAATAAAAGAAGTTAATTTAATCCTTTGTGATACTGATTTCACAATGTTTTTTTTCTATAAATTGCCATTGCTTGTTTTAATGAAACAACCTGTGAAATTTCCTGAAATACTGTTATTTTTCCTTCTCTTCCTTTTTCTCACATACTTTCAAATTTAATTTGGAAGTTTGCAACATCTTTATTTTGGTATCTAACTGTTAAGGTTCTTATCCTTAGAAAAGCTTTCTTACAGAGAAATTAAAAATCCAGAATAAATTTATGGCTTTAGACTTGTGTTTAGGTTAGGAAGCGGTATCTGTTGCTGATGGGTAAGAAAAAGATCTTCACCCGTGCAGCTCTCTTTGACTTTTCTTGGAAAGTGACCTTTTCCTGTTAAATGGCAATTATTAGGAGAGTCATGAGAAGAGATGGAAAGACACTGCATGGGGTTTATTAATGATGTTATCTCCTTGATATTAAGTCTAAGAAATACATCAACACTTCAGATGTGGATATCCTGTACAGATGCTTGGCTTGAAAATATGATCAGAAGTCAATGTAAGTGCAGTCCTTGGACCATCTAGCCCTCTCCACTGGTGCTGTGACTCTTTTTGGCAGTCCAGGTGGTTCCATTTTCTGGACTATTCCTCTTTAGTTTAACTGAAGTTGTAAGCCGTTTTGCGTAGCTGTATAGTGGCATCTATGTATTGAATACGATGTCTGTAAACAGACGTCACCACGTGAGCAAACTGAAAAGCTGTTGACTTTGCTAATTACCAATGATTTAACCTATATTATAACACTATTTGCTTTAAATATTTTTGAAATTTTCTTGCTGTTTTGGACTGTGATCAAATCCACGAAGGAAATGATGCAAATATTAATTCAGACTGAACTTCTATGCATGTTAAATTCCCACTCTTGGAAAAGTTAAAACATCCAGTGCTTTTGGTCAGTCTTTTTTTCTTGATTGTTTTATGAGTCATGCTTTAAATTCTGCTTTAACGATCACAACGCGATATAGTTTGACATTTGAACAATGACAGCACATTAGCTTTTGGCTGCACAGCACAGCTTGTGGGAGTTCCCCCACCAGGGATTGAACCCCGGGCCCCTGGCAGTGAAAGCGCAGAGTCCTAACCGCTGGACCGCCAGGGAATTCCCTAGCTCGCTAGCTATTTTTTAAAGAATGTAGGCTTAGGATGGAGGGAAAGTGTGAAATAAAAGCATTGGGAATATAGATTTTCTGGTCACCAGGGAATGGATTTTTTTCCACCTGGCATGGTGAAAATGAGAAAATTTGTTTAGAAGTCAGGGTCAGAGAATCATGAAATTTCTGAGGTATGGAGAATCTTTAATTCTAATATAACCGAATACAACTCATTTTTACACAGATGAAGGCAGAAGAGAAAGGAGGTGATTTGTCTGAAGGTATTTAGCTGTTAATGGTAGAGACGGAGCTGGGGCTGAACTCTAGTGTCCAAATTCAATGCTCTGCTTACTTTCCAACAAATCATGTAAGTGGAGGTGGGGGGAATAAGGGGGATTGGGACAGGATTTTGAAAACAGTTATCACCGAGTTCTCTTTGCTGAGTCCAGCCTTTTTGGAACCCACAACTCTGAACCAAATGGAACTAACCAAGCAGGGTCAAGGGGAAAAAAGCAAGTGAGATTTGCCTTGATGTGTTTCACACCTTGAAGCCTGCAAGCGATTTTGAATCGAATCCCAATTTTGACATTTACGATTTTAGGCTTAGATGCCTCAATTGTTTAAAAAAAAAAAATGTGTTGGCCTAAACTAGTGATTTTCCAACTTTACCATGCATCACCTGGAGGGCTTATTCAAAACTAGTTATCTAGGCCCAGCCCCCAAGTTTCTGGTTCAGTGCCTCCAGGTGGGGCCTGAGAATTTGCATTTCTAACAAGTTTGTAGGTTGTCTGAGGACCATATTTTGAGAACTAGTGGCTTAGAGATCATTTTAAAGGTCTTTTCCTGCACAAAAGAATTCTTTAAAACAAAAACAACTTTATTCAGGCGTAATTTACATGCAATGAAATGCATGAATCTTAAGGAAATAGTGAGGTGGGACAAATGTATTCATGCATGTAACCACCACCACAGGCAAGATGTGAAGACTTTTCCATCAAGGCAAAGAGCTCCCCAATGCCCTGCTGAAGTCAGTGTCATTTTCTTTTTTCTCTTTTTTTTAACCATTTTTTAAATTGAAGTATAGTTAATTTGCAATGTTGTGTTAGTTTCAAGTGTACAGCAAAGTGATTGTTACACATATACATATATATATATATGTTGTTTTTCAGATTCTTTTCCATTATAGGTCCTGCACGAAAAATTCTTAACCTTCTCAACAAACGGAAGTTTATACATTCATGGCACTTGGAAAGCATGGGCAGGGAGATGTTTTATTTTATGAGAAACCAAGTTTTGAGAGGTCTTCAAATGAAAGATACAAGTTACTTTAAGTATGATTTTAATATAGTATTCTGTCGAAAGTCACCAATGTTGTTGGAAAAGGAATGAGAGATAGTCAAGGTAATTGGCAAAGGAAAATTGTGGAAGGACTGTGCTATATATACTAAGTACAGCGAAGGCTTCTCATTAGTGCCTTCCTATGGAAGTGGATCTCAAAACAAACCTTATTTATTTAAATTGGAGTCAGTGGGAGTTCCCGACAAGAAAAATAGTTATAAGATCAAAGCACTAAGTGAAAAACCAGGAAACAAGAATTTTATGTAACTACCATCTAAAGAATTCTTAAGGTAAGAATTTTCAGTTACATTTTATCGATGTTCTTTCATAGTTGAAAGAGCATGAAGCCGTGGTTTGAAACCCACTTCACTCCTTTCTTAACCTTTAGTACAAATATGCTTGGTTATTTTATTGAGTTTGGCAGTTCTTTAATCATAACAAAGAGAAATGGGAAAGTCCAAATGTATAGTCAGTTCTTGTTCTTATTACAAATCCAGTTTTATGTAACATTTTCTTGCAGGAATATATGTTGGCTGAGGTTGCTGTGCTGGGGTTTTAGATATTACGGTTACATTTTGTACAATGTGTAACGTAATTGCTAAATGCATGCACTGTTTACACACTGTTTTAGGCCAGGTTTTAAAATATTCCCAAGAGTTGGAACATATCTTTTAAAAGGTAAAAATTACACTATAGATGTAAAAATATACCCCCAGTATATAAGAATTTATTTTGTATTTCTTTAATTTAAAAATTACCCCAAGTCTGATATAAGCCACTTATAAAGAGGTGACTTTCTTTTTTCTGGTAAAGATCTAATGCACTGGTGATCTACTTTTGTCTTAATGAGATATGACCCTTGTAAAATGCAAATGTATAGGAAAGAAAATTGAACCCATACTTCTCAGTTGGCTTTCTGTTGCCTGTATAACAGAGTTAGCGTTTCACCTGTATTTTCCACCGACACAGCAGGGAGGAAGATGTGTGAGAAAGGGTCTTGTGATGAAAAGTAGCCTGATTGATCATTTAAAGACCATCTGGGAAACTTGCCTCCAAATAGCTGGTGGGCGTCCCAGACACTGAGTGCTGGGCACCATTGTCCCACACAGCACGGAGAAGCTCTGCGGCCTGTGTTTGGGCTTAATTAGGGCTCGGAAATTTAAGACTTTCTTTTTTCCTTAATCTGAGTGATTTGTGACTTTATCTGTGGTTTTATTTTAGAAGTAATTACATCAGATTAAAAATGAAGTTCATTATGGCTATTTTTTTTAAAAAAGTCGGGTAATAACAAATGTTGGCAAAGATGTAGAGAAATTGGAACCCACGTACTTCATTGATGGGATCCAAAATGGTGCAGCTGATTTGGAAAACAGTCTCGCACTTCCTTAAATGGTTAAACATAGAGTTCCTGTATGATTGGGCAATTCCACTCCTCTTTCTCTCTCTCCCTACCCCTTCTCCCTATATTCTTTCCGACTCTCCACCCTAGAGTGTAAGCTCCAGGAGAGTGCAGGCCTGGTCTGTCTGGTTGCTGCTCTGTCTCTGACATTTGGAACAGAGTTTGGCACATGGCAGGTACTCAATGGATTTTTAATTGAGCAAACCAGTAGGAAATAGGCATACAGTAAAGTTATTAAGAGCAAAGCCTCTGGAGTTACCCTACCTCACTGTGAATGCTGGCCCAACTCTTCCTTTGGGACCTTGATTTTATTACTCAGTCTCTTTGAGCCTCAGTTTCCTCATCTGTGAAATGGGATAATAACAGCACATAAAATTTTTGAGTGACAAGCCCTCAAAAAAATTTATTAAGAACAAAGAAAATTCATTTAAAAAACTTATTAGATAGAAAGAAAATTCATTTAATAAAAAGTTATTAAGAATTGATTGCATAACACTTTGTACCATGTAATATGGGCATCATCTCTGTAGATGAATAAGATGTGGTCCCTGGCCTCAAGATAATAAGGAAGTGTCACCCTGGTAGGAAAGAGATCCCTGAAAGCCAAGAAAGAGGCCTAGGTCTGTGGAGAATACACTAACGTTAATGCACCACCTTAGCCAAATGCATTAGGAATCATGGATCAGCCAAACTTTGTTCTCAGTTTTTAGCATTAGGGAGTCAGTCATTTTGAAGTGAATTTATTTCTCCAATATATTATATATGAAAATATTAATTCATATGTATTTCAAGTGGACACAATTTAGCCATCATGAGAAAATTTAATTTTATGCCCGGCCAATTTACTTCATTTAAAAACAACGAAGGGACTTCCCTGGAGGTCCAGTGGTTGGGACTTCATGCGTTCACTGCCAAGGTCCTGGGCTCCATCCCTGGTCAGGGAACTAAGATCCCACATGCTTCGTGGCGTGGCCAAAAATAAAAACAACAAAAATAAGTACATTGAGCACAGGATATATTCCAAAATATAGCTTTGTTTTGTCTTCTTTAAAATGTATGCAGTGGGAGTATTTTTCCCCTGCCCCTGATCATAACTTGGGCAGGTGCCTCGACTCTGGGGCTCACTTGTAGATCAATTTATTTCTGTTAGTTGTGATCATAGTAGCAGGTTGTGCCTTTCTTGACTTAAAGTTCCCCCTAGACCTGAGTTCCAGAAAATATGAAAGAATTCACAGTTCAGAAACATAATGCCTTATGGGAAAACAAAACAGAGATGGGAGACTGGGCCACGATTCAATAGATTCTATCCTTAGATTTACCAACTCTAGCTAATGACAATCAGATTTGGAACATTAATCAGCACAAAAGCAGCCCAAACTTCTGCAGGTGTTGTAAGATCACTTAACAGTTGGAGAACGATAGTTAGGACATGTTACAAAGTTTCTCAAAACATGCTATACAGATGTTTTCGAACATGGTGGCAAATGGAATCATTGCAAGGTGTGCTAGTTTGGGTGCTCCCAAGCTGGCTGTTTAAACCCCAGAAGATTTGTCTTGCTGACATCCTTAAAAGAGAGGAGACTCCCTGAGAGGAAAGGGTGGCAGCTGGGAGGTGGCACATTCTAATTCTCAGCAGACTGACATTAGGAACTTTTGTAAGGAAATCATGGCTGGGTTTTTACCAACATATTTTTTTTTTAAATGCATTGTAGGAAATAGCTGAAGTAAAAGTTGTTTATTGTTAAGAAAATTACTATAACCATAGGATGTCTAACTAATGGTTTACTGTTGTCACTATCATACCTAAAAAAATATTATATATATATATATATATATATAAGATGTGAGTATCTTTTTTATAGTCCTAATACTTGGCGAAGAGCCAAGTATCAACATTCTGCTTTCAACTTAAATAGTGGAGGCATTTTCACCACTATTCTCTTAATACTGGAATGTCAGTGCTTGCCATCTCTATAGGAGAGGCCCAGAGTCGCTTTTCTGTATAAAGCAAAACTAATTCTGTACAGAGCAGATGAAGATCCAATTAAGTAACAATCTTTGTGTGATGACAATTTACGTAGTCTTTACCAAGTCTCTTGTTCGTATTTTTACATTTAATAAAAGAAAAGAGTACACTAAATTAAAATGGACATATATACACTACCAAACGTAAAATAGATAGCTAGTGGGAAGCAACCGCATAGCACAGGGAGATTAGCTCGGTGCTTTGTGACCACCTAGAGGGGTGGGATAGGGAGGGTGGGAGGGAGGGAGATGCAAGAGGGAAGAGATATGGGAACATATGTATATGTATAACTGATTCACTTTGTTATAAAGTAGAAACTAACACACCATTGTAAAGCAATTATACTCCAATAAAGATGTTAAAAAAAAATTAAAAAATAAAATAAAATAAAATAAAATGCTTTTGGTGGCATCTTATACACGTTACACTAATAGTAAGGGACCATTTCTTGTCATATACTGTAGCTAGAAGCTTTCTTTCTTTCCTCCTTTTCTAACATCTTAAATAAATTAATTTTACTCGGTAACAAAATAGATCCTAAGAGTAGATTTTCCCCTTTCTGGTCCTCCATCCACACGTTCAGAGCCTCCTCTGGCTTCACCCTCCAGAGCTGTTAATGCTGGTCTCTGGGGTCCCAGTATGATCCCAGGAGGTGCAGACCTGAATAGTTGGGATGGGAAAAGTTTGGAGAAAACTCTACTTAAGCTATCTGATATAGTTAAACATTTCTCCATTTCCCAAACCCCCATCCTCACTTTTCCTGGGACACAGGTTATACAGTCTTAGCTCTGCCCGTGATCACTTCTTGCCAATATGCCTGAATCTCTCTAGCCCGTCTAACTCTTCTGAGTCTCAGGTTTGCATTTCCATAAACTCCCACGTTACGTTCCTGGTCTGTACTGGACTTGATCACAAAAACCTTAGCTTCTGCTTTACCTAATTTTTTCTGTTCTTAACTCAGAGTATCTGCTTTTCTAATGATTTCCAAAAAAGTTTTATAATGCATGTGTACTGCATCAATCTTTGCAGTGATCTAAATACCACATAAAAGTGAATCCACTGTACCTGAAAATGGCATCAGGGAATGTGTGGTTGGGGAAGGAATTTAGTATTTAAAAGCTAAAAGCCGGACTCCCCTGGTGGCGCAGTGGTTAAGAATCCGCCTGCCAATGCAGGGGACGTGGGTTCGAGCCCTGGTCCAGGAAGATCCCACATGCCACAGAGCAACTAAGCCCGTAAGCCACAACTACTGAGCCTGTGCTCCAAAGCCTCCGAGCCACAACTACTGAGCCCGCGCACTGCAATGAAGAGTAGCCCCCGCTCACCGCAACTAGAGAAAGCCCGCGCGCAGCAACGAAGACCCAACACAGCCAAAATAAAATAAAATAAATAAATAAATTTTAAAAAAACTAAAAGCAAATTGACAAATAGACACAACAAAACAAAAAAAATTTCATTTCACTGACTAACATCTTAATACAGGTTGTGCTGCTTAAAAAATTATCATTGATTATTGCTAAATCTGTTCAGAAGATTTTGATAACGTACTGTAATATAGGCATTTTTTGCCCTCCTTTTCTTTTTTTTAACCTTAAACTTTAATGAAAATATAAAACTTTTTGTTCTGCAGTTTCCTAGTGCATTGCTAAATGGGAAAAGGCCATAACATCTCCTTATTTCACAGTTACAGTATCCACGACTGTCTGACCCTTGTACTATGTTGTAATGCCTCTGAAATCAGGGCTGGATTTTATTTATTTTTGCATTTTCCCTTGGCTCTTAACTTGTCAAATAAATTATCAGGGGAAAAATCCTTCTCATCACTGCTTTTTCTCTTCCTGGAAGATGATTTACAAAAAGTAATATGGTCACTTGTCAGCATATACCCTCCAAAAAGAAATAAAATTTAATTTGTGCCAATTAGTCATTTATTTCAATGGGAAAGAATAAAGGATGAACAATCAGGACAGTGTCTCCAGATTCTTTTCTAGCTAAAAAAATCACACAAGGATCTTTTTTGTTTGAATGTTTTAGTTTGCTGCTGCTATTAAAAGAACTCTTAAGTCACTACTCCAGACACAGTTATTGTGGGCACGTCTTCAAGATTCACCAACCTTTTCTCTTCAAACTAAAGCAGATAAATAAAAGGGAGAGATGGAAGACACAGAGAAGGAGGAACACACACACACACGTGCACACTAACAAATGGCTGCCTCTGTGACGGCCCTGCAGGCTCATCTGGTGTTTTATGGCCTTTATTGTCTTGCTCAGGACAGGGAACTGATGACCATACCACATGGTGACCTGTGAACACCCAGATGCAGCTGTGTGCTATTGTTGTCAAAGAAAACAATACAGGTAAGCTCACACATGCCTAGTAATAAACATAATTGTCACAGAGATGCATGGTAATTAAGCAGCAATGTTCAGCATTTTATATAAATTGCTATAATAATTATTATATTTTTACAGAAAACACAGGTTTTAAATTTTTTGCTTGGGTGTATTTGTAATCAGTCCAGAATATTCCCTGTAAAACCTACCATTCCTTTCTGTCATCCTTATCACCAAATCCAACTGCATTTACTCACAGAGTACCTGGGACCCCTTGCCTTCTGTGGCATCCCTCCTGTATCCCCAAGCCAATGTCCTGCCTGAACACTCGGACCCTTGCCCAGCCTCCTCCATCCTCCCACACTACTCACACCAACGGGGTCCTTACACCATGCTCCCTGCCCCCAGAACCAGGGGGGGAGTGCGAGGTCAGAGGGCTGTGGACTCCACAGTGGCTGAGCAAGAAGATAATAATCCAGTGTAAAAGGGTGAGTAAGAAGGTAACAATCCGACGTAAAGGGATGGGAGGCTGAAGTTCAGGGACAGTCATATAGGAATAAAAGAGATTAAGGGCTGACTCCCCAGAATCCTTGAATTGTGATCACATGTGCTGAAGGAGACGCGGCAGGAAGGAAGATGAGGGCCTGTCGCAAGCACCGTGTCAACCCTCCACTAAGCATCACCTCCCACCCTGACCCGAAGCCACAGACTTCTAACCTGGCTCCCCTTCTGGACTCACAGGGGGTCTCTAACACCCCCACCTAGTATGGGGCATGCCTAGTGTGAATATTCTACATGGATGTGAATTTTAGTAGGTTAATAATTGTACCATGCCTATTGTGTTCGGAGCTATATAATTTTAAAGGACTGTTCTCATTTTACTCCAGTAACCCTGTGTGGTAGGCATTATTATCATTCCCATTTAAAAAATAATTTTTAAATTTCAGCTTCATTGAGCTATAATTGTAAGATACTTAAAGTGTATATCACGGTAATCTGATACGTGCACATATTGTGAAAGGATTCCCCCTATTTGGTTAATGAACATGTCCATCACCTCACATATTTATCTTTTTTTTTCCCCCTTGGTGAGAACACTTAAGTTCTACTCTCTTAGCAAATTTCAATTATACCCATTTTTAAACAAGTCCGTTGAGGCTCGGAGATGAGCCGCCCCATAGTTAGCCGGTGGTCAAGCCAGAACCCTGACTCATGAAGCAGGGAACTCAGAGGAGATGCTGTGAAGGTGAAGGGAAAGAAAATGGAAGATGGGGGCCCAAGAAGAGAGGTTCGTGTCTCCCCCTCCCCATTTTGTTGGGCTGGCCTCAGTTTACCTTCATCTTTGTGCAGTCAGTTAAGAACTGTCACAAGGGACTTCCCTGGTGGTGCAGTGGCTAAGACTCTGCGCTCCCAATGCAGGGAGGCCGGGTTTGATCCCTAGTCGGGGAACTAGATCCCACATGCATGCTGCAACTAAGAGTTCTCATGCCACAACTAAGGATCCGGTGAGCCACAACTAAGGAGCCAGAGAGCTGCAATTAAGACCCAGTGCAACCAAATAAATAAATGAATTAATTAATTTAAAAAAAAAAAGAGAGAACTGTCACAAAGGGGAATTGGGCCCTTGGAGGGTCTACTTTTCTATCTCAGCAAGAATTATTAGCTGCAATTTTGAAAAACTGAAAATAAAACTATCCTATCTTTGGAAATTGCTTCTTACAGTCTTCATTCTAGTCATATTATCACATTCTATTTATAATGAATTTGAAGGGACCATAAAAATCCTTCAACTGTGCTGACATCTGGCATCAAATATTGCTTCTATGAGACATCTTAGGAAGCTTTCTTTCTCTTGGAATAGCTGAGTTCTGTTGTTTTAATGCCACCTATAAAATATTCTACCACAGAGTATTAAATATTGAACTGCTTCCCTGCTAATCCTAGTCTTTTCTACTTTTAAAATAAGAAAAGAGGTTCATTTAATTTTTAAATGAGATTAAAAAAATCTGTTGTTTTTATATGGCAAGATATTCTCGGCCCACTCTTAGCAGCTGGGGAAGTTGCTCTTATGGACTTTTGCTTTTTACTCTTGCCTTTTGAATTCCACGTTCAGATCATTTTTCTATGAGCAGAGACAGGTTTATGTTACTTATAACGTACCAGCAGGTCTGTAAATGACCAGATCAGTGGTTCTCAAACTTTTTAGTCTTAGGATCTTTTACACTCTTAAAAATTATCAAAGAACCCCAGAGAATTCTTATGTGGGTTTTTCTGGGGTATATCTACCAATGTTTACCCATAATAGAAATTAAAACTAAGAAAATTACAAAATATTTATTTATAATTCATTTAAAATAGCAATAATAATCTTAACAGAAGTAACATTTTTTTATTAAAAAAATGCCAAACCAAAAGGATTTTATGAGAATGGCATTGTTTTACATTTTTGCAAATGTCTTCAATATCTGTTTTAATAGAAGACAGCTGAATTCTCATATCTGTTTCTGCTTCAGTCCGTTGCAATATCACACATCATGTAGTTTCTGGAAAACTCTGCTGCAAAAAAGGCAAATAACTTTGTTTTATTATGAAAATAATTTTTTTTTAGAATAACATCTTTTTAAAAATTATTTTTGGTTGCGTTGGGTCTTCGTTGCTGCAGGTGGGCTTTCTCTAGTTGAGGCGAGCGAGGGCTACTCTTCATTGCGGTGTGCGGGCTTCATTGAGGTGGCTTCTCTTGTTGCAGAGCATGGGCTCTAGGTACACAGGCTTCAGTAGTTGTGGCACGCAGGCTCAGTAGTTGTGGCGCACGGGCTTAGCTGCTCCATGGCATGTGGGATCTTCCCGGACCAGGGCTCTAACCCCTGTCCCCTGCATTGGCAGGCGGATTCTTAACCACTGCGCCACCAGGGAAGTCCCTTGACCTGTTTCTTACCCATTTTTTTTAACCTGTAAATTGAAGTTATTGCTAGTATCTACCTCATAAGATTACTGTAAATATTAAATCGGAAAGTAAAATAATATCTTGTTCTTGGCCCATAGAAGTGTGTGTTTTACTTATTATTGCTAATCATAATTATCATCACTTTATGAATCAAAGGCTTATTTTGAAAGTCACTAATCATTCTTTAATTTTCCTGTTATTGGGTGATTTGAAGTTTCATTAGACAACTATGGCAATGAAATTGCAATCATGATCTGCTCATTGAGAGGTTGTTAAAAAGTCCAGATTAGTCTATCAATTTTTGACTGCATCTTTTCATCTTTCTGCCGAATATTGTTTGTGCATAATCATACATCTTATGCCTCACACATGTCCTTGGTCAAACTTAACCTGGGCCTGGCTCATAGGTCCATGTTTCCTTTACTCCACGGCAGAATCCCTAGCTCTAGGCCAGCCAGTCTGAACTGGCTTTTTGCCCTTTTTATGCTTGAACGTGCTTCATTCTGCCCTGTCATTCTTATATTGGATTTGGAATCATCTATTTTTAGTAAACTTCGTATTTCTTGATTATTCTCTTAGCTAGGATAAATTTTTAAGTTCCGGCTCCTCTGGTTTTGATTCTGTGTATGTTCCTGCCCTGAATGCATTACTCACATCCTACTTAACTTAATATCCATATGATTACTTACTGCATGCATCCCATCCCATCCCATCCCATCATTCGGGTTTGATCCTTGATGGTCACTTCACAAGTATCTGAGCTTCATCTGCTAATTCTTGGTGCCTAACAAATCTAAACACTCCTATCTCGGTAATGTAAAGGTTTGTATGAGAAGCGGATTACGTGGCTTGATGAACAGTGAAGGACATAGAAATATCATTCTCTGATACATGTGAAATACATGGTGTACTCTAGCAGAGATGGGTCTGGTTGAGACAGCATTCTGTAAAGGATGCTGTTTATTAGATTTTGCCAGAATCTTGGTAGCAATTGTTGTGAGTTCACCCAGCCCAGATATCTGTATAAAATAATAGCTATGAAATTATTAGGAAGACAGAAAGATTTATTGAGTAAGAAATGAGAAATACATGCATTTTTCTATAGACCTATCCTAAATAAATTCTTATGGATTTATATTAGGTTCAGATATCAATCTTTAGGTCCTTTTCAGTAAGGAGACGGTGGTAAACTTAAGGAGTATAGCTAAGAAAATAGCCTCTATTTCAGTCTAGTTCAGTTTCTCAGCCTGGACACCACTGATATTTTGAGTGGATAATTCTATGTTGTCAGGGGCTGTCCTGGGCATTGTCAAATGTTTAGCAGCTTCCCTGGCCCAACCTGCTAGATGCCAGTAGCACCCCCTTAGCCACGACGATCACAAATATCTCCAGACTTTGCGAAATGTCCTCTGGGGTTAAAAATCATCTCCTGTTGAGAACTGCTGGTCTAGTCTTTGTAAATTTATGACAGTATAGTCTAACTTGATTTTTCAGCAAAATGAGTACAAGAATATTGAACTTAATTTCTGCCTTTAATTTTTTCATTTTGTGAAAATATTTTATTATTGTAGCTTTTTGTTTTCATTCTTTTATTTTTTTGTTTCCCTTACCAGAATATTAAATTATTATATTGCACATATTCTTGTGAAATTGTTTTATTGTTATTATGATTACTATTATTATTAATCATTATCTGTTTTCCCCAGTAGCTTCTAAGCACCGCATGGAAAAAAACTTTTTCTAGACCAGTGTATGTCCTTGTTTATATTAATGGCTATCAGTTGGTAGGTGCTTAATAAATATTTGTGAAGTGAGTGAATGAATGAATTCCTATGCTTGAATTGGGAGGCAGGATGTTCACGCAGGGCTAGAAAAAGAGTCAGAAGGTCTGAGTGCACTGTGGGATCTTTGGCAAATCTTTTCATTTCACTGGCTTTCCATTTCCTCATAGGTAAAATGATGACCTGTGAAAGATCTTGTGTTAGTTTCCTAGGGCTCCTGTAACCAAGTACCAAGTACTGGGTGGCTTAAAACAGAAATTTATCTTTGCTCTTAGGCTGGAAGTCTGAAATCAAAGTGTCCGCAGGGCCATGATCTCTCTCTGAAACCTGTAGGGGAGAATCCTTCCTTGCCTCTTCTCGCTTCTGATGTTTGTCAGTAATCCTTGGAGTCCCTTAGCTTCTAGATGCATCGCTCCAATCTCTACCTCCATTGTTACACGATGTTCTTCCCGGCATATGTCTCTGTCTCTGTGGCTCTTCTTGCCTTATAAGGATTACCTTGTAAGGACACTACTTGTATTGAATTAGAACCCACCCTAATGACCTCATCTTAACTTCATTACATCTGCAAAGACCCTATTCCCAAATAAGGTCACATTCACAGGAAGCAGGGGTTAAGACTTCAACATATTTTTTTTGGAGGGGTGGGCACATTTCAACCCATAACAGATCCTATTTTGTCTGAATGCTGCTATTATGGTCTTTGCCTTTGTCCATTGCTCTTAAATTATAGATCATAATTAATATTGAGAAGAAAATTAGAATCTGAATCCAGTTTCCTGGTTAGGTCCCTTGGAAAGAAATGGCTGAAATCTAACAGTGCTAGAGGAATCTCTCAGGGTTGGCTTTGTTTCACCGTCACCTACACTCTAATGTTGCTGTCATGCAGACACCCAAGCTTCATCTCCACCCCCTACACATAACCACACCTTAGAGCTTGGGAGGGCACACTGGCAGCCTGTCCACACTTGGGAAGAGGGACTTGAGGAAGAGATTTGCACGGGCACTGACAGCAGTCTTGGGTATATTGGGGCAGTATTATTTTCCTAAACTAAGGGCTGTTATAACAAAGTACCACAAATGGGTGGTTTCAACAACAGAAACTTATTGCCTCACAGTTCTGGAGGCCGAAGTCTGAATCAAGATGTTGGCAAAATTGGTAACTTCTGAGGGCTGGGAGGCCTCTCCTCTTGGCTTGTAGATGGCCATCTCCTCCCTGGGTGTCTTCACATCATCTTCCGTCTACCTGTGTTTGCCCCTGTGCTCAAATTTCCTTTTTTTTTTTTTTTTTTTTTTAATAAGGGCACCAGTCATATTAGAGTAGGGTCCACTCTAATGACATCATTTTGGTACTTCCCTGGTGGTCCAGTGGTTAAGACTCCATGCTTCCATTGCAGGGGGCATGGGTGTGACCCCTGGTTGGGGAACTAAGATCCTGCATGCCACACGGCACAGCCAAACAAACACACCAACAAACAAAACAAACATACACATATCTAATGACATCATTTTAACTTATCTTTATAAAGACCCAATCTCCAAATGAGATCACATTCTGAGGTACTGGTGGTTAGGACTCCAACATATTTTTTATTTGGAGGATACAATTTACCCTTACCAGGCAGGAATTCTGGGATCCCATGGAGTGTGGTCCAGAAGGGGTTCCATGGATTCCTTGTGGCCATGTCCTCTTAGCTCCATGTCCTCTATACAGAGGAAGACCACAGGGCCCCAGTCGGTAGTGTGCCTGTGAGCTATGTACTCTATAATGTAGCATATATAATTATAAACTGCACCAAATTCTGCCCTACCCTTTCCCCCAGGCTTTGCCATTTCAGAGCAAGCTGGGTCTATGACCTACTGCCAGCATCTACATCCCTCGGCTAAAGGAGCCTGCTCTGTGCCAGGGAATTAACATTCCCCTGGGAGCAGCCCTCAACCCATGACTGAGGACGGCTGGGACACAGATGCCTCAGTTCCCTAGCTCCTTGGGAAGGATAATTCTGTGGAAAGGGTAAGTATGTGGGTCAATATCAAAGACTTTCCCCACTTTGTTTTAAAATTTCATTGCGAGATATGTGTTTAATGTGAAAAAAATTAACACTGAATTGCCATATATAGACGTTATTTTTTTCCTTCTGTATTTTATTTATTGTCTGTTTCCTCCACATTAAAGAGAAAGCCCCAAGAATACAGAGATTTTTGTCTGTTTAGTTGACTGCTGGATGCCCAAGCCAACACAGGGCCTGGCACGTGAGAAGGTGAGCAGTACCTCCTGGGGATGTGGACGATGAGAGGGTGAGAATGACAGCACTCATGGGGTGGGGGAGGAAAGCAAGGAGGCCAAGTTCAGATTACTTTTTAAAACACCATTTTTATTGGAGTATAGTTGGTTTACAATGTTGTGTTAGTTTCTGCTGTGCAGCAAAGTGAATCAGTTATACATATACATATATCCACTCTTTTTTAGATTCTTTTCCCATATAGGTCATTACAGAGTATTGAGTAGAGTTCCCTGTGCTACAGTAGGTCCTTATTAGTTATCTATTTTTATATATAGTAGAGTGTATATGTCAGATTACTTATGATGTTGCGTTTAATCATCTTATTTTGTTTTTACCATGATTTTCCTTCCCTCTAATATTATGATTATTTGAGAGCTGTTTCTACTTGGCTCATGATGTTTATTGGTATTTACATTTCCAAAATATCTGACCAAGGAAGAGATGTGGTTTTGCCTGACTGGACCCATCCTAGGAACCATTCCGGTTACATACACACCCCTCAGCCTACCCCCTGCTCTCTCTCCTTCCACACAAAAAATCATACAACAATTTAAATTCTTTCCCCTGGCACCAATAATTCATAAAGAATCAATTGTCATTTTTCTATTAAAGGAGGATCCCATTATTTAGTCAGTTTTTATGTAACTAATCGACTTGTGCACTATTATTTTTCTCTGTTCATTCTCTTTTTCTTTTTTTATTTCCTAAGATTGTTTTCTTCAAGACGTGTAAGCCAATTTAGTTTTAGCTCAGACAACCCATACAAGACCCAGCATTAAAGTTTTCTCCTTCTGAAATGTTGATCTATTTCTGATTTCACTGAACTTCCACAGTTTCCATTTCTGTGACACAATTCAGCTAGGAAATTGAATTAATTAATATACAATTTCCCCAGTTGCCTAACATAAGACTAGTGTGATGATCTTGTTTATTACAGTAACATTTTGGGGGTGGGTTATATTTCCTTTTAGAAAAGATTATCTAATTTAAAAAAATCTTGTTTCATTTACATCACCTAGAACAGTAGGGGCTGGTGGTAGATATCAACTCCTTGTTGAATTGATAACAAGATAAGCGCAGACTTTTTAAAGCTGTCTTAGACCTGAATGGTAAAATATAGCATAGTCATTTACTAAGCATTTCTTTTATGTCCAGTGGGTACAAAGAAAATAAAATGACACAATGACTGCCATGGAAGAGTACAGAGGAATTGTACAACTTTAAAAGAGAGGTAATGTAATAGAGAAAGATTTAGTTGGACATGGGTAGAAAATAATTAGATTGACTAGATGGGTCTTTAGATGCAAATAGGAAAGCTACTGAAATGGAGAAAACCAATGGACATATCTGAGTGTAGTAAACACAGGAAAGCAACAGCTTTGTAAGTGTTGAAAATGAACACTGTACTGTTTATTTTGGCTCTGAGAAGACTTACCACATTGTACTCATGTTATGGTCCCTCAGCATTTTCAAGTTATCGATAGAGTTAATCACATGACTTAGAGAACGTTTAGTCTATTCTCCCACACTGGATTCTGGGGTGGGGTGTGTGTGTGTTTGTGTGTGTTATTATCTTGATTTTTGTTTGTTTGTTTTTAATTGGATTCTCTTCTTGTACTTGTTTGTTAACACTACGTGGAGAGATTATAGAATTTACCTCCAGTTGAGCCTGTTCCTTTTGTCAACAAATTTTACAGATATTATATCTATCTAATGAAAATTATCTTACCATTAGAAAGGTTATTCCACCTTTACTATAAATATTATTACCACTTAGCCCCCTTGCTGAACTTTATTTCATTTACTACTGATGAAGCAGTAGTTGAAAACTTTTTTTTAACCTGCACTCTTCATCTGATAGAGATTATGACAAATTCATCAAATGAGTCATACACTTAAGAAATATTTATTGAGCACCCACTCTGTGCCATGCACTGTTTTTCACTGTAAATGCACAGCACAAAACAGGAATTTTCTGCTTTCAGGCAGCTTACATTCTATTGAGATGGGTTTGACAATGGAAAAGTTAATAATGTTTGAGATAGTGACATATTGTATATTTATGTGAAAGAAATCTTAATGTAAAAATGGTTCAAATATTCTCTATTAGTTACCTAGTTGTGCAGAGCTTAACCCCAAATTTAGCTATTAAATAAATGCCTATTATCTCACCCACTTTCCATGAGTCAGGGATCCAGGATCGGCCTAGCTAATGGTTCAGCCCAGGGTCTCTCATGAGGTTGAAGTCAAGATGCTGGCCAAGGCTGGAGTTATCTGAGGGTGGGCTGGGGTTGAAAGATTCCTTCCAAGGAAGCTGACTCCCAGGGCTGGCAACTTGGTGCTGGTCTTTGGCAGGAGGCCTCAGTTCCTCCCCACCTGGACCTCTCTGCAGGGCTGCTTGGGATGCCCACAACATGGAGGCTGGCTTTCCCCCCCAGAGGGTGATCCAAGAGCAAGAGGCAGAAGCCACATGTCCTGTAAGCCTTGGTCTCAAAATCACTTATCTTCACCTCTGCCACATTCTGTTAGAAGAGAGTCACTCATTCAAGGAGAGGAGAATTTAGAGTCTACCTTTTGAAGGGGTGGTCTCAAAGAATTTGCACATTCTAAAAAAACCACCATAATTACTTAGATACATTTAAGAGCAAATTAAGCAAATTAAATGGTATGTTTCAGAGATATTTCACAATGAACTATACCTTGTTTTATACTCATTGTTTGTTAGTATATAATGCCTCATTAAGCCTTCTTTTGCAGCTGTTTTTTTTAAATTGCTTTTTATTGTTACTTTTGGACACAGAATCATTGAAAATGTAGGTTTCTTCTTACTCTTTTCTTCCTGCTTTGGTTGCTTTGCTACAATGCTGTCAACACTGTTTAGGGTTCCTAGATGAAAATATTTGTGATTTTTTTTTCATTTCTGGGATTAGTTGATGAATTCAAGATTATTTATATTACTTCATGTTTGTATTGAACATGATTTGTCTAAGTGACTGGGAGAATGGAATTTCATGGCCCAGGGGTAAAATAAAATCCCCTTTGGTTCTCAAATAAGTTACTTTTGGTGGGGCATCTAAAGTCTACAGAAACGTAGCTCCTGTGTGGAATCCACTTAAGCCTGTCTGCACATGAATGCTGTACAGTGAGATGACCATTTAAAATTGCGGTCACCTCCACTTTAGCTTAGAAAGCTGGTGAGAGATTGTGTATGGCTGTTCAGAGGATAGAAATAACATATAGAGAAATGTGGGTGAAGGATAATGCTTTGGCTACTTGGCTCTAATATTTGTATATTTGACTAGAATAGATGAGAGGCTCCCCTTTGCGGCCCATGTATGATGACAGTTCCAGGGCTTATCTCTCAATGACTGAAATGATAAATTTGGAATTCATCAAACTTAACTTTTCTCCACGACTGGACTTCCCCTTTGGGCAGTCTTCCATGGGAAGCCTTTAGTGAGTCTTTAAAAGTACAGCAGCTCTACTGGAGATTGACAATGATTTAACCTTTGGACCTTTAAAGATAAAGGACTCTTGTCAACTGTATAAGGCCTCCTTTTCTCAGAAGGGAAGAATGCTTTTAAGTTTCTTAGTGGATTAATTAGTAACTGAAAATAGCACCATTCTTTGAATTGTTCCCACTTTTACAACAAATAACAATGGAAACGAGTGCTGTCAGAAGGAGAAATAAGAAAAAAACATATAAAAGATGATCAAATTTCAGACCTTGTCATTTATGTGGAGATTTTATTCCTACTCCTAGATCCTGACCTCAATAGAAGAAGCTGTTGATGGAGTCAGGTGTTAAGGAGGAAAGGGGGAGCAGGAGAGGTATTTTTCTCCCCCTGCATTGGTGGGAGTTTAGCGTCTTGAATATCTGAGACATTTCTAGTTGTACAGACAAGGATGGAAGCTTGTTGTCTCGGAAAGGCATACTATTTTACACCGTGAGAGTGAAATGAAGACTAAAAAAGAAATCAAGTTCTGATTAAAGCCATGCTTGGATCTGGGAATTCTTTTGGGTAGGAGGAGGCAATCCTCAAATGTATTTATGTTGATTTTTAAACAATGTTAGGTAGCGTTGCAATGGTTAAATTTATGATGACACAGAGCTGGGAGAGACTTTGTAGATGGTTTGGTTCTGACCCCAGAGAGATGAAATGATTTGGTGAATCATTACTTGGTGAAGGGATGTGGTCAGAGATAGTTCTAGAAACTTCCAGTACATTTTTTTCTGGAAAAACCGAACCACTGATTTTGGATTTTTACATTTGGTAAAACAGTAATTTAATTAGAGGTTATTTTGTGGATATGTTTTCATCTGAGGGGTAGGAAAAATAAAAAAGACCAAGAGCCACAGAATTAAATAGAACAGGAATTGTAAAAAAAAAAAAAAAAAAAAAAAAAAATTGAAATTATAATTCAAATAGTGTTTGCCTATGAGACCTCTTGGGCTGGGAAGAAGGCAGGGCGAAGGGGACAGGAAGTGAGACAGTGGTTTGGGTCCTAAATGAAATTGGGGCACCTCCCTTCACACAAGGTGACATTTCTTTCTTGGGAAGCCAGACCCTCAAGAGGAGTCAGTGTTGGCATCTGATGACTAGCAATAGTAATAAGCACTTCTCTGTGCATTTAATATTTTTGTTTATTTTATTTTGATACTGACAGAAGTGAGACACTTGGTTTGACAACCAAAGTATGATTTGCTATCATTACATTATTGATGGCTTCTCACAAATGGCAAAACTTCATTCTGACAAATTGCATATCTCCACTCTGTGTTAAAATCTATAAACAATATACAGAATACTGAATCTCTATTTTCTCCTCTTATCATTATTCCACATCCTACTTTCAAAGCCAATGTCAGCAGATCAGTTTACACAACCATGGTGAGTCCTGCAGATTTAGAGTAGACAGAAAGGAAGGGCTCAGGTCCCTCATGCAAAACAGCTTTCCCCCTGGTGTGCCCTCAACAACTGATATTGCAGCATTAGAAAAGAGAATTTTTTTAAAAAATAAATTTATTTTATTTATTTATTTTTGGCTGCATTGGGTCTTCATTGCTGCACGTGGGCTACTAGTTGGACAAGTGGGGGCTACTCTTTGTTGCGGTGCGCAGGCTTCTCATTGCAGTGGCTTCTCATTGCGGAGCACAGGCTCTAGGCATGCGGGCTTCAGTAGTTGTGGCTCGCAGGCTCAGTAGTTGTGGCTCGTGGGCTCTAGAGCGCAGGCTCAGTAGTTGTGGAGCATGGGCTTAGTTGCTCTGCGGCATGTGGAATCTTCCCAGACCAGGGCTCGAACCCGTGTACCCTGCATTGGCAGGCAGATTCTTAACCATTGTGCCACTAGGGAAGTCCCAGAAAAGGGAATTTTGAAGCTAGATGGATCCTCAGAGTTCCTTTAGACCTAAATCCTCAATATATAGGCCCAAAGAAGCTGGTTTTCTCAAGGTGACAGGGCTGGTTATAGACCGCTTCAGGATTGGGGTCATAAAGTCAGCTGGGATCTCAAAGAGTTTTCCTTCAAGATGAATTCTCTGAGAAAAGGACCATCTTAGGCCAGAATCTTAGTAGAGATGAAGTTATCTAACCACAAGACATGGACACAAAGGGGGAGGAGGTGGCCCTGGGAGCAGAGGTGATACAGGAGGCAGACTTGGCCTCCTCGACCATGTTGCCTGGGTCCTCGCAGGTGAGGCCAGCATCGTATTTCTCCTATTCTTATCTCCTGCTCCACCTGGCTGGTGACCGTGTAGCATCCACAGGGGACATTATTTGGAGCAGGACAGAGGTGAGGCTTGCTGGTTTGCCTCCCTGGTGTTATGCAGGTCCCCCCTTTGTTTCATTCCTCCCAGCACCAAGGATTTCCTAGGACCCAGGTGGCACGAGCTCAACCACCGAAGAGCTTTCTGTTGACCCCTGAACTGAGGTTCCTCCAGCTCCTGGAATCTCCCACACCCTCACCCCACAGTTGTTTTACTGGGGCTAAGCCCAGGAGAAGGAAAACAACGTGGAAAAGGAACGAATACAAACCCATTCCTCTGTAACTCAAAGGAAAACTTATATGGAACGCAAATGGAAAAAGAGATTTGATCTGGGAGTTTTTTTTCCAGAGTGGAATGCATACTGTAAAATGATTACTGTAAAACAATTACTGTTGCTAGCATTTGTGAGTTAGTTGGTTGTGGGTTTTAACAACCATTTTGCTGACTTTTAGGCAGCAAGTGTGAGTTTTCCTGTTCAATTAGACCTTTGGGAGTGCTCTTAAAATCCTGTGGAATCATCTGACTTCCTCCGGGAAAACACTGATTGGTATTAACTTTCATCCTTTCCCTTTTGATGCCGAAGTAGACTGAAATACTTCCTGCTTTTCTAATATGTTCTTTTTCTTTCCACCGTTCCCCCATCCCCAATGATTACAGTATTTCCAAATACAAGGGACTAGTTGTGGAAAATTAAGGAATAGGCTCCTGTTACAGGCTCACATGTCTAAGGATCCCAAATGGGAGGCGTAAACGTGCTTTTAGTGAAAATGTGGGCGTGTTGAATAGCAGGAGCTGCAGAATTTAAATACCCTTGATAGGTTACAACTAGAAGAAAGTTTTCCTCTTCTGTGTGCAATTGTAACTGTGTAATGAAAGAGCAAGCACCCTTTAGACTGAACTCAAAGTTCATTAAAGCTGCTTAATTACAGTCTGGAACACTTGAATTTATATTTCTTTTTCTTTTTAAAATATTTACTTATTTATTTGGCTGTGCCAGGTCTTTAGTTGTGGCATGTGGGATCTTTGTTGCGACGTGCAGAATCTTTAGTTGTGGCATGCAAACTCTTAGTTGCAGCATATGGGATCTAGTTCCCTGATCAGGAATTGAACCTAGGCTCCCCTGAATTGGGAGCGTGGAGTCTTAGCCACTGGACCACTAGGGAAGTCAAATATTTCTATTTGATCTGAAGTGGCATTATAAAATATCTCTGTTATGCCAAAGTCAAATTAGGAAAGTACAAAATAGTAAACAAATTATTTTTACATTCTTCTTGTTAACACTTTAGAGAGTTTTGTAAAATTGTGGCTTAGTGTGCTTATGACCCTCAAATCTGTTTTTTATTTCTAATGTTAAAAGTGTACTTTGTTTACTATGGAGAACAATATGGAGGTTCCTTAAGAAACTAAAAATAGTATCACCATATGCTCCAGCAATCCCACTCCTGGGCATATACCCAGAAAAGACCAAAGCTCTAATTAGAAAAGATACATGCACCCCAAAGTTCTAAGCAGCACTATTTACAATAGCCAAGACACGGAAACAACCTAAATGTCCATCGACAGATGAATGGATAAGGAAGATGTGGTACACATGTACAATGGAATATTGCACAGCCATAAAAAAGAATGAAATAGGGCTTCCCTGGTGGCGCAGTGGTTGAGAATCTGCCTGCTAATGCAGGGCACACGGGTTCGAGCCCTGGTCTGGGAAGATCCCACATGCCGCGGAGCAACTGGGCCCGTGAGCCACAACTACTGAGCCTGCGCGTCTGGAGCCTGTGCTCCGCAACAGGAGGGGCCGCGATAGTGAGAGGCCCACGCACTGCGATGAAGAGTGGCCCCCGCTTGCCACAACTAGAGAAAGCCCTCGCGCAGAAAACGAAGACCCAACACAGCCAAAAATAAAAAAATAAAAAAAAATAAAAAAAAAATAAAAAAAAAAGAATGAAATAATGCCATTTGTAGCAACATGGACGGACCTAGAGATTATCATACTAAGTGAAGTAAACCAGACACAGAAAGAAAAATACCATGTGATATCACTTATATGTGGAATCTAAAAAATGATACAAATGAACTTATTTACAAAACAGAAAGAGACTCAGACATAGAAAACAAACTTACGGTTACCAAAGGGGAAAGCAGGGTTGGGGGGAGGCATAAATTAGGAATTTGGGATTAATAGATACACACTACTATATATAAAATGGATACAAAATAAGGACCTACTGTATAGCACAGGGAACTATACTCAAAATCTTGTAATAGCCTAGAATGGAAAAGAATCTGAAAAAGAAAAAAATATATATATATACATATATATATATATATACACACACATATATACATATATATGTGTGTGTGTATAACTAAATCACTTTGCTGTACACCTGAAACATTGTAAATCAACTATACTTCAATTAAAAAAATGTAAAAAGTATTTTTACTTGGCCTAATTTATAGTTTTATTTTTAGGTTTAGCATGACAAACATTAATCTTTTTTCACCCTGAGCTTTTGTGTGTCATTATCAACATGGAACTTATGTTTGAAACAGAAGTCGTTGGGTCTGAAACTCTTGGCATTAGGTTTACTGGTTCAGAGATGCTGAGCCCCACAATGTTAAACTGAAACTGTAAGAGCCACTGGTGCAAATGGAATTTGGTTCTTTCTGGACACTCCGCAACTTGATAGCTGGAAGGAAAGGTAGCATAAATCTGTGGGGGAATGTGTAGGATTGATTGTTTCTTTTTGGTCTATAGCATGCTCCCCCTGTTAACTACTTTAACAGTTGCACATAAAGAAGCTCAACTTCTTTTCTGGGTATGGCCTCATATAACAACTCTTCAAAAATACAGCTATAAATCCTGGAAAAGAGGATTTAACAGTGTCAAATGCTTCTCTTTTGTGCTAGAAAAGTGTCATCAACTTCTCCAAGTCTGATTTAAAATAGGTGAAGTTTTTGAACATTTATCCAATCAACATTGATCTCTGAGTTACAAATAGGGCTCAGTAAAAGAAAGCCAAATATCAGCTTTCCTACTGTTAGGAGGAGTTAATTAATGTAACTGATCAGAAGAATTTGAATAAGTAGGGCAGCCCCTGTGAGACTTAAAAAAACAAAAAAAAGTTGGAGGACTTTCCTACCTGAATTATCTGATAGGGAACCCGGCATATTTAGGAAGATAACTACATGACTGTGGTGTGAAGAATTCAGACCAAATGGAATTGACTGAAAGACAAGATCATCAACAGCCTGGATAATTTACTTAACTGATGATTTTGCAGTGAGGTAATGTCACAGATAAGAATGCTTAATGCAAACCAAGTAGGATATTTCCCAGGCAGCATTTTGAAGAATTGTTTGGGATCTCTCAAGATAAAAGATGGCATAAGAGACATACATGAGACAATATGTGCAGAGAATGTTAAGTAATTTTGAATGTTCTGAAAAGAGTCAAAAAGCAATGTGATGAGAAAAAAGTGATCATCAAGAGAAAGATCATAGATTGTGAGATAAAGTAGATTATTTGGAGCAGCTCCCTTTTTTCATTTTTTCTCTCATTCTGGAAAACATTGTTTTGAATTGGGGAAGGAGCCTGGGTCTTTACAGATTAATTTGTTTAAAAGTTTGCTTATTTTGCTCCTTTTGTGTTTATCAAACAAAGTATGGCAATAACTACTAATTCAAAATGCTCCATTCCTAGTTCTCAAAAAATTAATAAAATATGGACTGGCTCAAAATGTTGATATCACATCGATCCTTAGAACTCTCCGTCTGGGTCTAGCAGGGTACTTTCCTCTGATTAAAGACCAGAGAAGAAAATCCACCCTCTGAAAATCACATGATATCTTTGATCTACAAAGGCTACTTGGCATTTGTTTCTGAACCCTCCCTGTGCCTAGTTTAGTGCCTTACAAGTACAGAATAAATAAATGACCTAAATGTGCGACCCCAAGTCAGAAAAATAAAGGTGCTGAAAAGAGAAATCTAGGGAACCTGGGCTCTAGTATCAGTTCTACAAATTCAATTCAATTAAAAAAAAAGGATTTATTCAGCTCTTTGTTCTGTGTCAGGGATTGTGGTGAACATCAAGCTGCCCATGAGGAATTCTGCTCCTCAAGAAGATGGCCTGGCTTCCTTTGGTAATGTGCATGCATATACAATGTAATAGGATGGCAAAGATTATAGCTAGCAGAGAAGAAAAATTAGCACATTCATAAATGATCATTTTGTATCCACTTTAATTTCCAAAGCTATTTACCTAAGATTCTGCCTTTATTATCTGCCATTAGTGACACTGGATGTCTTCAAGCTTGCATTTCAGACAAGAAGGCCTCCCTCAAACTTTCACGTGCTAACAACTGTAATTAAGGTAGAAGGCCTTACTTAGGTAGTAATTAGCCTTCAGGACTTGAAGTGTAAACAGACTGCTAACTCATTTAGATAGTTAATTGGTCTTCTGGGTTGGAGATCTTAGCATGGCCTTCCTCTTCAGCAATGATGCATTTATCATCAACATACAGATAGTGTGTTGACTTAGTGCAATGAAATTTTGCAAACTCTTGTTTGACTCTCAGAATTTTAGCTTTTAACTCTCTGGTAATGATGAATGCAAATGAATTTGAAAACATCATGAAAATATCAAGTAAAATTCTGTGGCAAAATCATTAACAGTTGACTTTTTCTTCATAATTATGGGGACCATATGGCTCAATCTATTCATGTTATTCCAATGTAAGTATTGATAAATCCCCTTTCAGTTTCAGGAATATCTTGGTTTGGAGATAAATTATGTGGTCACACTAATCATCATTAAAGATGATACAAAATACAGTGATTGCTGTAACTAAAGGTGTGGGTAAGATTGGTTACATTTTCCAGTGAATCCAATGACAGATGTTAAGATGCTCCCTTCTTGCTTCCATAAAGAAAAGATGGTGAACAATTGATGTTATTAAGTTTTAAAAGTCATTTCTTTTCTGAAGGACAACTATGCCATCTGGAATTTTGTCACTGCCTTTACCAAGTTTCCTGGTCAACCAGCAACTCTTGCTCAAAAAACGACAACAAAAAATTATTGTATTTGATAACTGCATGTCTTTGTGTTGTTGTGGCTCCTCTGCTGTAGATGAGTTAGTTGCATGGAAGGTGAGTCTGATGTTTCACTTTTTAAAGTAGGTTTCTTCTTCTTGGGTACTCCAGCTCATCACACTATGCAGCAGACGCTTAGGCCTTCTGCTAGCCATCCTTCCAACACGTGCATCCAAGTTGACCTGTATAAATAGTCCGTATCATACTAATTCAACAGATATTTCATGAATGAAGTGGCTGGCACACAGGAGGCATCCAGATATATATTAAATGAATGAATAAATACCAACTGCACCTTTGACTCCCTGCTAGGTGGTACCAGCTAGGTGGTAGGAAGAGGGAGAGGAGAAAAAGCTCTATATAATATCAGGTAAGTTCTGCCTCCCAGGGCTTAACAGTCTCCAAGGGGAAGATGTAAATAAATAATGCAATGGAAGGTAAGAATCACTAAGTGCCAGAGCATCTGTGAGTGGGAGGTAGAGCTCACTGGGGCTGGAGAGGAGGGGGTGAAGTGAGGCTTGAAGGAGGAGAGGTGGGTATTCAAATTTAGGATTTTCCCCCAGTTCGGGGTTAACTCTGGCCCCAGATTGAGTCCCTGAAAGTAAAAGGGCCCTTCTGTCAGTCGCTGAAAGTGCACACAGTATCTTTTTTTTTTTGGAGCTGGCTAACAACTTTCCCTTCACGATGGATGACTAATTCAAATGAGCATTAGCTCACTTTGCAAATATGAATATTACAGTATGGCAATATAGAACGCTAAAAGCTACCAGTTTAGTATGATTCATTTTAGTTGCGAAGTTGAAATATTGCAGTAGCATTAAAAGAGAAGTGAGTTACAGACATATAGAATGGGTTGCCAAGGGGGAGGGGAGGTGGGAGAGGGATGGATTGGGAGTTTGGGATTAGCAGATGCAAACTGTTATATAGAGAATGGATAAACAAGGTCCTACTGTATAGCACAGGGAATTGTATTCAGTGTCCTGTGATAAACCGTAATGGGAAAGGATATGAAAAGGAATGTATATGTATATAACTGAATCACTTTGCTGTAGAACAGAAGTTAACACATGGTAAATCAACTATACTTCAATAAAATAAATTTTAAAAGAAGTGAATTAGATTGTCACAATGTCATCCAAAATATAAATAAAATAATTTTCACTTAAGAAATGTAAAAGGAGGAGGGCTTAATCGCATAGCAGTATTGACCCACAGCACTTAAAGCGAACAGAACGTGCAGGTCTCACTTTAGTTTTATTATTACTTTTTTTAGTGCACTGTTGCTCACAGCCAGACGGCCTGTACTGCTACCAATAGGACCCAGGCCTCACCAAAGCCAACGGGCTCTGCAGGATGCACGCGTATCTACAACCCGCCCCCTGAGAAAGAAAGTCCGGCCCGGGCCACTCCCGAGTGTGCGGAGACCCGCTGAGAGAGGGAAAGTAACCGGAGTCGGCTGGCTGGGCGGCCCCGCCCCCTCCCACGAGTTTCGCTGGGTGTCCGGCCCCGCCCCTTCTTTTATTCCGAGCGCGCAGCCTGGAGCTGGAACTTTGTAACCCGAGCGCGCTCGCTCTGCGCTCCTCCCCGCGCCGGTGCAGCCAGCCAGGGAGGCGCAGGAGGTGGGACCTGCGGGCGGGAAGACTCCGGACGCCGGCGCGCGAGGAGCGGGGACCCGGGAGAGCTCGCAGCCCAGAGGAGGAGCTGGAGGGGGAGCGGAGCGCGCGGCCCGAGAACCCGAGGCAGCGGTCCCGGCCGGAGGCGCAGAGGGGCGTCGGGGAGCAGCAGGGCCGGGAGAGTCCCGCTTGGAGCCGAGGCCGGGGGATCTGGGCTCACAGCCCCGAGTCTCAGCAGCTGCCGTCGCCCAGGAGCAGCAGCTGTGCCCGGGGTCCCGGCCGCGGCGGCCGCGGGAGGAGGAGGAGGAGCTGCAGCTGGACGGTGGCAGCTGGAGGAGGAGCCGCGCCGCTGTCCCGTGCGCCGGGGAGAGGGCCGCGCCGCCCGGGCTGAGCCGCGCTGGGATGTCCCGCTGACCGCGGCAGTCATGCAGCTTTGACGGGGCTCTCGGGCGCGGGGACCAGCCGCGGGGCGCGCCCTCCCGGGAAGGGGCAACGGGCGCGGGCAGCAGGACTTTACGGCCGACTCCAGCCCCGCTGGGTGCCCAGCCATCCACCATGGAGCCCGTGACCAAGTGGAGCCCCAAACAAGTGGTGGACTGGACTAGAGGTGAGCGAGCCTGGGGGGCGCCCGGCGTCTCCGACCCCGGGCATCGGCTGGCGGGGAGCTGGGATAGGGGGTGCTCAGCCCTTCCTGCAGGCGAGGAGCGTTGAGAGCGCAGCGCGGTGACAATGCAAACTTCTTCCCAGTGGCTTGTGCGCCCCTAGCTCTTGTGCCTGCTTGCGGGGGTGCGAGTGGTGGCAAGCCGAGGAGAGGCCCATCTTTAAACCGGGGGCGGGGTAGGGGTGGCCTCTGAATGGAAGGAGGGGGTCGGGCGTGCGGATCTCGGACGCGGGGGCGCCCTCCCTGCCCTTCCCGGCGCCCCGGCTGCCTGTCCCGGGGCGCAGAGGCACAAGGCGCCTTTGTGTGGGTGACTCCCCTCGGACGTCGTCAACGCCGCCTGCCCAGAGCAGTTCGCAGGCGTGACGAGGCGGTTGGACAGGTAAAGGGAGACCCCGGCGGCTCGGCGAGCCTCCCTGTTTTTGTCGGAGGGGGAGGGAGGGCAGCGCAAGAACCAACACTGAGGCGTTCGCGCCGGCGACGAGCCTTGAGCCTGACTCCCCGGGACTCGGCGACTTTCGCTCCGGGAAGCCGCCAGTACCCCCGGTGGCGCCGCATTTTTAGGCCATATTTAAACCCTGGGAGGAAGTCGTCTAACTGCTTGGAACCTTTTCCCTGAGTTATGCCGTCGTTTGGGATGAGGAAAAGCGGTGGGTTGGTTGGACAGGCGGCCGGTGGTAGAGCAGGGGTGGCTGGAAGCTTGGACTCCGAGCTGTCACGGTTACTTTTAAGTACCTGCCAAGATTTCGAGGGAAAAGTGACGGAGGTTCCTCAAGCCTCTTTGAACCCTTTCAAGAGAACAAGCCCTCCAAGAACAACCAGTGTTTTGGTGGGCTCTTCACCCCCCTCCCAACTCAGCATCTCTCTGTTTCAAGTTACTTTTTTTTTTTTTTTTTTTACTTTCTTCTATCTGCTCTTCCAGGTGAGAGGAATGGTGTCCTTTCTCAATAATAATAACTAGAATTGTATAGCGCGTTACGGTTTGCTAAGAGCTCTCTCTCTGTTATTAACCTTGGTCATCAGTAAGCCTGAGAGGTAGGTAAACACTGGTAAGATCAGGTCATCTTTCTAACTCTCTCACCCATGGCTGCGGCATCACAAACACTGGTCATCTCTGCATCTCATTTCTCATGCCTGCGTAGTACACACAGACCACGTGGAATGGGATGTCCCAGATGTATGGGAAGTATGGCACGTGCCAGCGGGGTATGTCTGACCATTTCCTGCTCCTTTGGGAGAAGGGACAGGGTACATCGCTCTTGAGAAGAGGTTTGCCCAGGGACCAAAATTTCCTGGGCTCTTATTTAAAACAAACATGAAAACACCAAGTACTTGTACATTAAGTAACGTGTAAACAGCAATGTCACTGCTTGATACGAAACATAAACTTAAAAGCTATAAAGACCCAGATCCAATTTTGAGATGGGGTGTGTTCCCCCATTCAAGATACTACTAGGTCCCCTGTCTAGCGACTTGCCCAGTCTGAGTTGGTTGATCTGTTTTACCAGTGTATCCATCATAGAAGCAAACTAAGAAACTGATGACTTCAGCAGTTTTTGACCTCAAGAGCTGCTCTGTCCAAAATGGTAGCCAGACCACAAGTGGCTTTTGGGCCCTTGAAATATGGCTGGTCCAAATTGCCATGTGCTGTAAGTGTAAAATACACACTCGTGTGAAAAACAGCATATAAACTATCTCATTGCTAGTTTTTTATACTTATTACATGTTGAAATGATAATATTTTGATATATTGGGGTAAATAAAGTTTATTCCTAAAATTAACTTCACCTATTTATTTTTACCTTCTGAAAGGTGGCTCCTAAAAAATTAAAAATTACACAGGCGGCTGACTTTTGCAGCTCACATTATATTTGTACTGGACAGTACTGCTCCTGAGTAAAAGAAAGGGTTACAATTTATCACTCTTTGGCTTTTCTGAGCCACTGCCAGCCTACTTGATAAGGTACAACCAGAAAACCGGTAACAGGCAAACAGGGAGATTATGGAGTGAGATCTTCACACCCTCAAGATTTGTGTCTTTTTTTTTTTTGGTCCCTCCTGGGATTGGGAGAGGAGAAGCATAAATTCACATCCTGTTATGTTTGTTTAGCATTTAAGTCAGAGCAGATTAAACTGTTTTTGGTATCCTGTTGCCTTGACATTGTGACTTAGTTGAGATTGCTTTCACCCAGGGAAAGTTTTCTACTGACCTGAAAGAGGAATTATGGGTGGTTCAGTATCTTGGTGTCTGGAGCGTTGGATACTGATTAGGTTACATACCTGTGGCTAGTACGTGGCAACTTTGTACAAAATGCTTGTGCCCCTTTGGACCCTTAAGTACAGCCTCATAGAATGACCTGGATACTTTCTGTGTTAGAATCTAGAGAAGATAAAAGGAGGAAGTGTGTGGCGAACTCTTAGACGAGAGGCTACATTCTCCCCAATTGGGTGACACATTACTTGAATATTTCTCATAGTCATGATGTGAAAATATCGACTTTTTAATGAACTGTTGGCTTATGCAAACTTGTTTGCTTATAGGACTATTTTTAGCTGTCTTTGCTAACCTCCCTGCCCAACCCCCATTTTATAAATACATCCTACTGATAAGCAGCTCTTCTTGTAGATTGCCACTCTTGGCATTGCATGAGTGTGGCAGTGGTGATCGTGAGCACTGTAGAAAGCCTTAGATTTAAAACTGTCTAAATCCGGCCACAACCTCTAGCTTGCTCTCATGTTGATGTTATTAGGCAGATGCATATATTAGGAAAAAGGTTGCTGTCTACAAAATGAAGTAATTCATCTGGCTTTTATTATTATTACTATTTTATTATAATTTTTATTTGTATTAATCCCTAGCTCTAGCAACACCAGTGTTATAATATTAGTAGATCCTCAGTGCATGTTAGCACAGGTCTAAGCATTGTACAAGTGTTAGCTCATTTAAATGCGTAAACACCCTTTGAGGTAGGAACTATCATTTCCATTTTGCAGTTGAGGACACCGAGGCATAGGAAGGTTAAGTACTCTGACCAGTGTCACACAGCCACGAAGTGACAGAGCGGCGTTTGACCCCAGACAGTTTGGCTTCATTTCCTTCCATCTTCTTGGGAGGTTTTTCCCAGGGTCACCCCCAGAGGACGCTCTCATCTTCACCACATTGATGAGTAGACCATCAGGATCCCTGTGATGAGTTATAGATCATGTGTTACTGGAGGAGAGTCATTCGCTATATGTGTGTCTTATTCTACCTATTCTGTATATGTCAGGAAGGTTATTTGTTAATCAAATTAATTCATAGTTTCATGGCACCTTGCCTTCCAGATGATTTGGTGAAGGCTTTTGCAAAGCAGATGAACTTTTACAATGTGTATCAGGCAAGAATAGGGTCAGCTGCATATAACAGAAAACCCAGTTTTTGGTGCACTCTCCAAATGAGAGTTTTGATTTTTCCTTGGAAAAGAAGTCTGGAAATAGGGAATTCAGGATTGTGTGGGGTTTCTATGGTGCCATCAGGACTCCACGCTTCTTCTGTCATCCTGTTCAGCCATTCTGAGCAGGGGGCTGAACCCTTTATACCAAACACCTCCGTGCAGGATGGCTGCTCCGCCACCAGGATCACGTTCTTGTTCCAGGCTGGAGAAAGGAGACCCAGAGGAGACAAAACACTGGTGGTAGCCAAGTTTTCCCCTTCAAAGAGCTCTCCTAGAGGTTCCATCAAATGACTTGGCTTACATCGTAGTTCCTACAGCTGTCATGTGACTACCTCATGCTACAAGGGAAGCTGGTCACTGTAGTTTTTTTTAAAGTTTCGTACACTGTGGCCTTGAAAAAAATTTGGAGTTTATTCAGTAAGGAAGAGGGGGAGAATAGATATTGGTAGGCAGCCAGTAGTGTCTGACATACAGTAATTTACATGTGCTGATACTCATAGATCAGCTCTCAAAGTAGGACACATGTCACAATTTCCCACTTCCCTCAAGCCCATGGGTCCGCCTTGTTTTAGAAATAGTGTTGTATTTTCATCCCTGTTAAGTTTTCTCAGGTCAGAACCCTAGGCTGATTATGAGGTCTTTGTCTCTAAGCCTGATTTTTTTTTTCTTGTTGTATTTAATATGGTCATTTCATTTACAAAGATGTTTCATTGGAAACAGTTAATTGCAACTTTATGGTAAAGAATTAAATTTAAAAATTCACATCTGGAGTTCCTTGTAACAATGGGAAAAGTTGGAAAGAGTCTGGCTTAAAGCCAAATCATTCTAAGCTTGATTTAAATATTAGAAGTTGCGTTGTAAAATGCCGTGTCCCAAGTTGTGTTTCTGCTTTCAGGCCATTGGGGGAGTGTCTTCAGCAAGGAGGAAGGGTTACTGGTTTGTCCCTGCAGCCCCGTCTGTCCAGCCCTTGGTCATTGATCGGTCTGCGACGGACAGTCTCGAAATAAGTGTGTTTGTTGTTGAGGGAGCACATCTATAAAACCAGCTTTAGTCCCAGAACAGAAGTCTCTCTGGCCACCTTCTGGTGCTGCCAGGGTGGTTAATGTTTCCCCATCACCAACCAAGAGGAAAGGGAGCTTTCTTGTTTGAGGTCTGAGCATGTGCTCAGGACATCTGCTCATTTTCTATATCTGGCCGTGGGCACTGCTTTTTTCCTGATGTGTCTGTAACATGTGGCAGGTCAGCAGTTTTAAAGTGCCTCACTATCTGGTCACAGAGGAGCTGGAGTTCCCTTGTTAACGGTAGAGATCTTGTTCGTGGCTGGTCAAAGGCCAGTTCTTTTTGTCATTCTGATTCCAGTTAGGTTGTCCTTCTTCCTTTAGCCTCTAGGGTCGCTGAAAAAGGGAGGTCGTTTCTTTTGGCAGTTGTAGGTCCACCATTTGGCTATAGGTCAAGAACTCTTTCCTTTATTCCAATTTCTTGCCACTTCTATCTCCTGGACTCCAGCCACAGAGTTTTCTTAATCATAATAATAGAAAAACATTCATTGAAGTATTTATTATGTATCAGACACTGGGCTAAGTGCTTTATTTAGACTCCCTCATTTACTCCTCAGAAAACCCGGTGAGGTGTGCGAACAATTATTAGCCCGTATTAAAGGCGAAGAAACTAAAGCAGAGGCAGGGAGTCTCTGGTCTCGTGCTGATAGGCGGTGGTGCACTTAAATGCTGTCCTCTCCTCCATCACTTCATCGCTCCCGTGGCTTGTACCAGGCACTGGAACTTAGAGGTGAGAGTGTGGGCTCTGGAATCAGTCTCTGGCTTTGTATCCCGGTACCACCTCTGCCTGTGTGATCTTATGTAAGCTCTCAATAAATTACTACTTGTTTTTATTGCTTCCTCTCCTCTTTTATCCTACAGCTCCAGGACATAAATTACTCTCTCTGAGCCGCGTGGTCTGTCATAAGGTTGATTCTTACCATTCAGGGACACCAGTCAGTGCCGTGGAGATTTCCCTGCCATATGCCAACCCCTCAGAGGACCCGGGGTGGGACTTGCGGCTGGTCAGGAAGGTTCTTGTTTTTGTTTTTTGCTTTTTCTATGTTGATATTTTATTAAATTCTTTACGTTTTATACTCACAACAATACTGTTGCATCCTCTGTGCAAAGTAAATTCTAGGTGTATCTAAAGCTTAATTATGAAGAGCAAACTTAAAAATATTAGAACAAGTATACGAAGGACTCTATTAATTCCTCTTAGGCAAATTTCTTTTAAAAATACTAAGAAGCAGAAATAATAAAAAGTGACGAGACAGACAGATGCCCAACAAGTATATGAAAGGATGCTCAACATCACTAATCAGGGGAAGGTTCTTGGTGAGCTGAGTGGTAGATACCTCTTGCCAATATCATGAGCCCTCTTGGGGTAAATAAGTTCAAACTGTATTTTCTCAACTTTTTTCTTATAGTCACTGGACTTCCAGGGAGCATGGCGTTAGGACTGCCTCTTGCTTTGGACCGTTGACCCCTCTGTGGCACCTGGTCCATGACGAGTGGTACCCGCATCACCCGGGAGCTTGTTGGAGATGCAGAGGCACAAGCCCGCTAACTCTGCATTCTAACAAGATCCCCCGGTGATCCACGTGCACATTGCAGCTTGAGAAGCTCTGCTCTAGCAGCCGCTGCAAACGTGTTTTCGCACTTCGCTGGTAGGTCCTGCTGTCTGATCTGACATGGGCTCCATCTATTTTATTTAAGTTCCCTGGTGACGACACTTGACTTGGCCACTAATTAAAACAGAAAAGCAATCTTAGGGTGTGTGCTTATATATTTATATATTTATAAGCACCGCCTAGCGACAACATCAGGTGATTCTCTGTAAACTAAATGAGACATTTCCCTTGAGCTGTCTTCCATATTTCTTGGGATTTGAAGAGTTCTCATAACCATCCTTTTTTTTTTTAAAGCCAAGTGGGAAGAAGGGAGTCATGGGGTGGTCAGTGGGCTTGTGTGGTTGAAGTGTGTTCTCAGGATCCTTAGGTGGACTTTGGAGGATGAGCTGGGCTTTTGGCCAGTCACATGGTCCTGTAGTCTGGGACTGCACCGGGTTTACCAAACTTAGATGATTTTGGGGGGGAGATTTCATTGTTGCTGGAAAGTGACACTGAATGTCATTCAGGGCGGTTCTCAAAATTTGGAAGTACGTGCTGTGCCGAGGCCGGGTGTCTGAGTTCTGTGTCGGTGGAGATTGGGAGTTGACCTCTCCTTGTTCAGGCCTCACCTGCATGCTTCCCTTTTGCGTTCACATAATTGCGGAGAGCTGCGGGTACCTCAGTTTTCTGTCTTGCTGTTTCTGTGTCACCGCCTCGATGTTTGTTCATTCCAAGCCTGTTGTGTTCTAGCTCTGGGACATCTATGTTCTCACCTCCTTTTCCTCTTTGCTTTCATTTTGTGAGGTTTCTGGTGTTTTCACCACTGGTATAGCCATTAGCTAGGCTTTAAAGCAAGTTTTATTTACACAAGCTCTTCCATGTTTGTTCTCATTGGATATTTTCACAAGCCCGAGAGGAGCACAGTGAAGGCCCAGTGAGGATAGAGGCTTTTGGACATGAAGTGAGTTGTCCAAGGTCAGAAGGCCAGGAGTTGGGACCAGACTCCACAGGCTTCTGTTCTCTTGTTCTGTGCAGCCCCTGGTCCCTCCTGTGGTCAAGTGGTGCTTTTCGTTCTCTCTTCATCAAGTGTCGGGAGGGGCAACTTGAACTTTTGACTTTTGTGTTTCCTGATTATCCCTTCAGGGTTTACACTCATGGGATACATTCCTTTTCTTTCTCTTTCTTTTTCTTTTCTTTCTTTCTTTCTTTTTTTTAATTACACAGCTTAAGCAGGGCCCTACATATTCTGAACCTGACCTTTTAGCATTTGAGACACTTCTTGCCAGTTATTTATTTTTAGTGTAGTTTGTTGACTGTGTTGTATTGTTTCAGAATGCTACTCAGTCAGTAATGAATCATTTCTCTTTTTGACTCTCTTAATCTAATTTTTATTTTATCTTGAGTGTCATATGGCAGATTTTTTGTCTGGTACAATTAACATTTCTATTTGGTGGAATCACATCCATCCATCCATCCATCCATTTAACTTTCTTAAACGATTTTTATGGCTTCATTTCCTGCTTGCTTTTGATTCTTCACAGCATTTTCATTTTAACTGCTGAGGAAGAGATTGGGCATGGTGAATAACACACAGGCTTTGGAATAAAATGAGCTGGATTCAGATTCTGTATTTTTTTTTAAAATTTTTATTGAAGTGTATGTAGTTGCTTCACAGCAGATTCTGTATTTGATACTAACCGATTTGAAAACTTAGTAAAGTATCTTAACTTCCCCAAGCCTGCCTTAGGCTTCTCATTTGTGAAATGTGACTGATAATTAACTCACAGTGTTTTTGTTAGAATTAAAAGAGGTAACGTAGGGAAAGCATTTTGCGTAATGTATGGCATATAAATGTTCACAAACTCATTATTGATTAATTCATAATAACTCCAAGTTAATATGTAGTATAATTGGATTATTGTTGCTTAAATATTTAATGCTGTTGCGGCTGATAGTCACCTTTCATGTGTTTACTAATAATTTACGACAATTCCATCCTTCTCTGTATTGGTGGATAGGTGGTGAGTTAAATTAAGTCTGTTTTTTGTCTTCTCCTCGTTGTTTCCTTGGATGCTTTTCCCTCACTTCCTTTGAGGACCTCCTATGTCCTGGAGGAAGGTGGCACCGTGGAAAGGTTTAGTAGTAGTTCTCTTGGAGACAGCTTCGGAGGAACACTTTCCTCGATGACAAATTCCACCCTGTAGTAATGAGAGAGTTTCATTCATTCAACAAGTGATTACTGAGGACCTACTAAGTTCCAGGTGCTGGAAATCCAGCTGTGTTCTAGGTGCAGGGTTCCAGCTGGCTCCCTCCTTTAATATGGTAGATGTGGGGATGACAGACAACAATACCAAAACCACCACCACAACGAAGCAGATGAACAAGAAAATATTCACTAGTGATAAGTGCTAAGAAGAAAGTAAAGCAGAGAGGTGAGGGAGAGTGACCGGGTGGGAGACTTCTTGGGATGGTGTCACTGGGGAAGCCTCTCTGAGAAGATGACACTTGGGTATGAATGACAAGAAGGAACCAGCCATTGGAAAATTAGGGGGAAGAGCATTGTAGGCAGAAGGCACAGCTAGTGCAAAGGCCCTGAGGTGCAAATGAGCTTGGAGTGTTTGAGGAAAGGAAGCGTAGTGGAGTCATGAGGAGCAAGGATGGTGGGGTTGTGGTGGGTGGGGTGAGAGACACAGCTGTCAGATCATGGAGGGTCTCATAAGTCTTGGACAGGCATTTGCAACATTTTCTCGTCATGAAAAGCAGGGGAGTGACATGATCTGATTTGGGTTCTTGGGGCAGAAATGAGTTTAGGGAGCCCAGATGGAAGGCATTGCAGTATTCTGGAGATGATGGTGTCTTGAACGAAGGTATTGGTGGTTCTAGCATTTGTGAAGCCAAGTTCTAGGTAGAGTTGGTTCACTGATAGCTTCACATCCAGATAATTTAAAAACTATATTTGAACTTAGGGTGTAGATTCATTTTTTTCTTTCTCTGCCAGGGTTAAGAGCTCTCCCTGCCCTTCCCTCATCCTGATTACTCTCTTGTCATTTAAAAGGGAGAGCACAATCTGTCTTTCTGCGTTCGCATGCTTTGTTTACATCATTGTTCTCTTCTGGCACATTTTGCAGGGAGCTACAGTTTCTGAAGCTGTTTATTCATCTATGAATAGGGTTTTTGTGAAAGTGGACTTAGCCTAGTTTGTTTTCTTTGACATCAGATGGCTGATGGAACAGTTTTTAACCTGGGATCAGAAGGGCAGATGCAGTTGTGTTTACTAGAGCAAAACAGTTCCTTAGAATGCAGATCAGTAGTTGTCAAAATTAGAAAGTCTTTTTATGAAAACGAAAAATAGTTGAGTCAAAGGAACTGGTCAATAGATCTAATTTAAAATACTTTGCTCTGCTGATAGACAGTCCTAATTTTACTTTGGAAAATAGAGTCACCAGTTTTTGATTGAATAGATGGTATTTTGAGAAATTTCAACAGGTAGGAGTTGAACACATTTTTTTTTTTTTTTTTAACACTTGATGCATCGCTTATCAACAGGGTAGGAGTGAGTGGGAGAGAATCGAAGGTTGGTAGGTTTATATTAGAATAACCTAGAAACTTTACAACACACACCTCATGTCACCCCCTATAGGGAGAGTATCTTTCAGACTTTTAGAGGAAAAACCCCTATGTGTCATCAATCAGAAAAGGCAGTGATTATGATCATCTGAATCATGCTTTCCTGAGGAAAACCTTTCAGTGAAAAGAAACACTCTATTTCCTATTTTCAGAGATTTGCAGCAGAAGGGAAATTCAGTGCTTTTGGGTTTAGGAGTGGATGTGTGTACATGAGTGTGTGTGTCTGTGTGTGTTTATGTGTTTCGAACTTTAACCTGTGTTAACTGAACAGATTTTCATGTTCTCAGGGTAATTTTATATTACCGTGTCTTAGGGAGAATCAAGTCAAAAGTCTACCTGGAATATGACCTTTGAAACAGGAAAACTAGCTTAATGTGTAGAGTGGAACAGATTTCACAAGGCACCATCTTAACACGGATTCCAACTGGAGTCTTAAACTAACCGTGAGCCGATGACAGAGCTGTGAGTAGCGTTTATGAAAATGGCTGTCTACACTAAAGCCTGAAATTGTTGGTAATAAGTGTTAAATAAAAAACACGAATACTGCTTGTGAGTAAGACATCTAAAGACAGATGGTATGAAGTGGTTTGGTTACAAGCACCCCTAGGCCAAGTTGAAGAATCTCATCTAAAACTGATCTGTAAAGAAAGACTCTTTTTGGAGGTGGAGAAACTCTTTGTTCTTCTTATCTGGCGCCGTCTAATCGGGATACTTAATGAGCACCTGTAAATCTCTGACAATTGTCCCTGACTCCTGATGTTTTTAAACTGAGATTTTCAAGAAACTCTTTCCCAGCCACATATATGTGGCTCAACATCTTGTCACCGTTGTTCTTGAACTTCCTCGTTTTTTTTTTTTTAGTGTTTGCAAAGTGTAATCTACTTTGTTTTAAACAAATATACACATTTAAAACCTAGATCCTGTTTTAATTGTCAGTTTTGTAAAAAATTTTATTGAAGTATAGTTGATTTACAATGTCGTGTTTAATTTCTGCTGTACAGCAGAGTGACTCAGTTATACATATATATTGATATATTCTTTTTCATATTCTTTTCCATTATAGTTTATCACAGGATATTGAATATAGTTCCTTGTGCTATACAGTAGGACCTTGTTGTTTATCCATGGACCTTCCTTTTTCAACATTAGAGCTTAGACATGTAAATTCTCAGGCCCCATCCCAGACTCACAGAATCAGAAACTCTGGGGGTGGGATGCAGGAAGCTGTGGTCCCTCAGTGATTCTAGTGCTGGCTAAAATTTGAGGACCACCAGTCTATACCACTCGTGTGGAGCCTAGAAAAATAAATAACGTATGTCAGACCATCCCCCATAATTCTTGTCTGCAGTTGGTTTTTAGCTCATACATAGTGATTGAGTAGGAAGGAGAACTTTTCTAGTAGGGACAGTTGTTGCGTATTTCCGTAGGTGCATTAATGCACTGAGGTCTGTAAGTGTCCTTCCCACAGAGTGGGCAGGGGAGAGTTAAAGCCTTTGTCCCCATGGGCTCCTAGACAGCTGCGCCACCCCAGGCCCAGGGGACCCTTTTGCTGTGTACCTCTGTGAGTGTTCAGCCCCAGGAAAACAGAATGAGGGGAATGTTTCACGGTCTGAAGGGACCTGTTTAGGTTTTGTGTGGAATTTCCAGGCCTCGCTCTCACAGAAGAGTAGAATGTGACACACCGTCCCCCATTCCATTTGAGGGAGAGTGGATAGTTGTTCTCTTTCACGTAGCACTCAGGTTTTGGCTTTGAACAATGCATGCAGATGCAAAGGGAAATGAGAGGAAGAAAAAGCAGAAAACAGAAATACTCAGAGTGGCAAATATGCTGCAGTCCAAGGTGAAAAGCTCTTTTGTTTTAGTTCATGGACATCGAATCAGTGCAGATGGAGTTTGAGAGTTCCCCATTCCCACCCCCCGCCTCCCCACCCCCCGCCCCCCCACCCCCCGCCCCCTACGCAGTCGACAAAGGCCAAGAGAGTCCAAAATGAAAAAGCTGCTACAGAAGTGAACACTGAGGACCGGGAATGGCCCTGAGACTTGCAACAAGAGTTGCAAACTTAGACGCCTACAGGGACCAGGAGGCAATGTCAGAAATTGAAATGTAGGGGCAACTGAGACAGTAGGGAGTGGTGGAGACTGTGGCAAACCCAAAGATACATGGGCTGCTCAGTTTCTGCTGACTATGGACCTACAGTTTCTAGAATCTTATGCTTCTTTGTTGTTGTTCTTATTGTTTTCAAATGAAGTTGGGTGTCTGTATTTCTTTGTGACATTTTCCAGTTTTCAGAAATCTGTCAACAGTTTTTTTTTGGTATAGGCCAAGCATAACATATCTGTGGGCTAGTGTGTTGATTCCCTCTGTGGACAGCTGTGGTCAGGTTTGTCTTAGTGAGAAACAGACGTATAATATGTGAATACAAGTAGCCGTAGAGCAACTCATTAATTATTTAGTAAATCTGTTTGTTAACCTATAATTTCATTTTGCTACTTAACTAATTACCTTATTTCTAAAATTGTAACATGTAACTCCCTACAGGTATTGTTAAGCCAGAAATACTGATGCCTTGATGAACCCAGCAGGCCATTGAGTAGTTACTCTTCAGTGTAAAAGCAAGAATTTGGCTTCTTCTGAGTGCGTTTACTTTGCCACTCACTGGCTGTGTGGTACTGGTCCCTGACAGGAACTGTTTCTGTTTGTACAGAAAGATTCTATGTATAAAGTAAAGCATATACCTTGGAAATAAGGTGTGTGCTCCTAACTTCCGTGCTGGCTTGTGGGGTCCTGTTTGAAATAGTAAGTTATCAGTTTACTCAAGGTCTTTCTATCTTCCTGGTGCTCTGAATTGGGAGACAAAACAAACAGGAAAAGCACTAGTTTTAGTACTTAAACTGGAGTGGTACTGACCCCAGGATACAATCTGCAAAACTTCTCAATAAAAATCTCAGAATGTTGGGCTTCCCTGGTGGCGCAGTGGTTAAGAATCCGCCTGCCAATGCAGGAGACACGGGTTCGAGCCCTGGCCCTGGAAGATCCCACAGGCCGCAGAGCAGCTAAGCCCACGAGCCACAACTACTGAGCCCACGTGCCACAACTACTGAAGCCTGTGCACCTAGAGCCCATGCTCCGCAACAAGAGAAGCCATCGCAGTGAGAAGCCCGCGCACCACAATGAAGAGTAGCCCCCGCTCACGCAACTAGAGAAAGCCCGCGCGCAGCAATGAAGACCCAACGCAGCCAAAAATAAATAAATAAATAGATAAATAAATAAATAAACAAATAACTTAAAAAAAATTTCAGAATGTTTTAACTTTTCAGCTTGTTTTGTAAGTGAACAGTCCATATGTGTGTCTATATACACATACACACATACAAGTATACAGACTATATTTACATATATACACACACACGTATTTTCATTATGGATGATATTTTGTTAAACCTTCATGAGGTGTTTCTTTCAACCATTTATTCCCTTTAAAAACTTAAAATGAAAAAATATATAGATTTCCTTTTTAGTACCAGTTCCTCCGCTTCATGCTAGGAGCAAAAACATGAATTAGATGTAAACAAAGCCTGTCATGAAGAAGCACATGCCTTGGTGAGGGAGGCAGCAGTTAGCAGGTGACATTTACTGAGATTTCTTACGTGCTCGGCCCTTGCTATGGCTTTTCGTGAATTATCTCGTTTAGTCCTCACAATACTTGTTTGACGGCAGCACTTTTATCGTCTTCATTTCAGAGTTAAGGAGGCCAGGCCCTGACCCCTCTGAGGTTGTGTACACAGTAGATGGGGTTTGAGTCAAGAAACGTTTGATTCCAGAACCTGACCTTACCTGGCTGCTCTTGGGTAGGCACCGACGTAAGTTTGTCCTGATAGTAAGTTTTGAGGGCAAGAGGAGAGCACTGATGTTATTAACAGTATGGTCTGAATTGCTCTACTTGAATTTAACCTGTAATTTTACCACTCGATAAAAATAATTGTAAGGAATACTGTATCTATATTTTTTCTCTTTTTAATATTTGATAGGGTGACTGGAAATGGAAGAAGAGGGATTTAAAAATATACTTAATAGGGATTATGCACTTTTGGATAGACAATGTTTTCAAGTTCTAGTTTTGCCTAAGTTAAATTTCCGAGATTGTATGAATATATATGTACAAAGACTAGAAGGAAATATATTACAATACCAGCATTGGTTCTCTATGGATGATGGAATTAGAGACGGTTTTTGTTCTCTTGTTTGTACATTCTAGGGTAATCAGATGATTTTCCTACTATATTCAGAGCCAGGGCTCCTTTCTGCTTGGCCTCTTCCTTAGGCTGCTGGGGACTCAGAAAGGCCATAAAGGGCCTCATGGGAGAGAATGTGGGACTCACTTTCCTGTCTTTCTCACCAGGATCTTGAACCCTTAAGTTTGGCAGCCTTAGCGGTTCTCTCTTACCTTCCAACTGCTAGCCCATCTTTTAAAAAATTTCGTTTTTAGTCTTATGGGTTGGTTTGATATGTGTTAATCCAGCACAGCCAGATGTGTCCAGCCATGTTGCTTGAATGCAAGACGTAGGGTGTTGGCACTTAGATTTTAGTGGGCCTGAGAGTCACTCACTAATAAGGGTCAAATGATTCCCGGCCCTAACTCCCCAGAGCCTGCTGCCGTAGGTGTGGGCATAGGTGACGCCCTGGTTGCTGGGTGCTTAGCAGGCAGCCCGTGAATCTTTTTCAGGTGTTCTGTGGACCGCAGTTTGAGAGCCACTGACTTTTAGGAAGTTTGTACTTAATTCAGTGGATAATGGAGAAATGATAGAGGGGTTTGAAAGGAGGCATGTTGCTGGCAGAACTGTGGGATGTAGGGAGGGCTTTGCAGGCAGGAGTGATTGGAATCTGAGAGACCAGCTCTGGGAGGCGTTTGGGGTGGTCTCTCGGAGAGAGTTGAAGAGGCCTGAGTAAGAGCAGGGGCCTTGAGAGAGAGAGAGACGGGGGAAGGGCTGCCAAGAGAAGCACCGCCCACGAGTGTTCCAGAAGCCTTGGCAGGGTCTGCATGTGAGAGTGGAGAGAAGGGGACTTTCATGTCCACGCTTTGTGCCTCAGTGCCTTAGCATGGCAGTACCATTGAAGTGTGCTGAATTCCGGAAAGAGCTGCTTTGCAGGTTCAAGAGTGAGCACACCTTATGGGTAGCAACCTCAAAAGCCGTTCTAGTTTGCAGAGGAGACATCTTGCGTGGTACCAGCATCTTGCATGATTCAGCTACTTCAGAAAACTCAGTGCCCTCTCTCACTGCAGCACTCTGATTGTCTCTTGTTTTAATGAGGTGGAGATATCATGCAGCTTGGCACATGGAATGTGTTAAAATAGGAGAGTGTTAGCTGAAATTTAGGTCCTCCAACTTGAGTGTGAAATGATGCAATATACATGAATATGGCACCCTGAATTATTTCTGTACATCGCAGTCTAAGACATAGAACACCTAGTGAAGTAGAGAAGATTAGGGTCCTGCAGGAAGCTTGTCAATGGAGATATAAAATCAGTGCTGATAAATGCTAAATGCGTCGTAGAGTAATCCCTGCAGTCTTGTCCAGTGCTTAGTGAGATCAGCAGTTCTGGCTGCACTTGCTGTGTGGGACGGGGAGCCGGTTCCCTGAGATCAGTGCCTCCTTTGGGTCGTACCGGCTGGGAGAGAGCCAAGGGTGTGGAGGGCTCTTCCAGGGCGTGCCGCTCAAGGGGGTGGCAGGTCCGTCCTTCATAGGCATGATGGGGCCCGTTTTCTTGTTCGTCATTGGCCCATCCAAGCCTTAGAAGTAGATGTGATTTCTTCTGTGAGTTTCAGGTAAAATGAACAGATTCTTTACTTAATAGGATCAGCTATAAAACAATAGATGACTTTTCTTATAACATCTCCCGGGTATTCTGCACAGCTGACGTTTCCATTAAAATTTGCTCATTTCTGGGACTTCCTTGACAGTCCAGTGGTTAAGACTCCTCGCTTCCACTGCAGGGTGGCACGGGTTCAGTCCCTGGTTGGGGAACTAAAATCTTGCATGCCGCACGGCGCGGCCAAAAAAAAAAAATTGTTTTTTGCTCATTTCTCGTCTATGATTTTTAAAGTAATACTAACTGCACAACCTGGTATTCTGAAATGATGCGCTTGCCTTTCACGTTAATTCGGGAAACGAAGTTTTGGATGAAGTAGTGCACCAGATCACATTAGGAGAAATAGAACTGACTCTTTGCATTTAACTTTTCGTCTGCTAACTAGAGTGCCCTGTTAACTGACACTTCCACTAAGTCTGATGAAAGTAGCTAGTCACCATGCATTCATTCAGCAGTGCTTACTGAGTGCTGACCCTGTACCACGAGCTGTTCCGAGAGAGCTGAGGATTCAGCAGTGAATAGAAGAGACAGTAAGTAGTTCCTGTCTTCCCGGATCTGACATTCTAGTGGGGGTTGACACACAGTAAGTAAAACTCGTAGCACATGGGTGTGGTACATGTTGCAGGCAAGGGCCATAGGTGGATGCAGGAGGGAAGCGGGGATGCAGTGTTAACCGGGACGGCTGGGGGAAAGCTTTCCGTGAGCACTCAGCTAACAGGCGGAGGGATGTCCTTGGCAGAGGGAACAGTAAGTGCAAATGGCCTGAGACAGGCCAGAGCCCGACACGTGGAGGGAGCAGGGAGGCCAGCGTGGCTGGAACAGAGGGAGCCAAGGGCAGAGCAGCAGGAGATGAGATCAGAGGAGGGGGAGGCCAGATGGGGCAGAGCCTTAGAGACCGTTACGTATGTTTTGGCTTTAATTTGGTGTTTGGGGAGAAATTGGAGGCTTTGGAGCCAAGGAGTGATACCATATTTACATTTTAAGATGACAGTGGTTGCTGTGTTGAGTAGACAGAAGTTAGCAAGGGTGGAATCAGGGAGCCAGTTAAGATACTGGGGCAATAACCATCTGAAAGATGACTCTTGGACCAGGTGGCAGCTGTGGTCACCATCACGAGAGGCGGCCATGTTCTGGGTGTTCTGAAAGGCCAGTGGGATTTACCTAGAGATCGGGTGGTGGTGTGAGAGGATACCCGTGGCGTCTTTGGTCTGGGGAATTGGAAGGTTAGAGTTGCCGTCCGCAGAGAGCTGGAAGAGTGTGGGAGGAGACGGTGAAGGGACTATTTGGGTTCGAAACATCCGTGCTTGTTAGTTCGCCAAGTGAAGTAGAGATGTGTGTCTGCATTAATGGGGGAGTTTGGGACTAGATAGAAATTTGGTGGCCATTGGGGTATATATGTGGTATTAAATCTCTGAGACTGGATGATATCACCCAATGAGTGGGCAGAGGGAGACAAGGGGAGAGAAGAGATCTAGGGCGTTCCCACCCTTACAAGTCTGGGGATTGAGCAACCAGCAAGTTGCTGCCAGTAAGTACAGGAAATCTCGGGAAGGGTGGTGTCCTGGGGCCAGTGAGCAAAGTGCTCCCAGAAGGAAAGAGTGGTCAACTGGGCCCAGTACTGCTGGTGGGCTAATAAGGGGAGACTGAGAATTGACCAGTGTATTTAGTGTGTGGAGGACATTAAACTTGAAAGTTAGTTTTGGTGGGTTGATGGGTGCAAGAGACTGAGAATTGACCAGTGTATTTAGTGTGTGGAGGACATTGAACTTGAAAGTTAGTTTTGGTGGGTTGATGGGTGCAGACATCTGAGTAAATTCAAGAGCAAATGGGAGAAGAGGCATCGATGTCCCGAGAGATCACGCTGTGTTAAAGCATCTTCCTGAATGAACACAGCACAGCCTCAGTATGACTTAAGCACGGAATGCATTTTATTTGAATTCTTTAAAATCTGTAACCATCTTTTGGAATAGATGACTGTTTGGTAAAGTAGATGTTTGATGAATTGGGACATGTTCCGCCCTCCCTGAACTGGGTAACAGAACACCATAGATTATGCAGTCTCTTACTTTAATACTAACAGAGCTATTCATTCATTGAATGACTATGTACTGGTGGCTTCTATAGAGAAGAATTATTCCACAGAAACTCTGTCTCTACTCCAAGTTTTTCCACAATTTTTTGTTTTTTGGAAATGAGAGTAAACGCCTCTCTACCTGGGTTCTTTATTATTCCATAGTTTAACCATTTAGGTAGAAAAGATTTGTTATGGACGGACCCAAAACCTTGGAAGAATACCTTGTTGCTTTTGATTTACCTTCATATATTGTAGGATTTATCTGAAATATTCTGAATGCCGTGAAATTTTGTATAAATAATGTCTATTACAGCCCAGAGGTGGAAGCCATTTGTTAGCAGGAAAATTGGTGCAAATAGAGGTTAACTAACTTTAAATGTAAGTCATCAAACATATATAGAGCACCTATCATGTGTAACGTCTCTACTAGGTGCAGTGAAGTGGACAGGGTCCCTGTCTTTGGCACCTTCCATTGAGTGGAGAACACAGACAAGCCCACAGGTATGTCAGCAGAAGAGTAATTCACTCAGAGTTTGAACAGGCACAGCACGGAGGGCTTCTTGGAGGAAGCCACATCCAAATCCAGACCTGTAGGATGAGCAGGGAGTAGCCAGGCCTAGAGGAGGGGAAAGAAAAGATTTGGGAGAAAACTGGGAGGCCAGAGAGATAAGGCATTTACTTACAACTGAAAGAACTTGATCATGCTGGCTCTCTCCTGAGGTGGGGTGGAGAGAGGTGAACCTGGAGGGGTGGTGTGGGGAGGTGGGCTACATCACCAAGGCCCTGTTTATGCCTCTTAGTAGGTGGAGGCCAGTGGAGGACTTTATGTCTTTGAGTGGCCTTTCTTTGTGGAGGAAGTGCGTGTGTGTGTGTGTGTGTGTGTGTGTGTGTGTATACATATGTAATACATATATAAATATCTATATCTGTCTATCCTCACACACATATATAGAACTATACACATATGTGTATGAATTTTTTCGGGCTCCTAAATGTTATTTGATTCAGGATTCTATTAGGGAGGCACTTGCCTTTCTCTTAAGGAACATGGCAGTCTACTGGGTTTTAGACCTGGAGTGAACTGGTCCTTCTACTGTAGGGGAAGCCCCTGCATCTCAAGGAGAAAAACCAGTCAAAGGCTCTGTGCAAAACTTAACTTGACTTCCTGGGTATTTATTTCCTTTGATCTGTGAAATGTGAAATTGACTGGACTTTTATAGCATAAGGAAACATAAAACCTCTTCATTGAAAAAAGGAGGAACTACTAAAACATTGACTAGAGTGAAAAAAGAGATAGGAGTGTGGGCTGCCAGGCAGTGCGGGTGGGAGAGGGAGAAGGTGGTGAGGACCGGAGAGGAAAGGAGTCTGCAGAGGAGGCTGCTGTGGGAAGTGAGGGCTGAGGGGGTGTGGCCTTCAGGTCACACCTGGAGCTGTGGGTGTCCTGTGTGTTAGCACCTGCAGTCTGCTGCCCGTGACTGATCAGTGATTAACCATCGCTCCTAGCTCCACATATAATGTAGCCTTTATATGTTCAGATTCTTCACTCTAGTGGTTGAGCCAAAGCAATAGCAGAGCATTTGTAGGAATGTATGCTCTAGAAGTGGTCAGAAATAGCATGCAAGCATTTGTTTGTTTGTTTGTTTTTTTGGCCACACCTGCGTGTGGGATCTTAGCTCCCCCATCAGGGGTAGAACCTGTGCCCCCCCCCCCCCCCCAGCAGTGGATGCCCAGAGTTTTAATCACTGGACCACCAGGGAAGTCCCAATCCAAGTGTTTGGAAGTCTCCCCACTCTTGCCACCCCAGAAGGATGCTGGAGCATGTAAGAAACACTGCCCCCTACTCCCATTTCCACTTTTAGCTTGGTGCATGGTGTACCGAAATCTTAAAAATATATACTCTGAGCATTTCAGACCCAGGCCCAGATGAATCATACTGGCTCTACCAGATCCAGACGCAGCCGCATGGGTATTCATTTCTGAGGTCCTGAACTCTGGAAGAACACACAGATTATACTTAAAACTAATGGGGCTAGATTAGGATAGGATGAAAAAAAAAAAATGAGGACCCACCTCTGCAGGGTGTGGCTGCCCTTTCTCTTGCTCTGCATTGTTTCCCAGATTGTTGTGGGTGGTTGCCATTGCCACATCATTCCCAGGGTTAAACATATACTCAGTTCTGGGAAAGCTTCCATCTTCAGCCATCCACAGTGACAGTTCAGGGGAATGTGGTTTTAAAAATAATTTAACAAGGTAAATTTTTACTTTTTAGTAGTTACCACTTAAAAAAACCAACCAGTTTTTCTGCTTCTATTTCCGCCTCGCTCCTTCCCCATGATTTCTGAGTATGTGATCCCTTGGAGGATATTTATAGCTATTACTTTAATCAATTTAACACCTTTCTCTGTATATTTTAGCAATTTGAAATTCTGTTTGGTAACTTCTTCTTGCATCACTGAGGGTGTTTCTGTTTCTCCCTCATCTTTTTTAAAAAAGCCCTAGAATGGATATTGCAAAAGTATTTTATTAACTACTGTATAGCATAGGAACTCTGCTGAATATTCTGTAATAACCTAAATGGGAAAAGAATTTGAAAAAGAATAGATACTTGTATATGTATAATTGAATCCACTTTGCTGTACACCTAAAACTAACACAACATAGTTAATCAACTCTACTCCAATATAAAATAAAAATTAAAAAAATATCTTATTAAGGTAGCATGCATATTGGTACCTTTTTCCTATTTTCTGATTTGAAAACTAACTTAATGTTAGATAATATGTAATGTTCCAGCTCAGCTGTAGAAATTCCATCTCCTAAAATCATGTTCTAATGAATCAGGGAGAAAAGAAACCTTTAAGACTAACTAATAACAACAACAACAAAAAAGTATAAATGCCTAGAAGCAACCATAGGAATTCAGGGAGACCGCTGAGGATCTAAGAGAAAGCTATCTTATTAAATGTAGTTGTGGTAGACTTTCTGAAAGTGATAAGTGTAGTGAAATCAATCTCTTATAATGACTTAATTGTCACCAGAAGATCTAAAAACAGTTTTGTGGGTTAAGGTAGGTAATTATCATCCTTGGTGGTAACTATAATGACTATAATGTTCTAAAAACATTACAAGATTTTTTCTTATAAAAGCAGACTTCATATTATAGAACTTTTTATTATAATTGTTGGTTTTGTTTGCTTTTTATAGATCCAAAGGTACAATGTAATGAAAGTAACATATTGTTGCAGTGAGATGTAAGGAGTAGAGTTGTTTTGTTTTTTTGTTCCATGCAGTTAACATTCTTTTTCTCTTTAAAAAAAACCAAACAAACATTTTCATTCTAAAGCCCAGTGACAGGATTAACATTTGCACTTGAGGTGGTCAGGGATAGTGTCTGTTTATCTGCCCACATCAGGGCTCGTGCAATAAAGGCCTTTGGTCAGCACTTGATGGGGGAGAAGGTAAAACCTGGGAGTCTCCCTAACAAAGTTGGAATTAGTTTTTAAAAATCATGGCTCTCAGTGGAATGTGTCTGCTTTGGATGCCTGTAGTTAATTGCCTGCAATAGAGGAATAACTGTTTTACTCTTAAGGATTTTGCCTGGAGAGAAAAGGTATTCATGTATCCATTCATAGTCTCTCTGTTTTCTGTCTGTTATGGTTGTCTAAATTTGTCTGTTTGTGTTTGGGCCATTCCTCATTCTAAAAACATCTGTGGCTGCTACAGTAGTACATGGTGGTTAAGACCAGGGCTGGCTGCTTACGTTTGGATCCTTTACCAATCACTTACTAGATGTGTGATGTTGGCCAATTTCTATGCATTGCTTAGTCAACTAGCTTATTTTTAAATTTGGGGTCATGCCGTTACTAAACTTTGAGGGTTTATGTTGAGGATTCAGTGAGATAATGCAGGTGAAGCATTTACCACAATAAATGGTAAAATAAACTGTATAGCATATAGTAAGTGCTGAAAAAAACTCTAGCTGTTCTTTTGTTGCATACATTACAGGGATATCCTGGGGAAGATTTTTCACATTTCTGACAGAATAGTTTCAAAGTGAACACATACGCTGCCTTTTACAGATGGTAAGTTACAACTCAGTGAGAAGAATGGTGAAGAGAAAGATTGGATCACATACCCTTTGCGGAGTGTGTCGACATCACATGGCATTAAAAAGGGGAGGTGCCAATTATACCTCTTAAATTGCAAGATATGGATGATTTCTTAAATTTCTCTCCCTGGTTATTCCGCTAACGTAGTGTTCTGAGGCTTGACAGCTGCTAATAGTAATCTGTAGAATACAGTCACTGAAAGTCAGAGGGAAGGCTGTCGCCAAAGTCAGGCCCTTCAAGTTTGTATTTCCTGTTTTATCACAATTAATGTCCCCGGCTTATTCCATTTCCTGCTTTGCTGTGGCATTTGATAACCGGTGGGTGTGACGGTGATCCCTGGGTGTGTCCCTGGTGTAGTGTGTGTTCCTCTGAGTAATCGTCTTCTGTGATCAATTGGCCCATTAGCCCCCGATGGAAGGCAGTCTGTCTCACCAAGTCCAATTAAGGAAACCAGCCCGATTTCTTCTTGGGAGCCAAGAAGTTATTTCGTAAGATGTGCTCCTGTAAGCACTGTGGGAATAGCTGTCAGAATGGTGATTACTTCTGTTCTTTAGTCACCAGAGTTGATGCCCTCGGTTTCAAAACCGCAGAAAGTTGCAAACTTCTCAAAGGACTTTTATTTAGGGTTACACGTGCAAAGGGAGAAAGAATGGTCCCCACAGGTCTCAAAGAGTCACCTTTGCAGGTAGGCACCTGGAGTGATGTGGAGCTTGCTGTTAGTGCTAGAGCAGACCCGGGCTTATGGGCAAGACTCATCCCTGATGTTTCTCTGGGAGGCATAGGGAGTGAAAGAAAGAGCTTCAGAGTTTACCTGACTTGCTTATCTATAGATGGAGTACTTTTTGTAAGACGTCCTTGAGCTGAGGGAATAAGTGTTTTTATATTTTAGTCCATGTGTATCTGCTTCCGGAACAGGATTTCAGCAGTGTTGAATGTAGACAAATTGTCTTCAAACTAGATTAATCTCTATTAGCCAGAGAAGGCCCTTTCCCCCTTGAGAAACTGTCACATGATTTCTTCTAGATCAGTTTCCAACTTAATATATTTGCTTAATTAGTTTCTATTTATTATTGCTTTAAAAATATGTGTTTGTAAGCTACCTATACTACTCCCCCCTCCCTCCCACATTACAGCTTCAGAACTCTGTGTAGGGAGATGCAATCCATTGTTAATGAATTAATGCACAGCATATTTTAGACGCTATCCATTTTTAGCTTATACACTGAATTTTTAAAAAAGATTATTTATTTTTAAAATTGAAGTATAGTTGATTTACAATGTTGTGTTAGTTTCAGGTGTACAGCAAAGAGATGCAGTTTTATATATATATATATATATATATATATATATATATATTCTTTTTCAGATTCTTTTCCCTTATAGGTTATTACAGAATAATGAGTATAGTTTCCTGTGCTATACAGTGTACACTGAGTTCAAAAGTTGAAAAAAAATCCACCGAAAATCCCATAAAGAGAGAGTTAAAATCTGTGTTAATCGGCTGCACTGTCTTCAGGGGACCTGCAGTTTTGCTCTCGAAGAAAGCAGGGGTGATGACTCAAGCTAAAAATCCCCCGTGCAGGGGCCTGAAGCAGGCAGGCTGGGAGCAGCCACCAGGCCTGGGTGGCTACATTACCATCCATTTACAAGCCTTAAAGACCCAGGGTTCACTGTCAGTGTCCTTTGCTGCTTAAAATTGCAACAGAGGACTTTGCCGCAATTAAGATAGTAGCGATTTATTTTTATTTTCATATTTTTTCTTCATTTTGTTTGGAGGAAGGTGTAGGGGGAAATCATATTAGGTTTGAGATAAGGGAGACCAGGAGGATCTTTCTAGTGAAGGACTATTACGTGTTTGGAAATGCTAAGATGTTCATCTTGTTTTGGTTTGTGAACGGGAAGACGGGGTGTGTATTGGGAAAATTGGGGTGTTTCTTGACTTCTATTGGGAAAGGAAAGGGCATTTTTCCTAGGGCTGTGGTTCCAACACTCTGATTTCCATGTTTTTTTCCCATCGCTAACTATCTAATCTTGAGGGTTGGTGATAGCCGTAGGTCACGCAGTCCAAATACTTGTTCTTTGGAGTGAATAAATTGTTTCAGTTAAACGCTAAAGAAACTGTGGCCCAGAGAGTTCCATGACTAAGATGTAATGGCAGGACCCAGACTAGAATGGAATTCTCCAGACTTGCAGTTCTGGATGTTTCTGATTATACTATTTTCCCAACCTTACCCGAATTGCCCTCTACCCCCAAATCCTATAAAACTTATGGCCTTGTAGGTCCCACCCACCAGCAGTAGTGTGGGGCATCACTTGCCCATCTGTACTGCCATCCAGGGCAGTGAGCCTGGTTAACCGTCTGTGATGCAGACTCAGTGTTGGCTTATGGGGGTCCAGTGGGGAGGCGCTTTCCGTCTAGCAGGGAGGTAGGTGGCAACACTGATTATGATACCATACTGTGTGGTGCATTCGATGATGGACATGTTTACAGGTCTAGGAGCCGTTCAGAGGAGCATAGAATGCATTATGTGTGTGTGTGTGTGCATGTAGTTTAGGGGGAAGTTTGCAGAGGGTTTTAAAGGATAAAGGGGAATTTGCCAGCCAGATTGGGGTTGAAGATGGATTCCTCTAGGTGAAGAGATTTGGGAAACTAAAAACCAGTCCATTGGCAGTGCTGGAGGGTGAACTTGGTGGTAGGATCATGGCCCCCTGCAGATGTCTATAGGTTGTACTCACATCGTTCACCTGCTCCAACCTGTTTCAGAATGGAGAGAGGTGTTGAAAGTTCATCAGTGATCCTCTGTTTTCTTTCGGGCTAAAGAACATGAAATGTCTTTGAATAGGTATGACATGGAGAGGCGGTGACGAGTGTGGACTGCCAGGTGCCTGGAGGCTCTGTGACTCAGGTGTGATCAGGGAAGAAAGTTCAGGAATAGTGCTTTGCTTTGGACTCAGAAATATAAAGGCAACAGGTTCTGTCCGGAGCCTTCCTGCCCGTCCTCCATGGTGCCATTGGGGTGAAGGGGTGGATGCAGGTTTACATGTTCAGCTTCTGGAACCAGACACAACTGCCTTTCAGTTTTCACGGCCTTGGAGGAAACAGATAATGAATGATAGGAAACAGCTGCTCCTAACGTGGCAGCCAGAAATGCAGCCTCATGGAGCAACGTGGTAATCATGAGAATATTAATGGAAAGTCCTCTCTAATTAAACACTGGGAGCTGTGGAATGTGGTTTGTTTTCATATATTTACCTCTCCCCCCCCCATTGTCTTTCTGTTGCCTGCAGATTTTATTTTTATTTGTCCAATCATACAGAAATACTTTCTTGTAAAGTATTACAAGAAAGTTATCTAGAGTAGATAATTTAAAAAAAATAGATAGATAATTTAAAAAAAACCCGAATTTCCTGCTAAACCCTTCACTTTTTTCAGAGTTGGGTGTGAGCACCTTCCAGAATCCTTCCTGGACATTTGCAGACATGTTTATACAGATTAATGTATAGTTATTTTCATTTACATAAATGGATTCACATGTAGCTTGAATCCGATCCAAAGTTTCTTTTTACGTTTCATACTGTCTTAAAGTCTTCCTACATCACTCTATTTAGATAATCCTCAACCATTGAAAAGTAATTTTTTATACAGTCAAACTTAATTAACTTTGTCAGTAATGTAGGAATGGCTGTATGGAAATATGGGTACCTCTTAGGAACAGGAGGGTGTGATGGTTTACCCACATGGGTGCCGAACAAGGATTCAGGATGTTTTACGGCAGACTGGCTGGCACCTGGCAAAATATCTTGGATCAGCCTGACAAGAGAGAACTGATCTCTTGCTCTGAGAGTTTATTACTGTGACACCAGCTCTGCTTCAAGCACACCTTTAGTCTTTTCTTGCCAGAATCATATTAAAGTGAGAGGTGGCCTGATATATAATCTTTGAGATCTCCGACTAAGGCATCAGGAGAATGTGGGACTTGAATCTTTCTCCGAAGTTTGCTTCATAAACCTGCAAAGCTCGTTTAAGAGAAGTTGACCCAAAGGACAAGCGGACTTTGAATTTTAACCCAGGGAAGTGGGACCCAGAATTGATGAGGGGGAACCCTTTGGAAGGGGAAATGGGACAGGTCACTGTTTTGATACATTCATGGGCTGCTGACATGGGAAGCAGTTGGTGACATCTTGCTAAAATTGTACATTTGAGCTTGCCAGACCCAAACAGACCACGGGCATTTGTGGCTGCTCCCCAGAGCGCAACAGCAGTTGTCCCAGGAGCTGTTGGAATGCCGTCGTTAAGACCTCGGTACACGTTGTTTAGACAAAAGGGGAAGATGCCTTCTTGGCTTGACAATTTGCCAACCACCTGCTGTCATTCTTTGTCTCCAGTGCTTTGAAAGTGGCCAGAATCTGGTCATCAGGCCTCTTTTAAAAGTAACAACGCAGGCATGTATAAAATCACAAAATCCAAAAAGCTGATGTAATTATAGAGGACACATGGCAATGGGTGCCTATTTTCCTCATCTCTTCTCTTGAAGGCATCGGGTCTCTTATATTTCACGTGGCCAGTTGCTGCCTTAAAGAGGGAAATTCTAGAGGAGAGATAGACTTTCATGGGAAAGTTCCTCGGGTCTTTTACCGGAATGAACTGTTATCAAATAAGCATCAAAATGACCTTCAAATTTCTCGATGATGTGTGGCCATGTCGTGGCTTTATAAAGAAATCGTAATCTCTAGATAAAATGACACACGCGCAGTGAACTATTTTGATCTGGTTTTCAAGGAAGTTGGGGTTTGTGGGAGATTAAGAGGTTGGGAACGTGGTATTTCTTCTGTTGGCTGTGAAATTGCTCTTTCCAAGTCCGTGGTGTCATGTCACCGTGGCTAATAGGGACAGGCTCACACATTTGTTCTTTTTTTTCACCCACTGCCTTCCTTCACTTAAGCATCACTTAAACATCAGCCAGTTTGATCACACAGAGGACCAGTCAGGTAAACAGCTCTGTTTCCCTGTATCCATCCTGCTCTTGAGACCCTCCCCCACTCGAGAGCATTACTTGCCTGGGGAGGACACACTGCCGGAAGGGAGCTTCACATGCTGTCACCTGCTGTAGGGAGAAGGTGGGGCCAGCCTGGGGCGGAGCAGAGAAGCCTGTGCGGCGTTTTCACTCCAGTGCTTTCTCTGGTGGGATAACCTTGCACATTTAGCCCTTCAGAGCTTGCTTCCTCATCTGCCAAACGGGGATCATAATCCATCATGTGGTCCTTCTGAGAATTAATCAGACCCTGGGAGTGAGTGCCCAGCCCATGTTAGAGACTACAGAAAGGCCTAGGAAATGGTACTTGGGTGATTTCTTTCTTTCTTTCTTTTTCTTTCGTATTCCCTGTCCCGAAATTCTGGTGCTTGGTTCTCATTCACCAGGGATAACTTTCTTTTGTTGACAGTCAACAAAAAGAAAGTTGACTTCTCCAAAAATTACCCTTCTGGAGTTGCAGCCATTCTGCCATCTGTTTGCCTCCGTCCCTCCCACACCCTGACCTCCGCAGTGCAGGAAACCCCAGATCTGTTCAAGGGCAGAACTAGTTTTAACCACAGTGTGAAGGAGTCTGGGGGCTGGGGGAACCAACAATATAGAGTTACAGTGAGTTGCATGTACAAAATCTCAAATTACTTTGGCACAAGCTTTACATTTGAAAGTCTCTTCCAGGTGCTTCCTCTAGACTGAAGAAGTTAGAATTCCACAGAAAAGGACACTTCAATTTTTAAAAAGCCATTTTGAAATACGTAAACACAAACTTTTCACAATAGGGATGGTCACTACTGTAGCTGTGGGTTGTACATCTCTGTATTAATCTTTAGCAGGGGGCTCAATTTGTGTGGTGATCGCTGTCAGCCCTGGTTTGACTCATGCATTCCTCACCGCCACAGTAAGATCTGTGTTTATGTGAAATATGGAAACGATTTCTTCCCCCTCTTTCTTTTGTGCTTGAGTTGGGATGGAGCCGCTGAGTTGTTTTCCTTTGTTATTTTTAAAGGGTCTTCAGTTGCAGAGCTCCACTCGGGGCTTGAGCAGGACAGCTGGCAGTGTGGCTTAGGCTGGTCCTCGTGAGATCTGGCTCTGAATCCAGCATCCTTACGCTGAAGCAGGAGGCTCTCCTTTCTAAAACTTTGATTTGCCCAACCCTAAAAACCAAATGGAAACTAAAATAGGGTAGAGGAATTTTCACTGAACGAAGAGTTTTTTACCCTGAATTTGTCTTCTTTATCAAGACCCATAGGTCTTGTGTCCTGCTCTCTTTCCTTTTTTTTTTCCTTCTCCTCAACTGCTTGGGTACCGTGAGGATGGGGAAGGTGTGGGCCGAGTCGTTAAAGGTCCAGAGTTTAATTGTACAAAAAGAAGAACCAAAAAAAAAAAAAAAAGAGTGTGTGTTCCTCCCCATTTTTGAACAATTTATCCTCCTAAAAAAGAAAGTTTTGTGAGAAGGATCCCAGGCTATAAAAGAGAGGATTAGCTGCTTTCATTGGGTCCAACACCACATTCTCACTGCATCGTTGGCAATCCTTGTAAAGTGTCTTGGCAGATAGGGGCTCTTCCTTCACAGTGTAATGTTTTTCCAACTGCAGAGTTAGAGCTGCTTCATGTGCCATGACGCATGGCTAGGTGTCAAGATCATTTTATGGGACGAAAAACCCAAAAAGACTTTCGGGAAAAAAACAAGTCAGTTTTACAAAGGGAGTTTTAAGTAAAAGGGCATTCATGGGTTTATGCTTTCCCCACGGGCAGATCTTTTCAAAGATGGAATTGTAAAAAGAGGACATACATTTCTTTCATTCATTACCTGAGTCCTAAGGTACAGCTGTCTTGAAGGACCAGGTGCTGGGGATATAGGGATGAGTGTCACCCTCTGGCCTTTAAGTAGCTCCCTTTTACTCAGGAGCCAGAGACATGAGTCAAAATACCTGGTCCAGATGGCAGGAAGGAGAGGGTGATGAACTTTGCTGGGGTGGGAGGTGCTGGGTGGCTGGTGTCCAGAGACGGCCTCATGAAGGAAGAGAAGCTTCAAGTGAATCTCGAAAGATCAGGAGGAATTTGCCAGATCAGATAGGAGTGTGGTAGGCATTGCAGGCAGAAGAAGAGCAAATGCAGAGGCTCAAATCTATGAAGCAGCAGGGTGTTGGGAGAAGGAATCCCAGCCCAGGGAGACCCCAGTAGTCGCATGCAGGAGGGAGAAAGCAGGGGAGGAGCGTGGCCAGGAAGCCCAGGGCCAACTTCCGGAGGCCTCTGCAGGTCGTAGGGTCATGCTGTTGCCTTCAGGACTTTGCTCCCCTCATGTGAGAGGCCTTCTCTGACTAGTATCATTCTTATTTCCTTTCCCTGCTTTAGCCTTCTTCCTAGCACTTACCCTGACCTGTTTTAGGCTTGTGAGTTTATTGCCTGTGCCCCATTGTTAGAATGAAGACCCCAGGAGAGCAGGGACTTTCTTCTGGGTGGATGGCTATGTCCCCAGTACGTGGCATCAGTGATGTTATAGAGTTTGGCTTCATCCTCTGAGTGCTGGAGAACCATTGACGATGCTAAATAGGGGTGGGAGTGGAGGTGGGGTCACATGAGTACATTGGGGTGTTAGGAAGAGCAGTGTGAATGTCACACATAGCCGATGACAGGTCTTAGGAAGGGAGCTCTTTGGTGCATACGGAGGGCAAGAGAAGGAAGGAGGTTACTGATCTTACTCCTTGGCTACCTTGGATGGTGCCCAGCTTTGCCGACCTGGTTAATTATCAATAGCCAGTATCAATCTCATTTTATGGCAGATGTTTGGAAACTTTGCTAAACATTACAGAGAAGCTCCGAGAATTTTTTTTTCCCTATTCTACAAACCCAGTAGCTGCCCAGGCATTCCAGATGTCACGATGTCATACGTGATAATCATTTTCTTCATTTATTGATACTTCCATGATAGATTTGAGAAATCTTAATGAATTATCTTTCTTTGCAATGCATTGAATGCTTTGATATAAAATGGATTCTTTATGTAAAAATAGGTTTAATAGTTTCAAGATGGCTGACCTCATAACTGTTTGGGTCATGCAGTTAGGTTGTCTGGAAAGTTAAAAAAGATAAGAAAGTGGACATTCTGCAGTTCTTCTGAGAGAATTGATATGATGTATCATCCTGTTGACTGGGCTTGATGAGGGAATGAACTGTTCCCCATATATAACTTTTCCTGGTAACTGAACTTCATCACTGTAAGACCTGGATATTTAAAATTTTTCTCTTCAATTTTGGATGGAAATCTTTCTAAAATTATTTACTTTCTTGTGCTCATAAGCAGAGTGAATTCAACATTCCTTTCTTGGGAAAGAAAGAATTTTGCACAATGATTGAAGTACGTGATAATGTATTGGCACTTGTGAGTGTCTTGCCAAGTGACCCCAGAATGCCATGTTTTCAACATTACTGCCCTTGGTTTTTAGGTAGTGGGTGCTTCTAGCAGCATACCCACGTGTGCCTTTCTTGAATTTACTCAACTTGTCTCTTGAAGCCTGGGAAACAAGATAGCTTACTCGCTTTGTAAAATGAGAGGAAATAGGCCTTGGGGGAGGCTGAGAAGGCCTGTGTAAGTCAAGTGAATGGATTTTATTGCACAGGCTTTATTATATCTTTTTTTGTTTTGTTTTGTTTTTTTTTAAGTAGAGGGAAGGATTTTTTATTTATTTATTTATTTTTTATTATTTTTGGCTGTGTTGGATCTTCGTTTCGTGCGAGGGCTTTCTCTAGTTGCGGCAAGCGGGGGCCACTCTTCATCGCAGTGCGCGGGCCTTTCACTATTGCGGCCTCTCTTGTTGCGGGGCACAGGCTCCAGACGCGCAGGCTCAGTAGTTGTGGCTCACAGGCCTAGTTGCTCCGCGGCATGTGGGATCTTCCCAGACCAGGGCTGGAACCCGTGTCCCCTGCATTGGCAGGCAGACTCTCAACCACTGCGCCACCAGGGAAGCCCTTTATTATATCTTTAACATTTCAAAGAAAGAGGACTCATTTTATATTTTTCAAGTCTTCCTAACATTAAACTATCCATATCTGAAAAAAAAAAAGATTATAATATCACCCCTTCTGCTGTCAACGATGCTGGGTTTGCGAAGCGAAAGAAAAATCCCCAAGCCTCTTTAGTGTGTGTCCAGAGGCCTCCTCTCTTCCCTTTGGGTCCAAGGTGTATGAGGTGAGGTCACTGGAGGTGTTCCTGTACTAAAGGTTGTTTGTTATCATCTTTGATTACTTACTGGGCATCTATCATATGTAAGGCGCTGTGAACAACACAGGGAGTGCCTTCTTCCTAGAAATTTAAATCCTAGTTTGGAAGAGGAAGTAGTGGAAGAGAAACAACTACAGTATGTGGATTTTGTCAGGGGATGCAGCAGCGTAGTACACCCCTAGAAAGTCCAGGGCTGAACAAGAGTCCTTTCTCCAGAAGGTTGACCTTTGACTGAGAATACAGACAACCCGCATGGAGCCGAGGGGAAGGGAGCAGCCCCAGGGAAGGCCCAGTAGCAGAATCAGCCGTGTCCATCCGTGGGGTGGCACATCGCGGCCAGATCAGCATAGACAAGTTAAAGCTTGTCCTCACATGCCAGGAGAGCGGGGTGGACAGCAAGGGCCACGGGAGTTGGGGTAGGTGATCACGTCCACGTGGGGAGGAGGGTGGTTCGTGAAAACCGCATGGAGTGGGAGGGTTTCTGTTGGATCTTGATGAATGAGTACAATTGCTGAATTACAGAAGGGGAGAGAAGGCTGGCCAAGAGGAGAAGACTGCCTGGGATGGGGGGGTGGGTGGTGCCGAAAGGCCAGGTGTGTGTTATAACTCTGTTCTGCTCTCTTCCCAAGAAGAAGACTTCTCTCTCTGAGCCTCCCAGTGGGAAGACAATGGGTTCTGGAGTTGGATGAACTGGTCTTTCTAGTTGTGTCACTTTCTAGTTGTGTCATCCTCAGCAGCTTTCTTAGTCCCTGTAACATCAACTTCCTCCTAAAAGGAAGGGAGATGATAAGACCGATCTGTGGACTCCTCGGAAGAATGCCTGGGAGTTATATTTGACCATATGCACTATATAAACATAGCGTGTGCTCAGTCATTGGTAGTTTCCTTGGGCCAGCCCTTCCTCAGGGCCTTGAGCTGTGGCCTCCTGATGCCCACAGGCTGTGTCCACTTACTGACTCGATTAGAGGTACAGTTCAACTCGGTAGGTGCAGGAGGAAATGCGTTACCTCATCTTCTTCCTACACTTCTCCTCTCCCTTTTCAGATCTTAATTGTTTGCCCTTCCCTGTTGCTGTTTCTATCTGGTCAGAGTTTGAATTCTTACAGTTAACCCAGCTCAAACCCTTGGTGTCGTCTTTGGTTAATTTTTGCCTTTCATGTGACATGTCTAGTCCGTCATCTGATCCTGTCCGTTTCTTTCTCTTGCGATGTCATCGTCTCCGTGTCCGGGGGGCTCACATCATGTCATGAATGGATTGCTCAGAAGCTTTCTGACTTTGGTCAGCCCTGTCCAGCTTTCACATTCTTTAGATACCACTGAATACCTCTGTCCTTCCATAATCCTTTGATTTGGCCGTACCTTTTCCATCTAACCTTGCTTTTCATTAGTTCTGAGAGTAATAACAGACACATTTATTTATGCTGCTTGTGTGCCAGGTATGTGTTAAGGACTTTATTTATATTAGACCATTTTCTTTATTTCAGCCCCCAACGTTGCACAGTTAATCAGTGTTTGAACCCAGGCAGTCTGGGTTCACTCTTTTATTTTTGTTTTTTTGCACCAGGTGGCATGCGGGAATCTTAGCTCCCCGACTGGGGATCGAACCTGCGCCCCCTGCAGTGGAAGCTCGGAGTCCTAACCCCTGGTCCACCAGGGAAGTCCTCAGAGCCTACACTCTTAAGACCTGTGTGTCTTCATTGTCTTCCATCCATATAAACTCCTAGAGAGCAGGGGCCACGTGATTTATCACTGCTCACCACGTTCCGTGTCTTGTCCTGACATACAGTAGACACCACTGAATGCGTTCTCTGCATAATTTCCTCATTCCTTCTCTGGGCCCTAGTTCACGCTGTTCTCTCCCAGCATCATGGCGGGAGGTTCAGGAAGGGGTCGGTGGTCTGATATGAACTCATATCAACCTGGATTCATATCTCAGATGTTTACCCACTATTTCACCTTGGTTGGGTCACTTCTCTGAAGCCACAGTTTTCCTCTACAAAATGGGGATAATAGTAACGCCACCTCATAAAGTTTATACGAAGAATCAATGATGTAATGTGTGTCAAATGTTTTAGTCCTGTGCCCGGCACATGAAAAAGGGTCCATAAACATCAGCTCTTGTAAGCAGTTGAATTATGCCCTCCCCTGCCTCTTTCAGCTCACTTTTGTCTGTTCTTTTAGGCCTGTCTCAGCTCGCATCATCTATCTGGCACTTGTGTAACTTCTTTAGCTCACAAAGAACCAGACACTTGCTTCTTTTTGACCATTTATTAACTGTGTGACTTTGAGCATGTTACTACATTTTACAAGTCACAGTTGTATTATGGTGATAAAAAAGGGTTTTCTTTGTGTGGAGTAAAGAAGGAGTATGTGACACATTGTAAGCACTCAGTTAATTTTAGTTTTCTTGCCTTTTTTTCCCTCCCTCGTCACCAACTCCTCCTCCACCGACAGACCAGCAGGCCCCCATAAAGGCTCATTGACAGACTCAAGTCCTAACTTCGTTGTTTGGAAGTTACATGGAAGAAAGGGAGGCTTCTACTGTATGGAAAGGACTGGATTGAGGTCCAGTAGCAGGAAACTCTAAGTTGAAGAACCCTTGCCCTGTGCCCTTTGGTCTTGTTGAAATGTACTCTTGGTGGTCCTTATAAACGTAGCCAAGTTTTACACTGTGTAACAAAATTTTGACATCCTTTGGACTCATTAGTTCAACAAATGATTCTTGAATACCTACTTTGTGCCAAGAACCGTCCTAGCTGTCGAGGGTATGATGATGGACAAAGCCAACCTGGTTTTCGTCTTCACAGAGCTTGTCCTGCTGGGGAGACAGACACTAGCCATGCAAATATTACATTATAAAGCGGGATGTGTTATGAGGGGAAAGCAAAGGTGCTAAGAGATACATGCTAAGGGGTTTAGTGTTGAAGGCCAGGGAAATGTTCCCAGTGAGAGGGATGTTTGAGCTGAGATCTGAGGGCTGAGTACGAGTGCCCAAGGAAGGAGGCAAGGGAAACCTTCAGATTTAATACTCACTCTTTTTCTCTTAATGTAAGATTTAGTGTTCTGTGAAGCTTGGATGATGACAGATGATAATTAGTTTTCAAACCTGGAGGTGCCTAAATATGCTGTCACTGACTGTGTGCATAAATAGTGTGTGTGTCGGGCTGGGAGAGGGAGGCTGAATGTACTTGAGCACAATAAGGTGTTGTGTTTTTATTACACTCGGGGCCAATGCTGTCAGTCAGGCTCATCCAGGCACTTCGTCACGTTACGGGTCGTGTTGTCTGGGCTTGTCTGCTCAAGGGCAGGTGCTCTTTATTTTAATTTGTATTGTGTATATTTGCTCTGTAAGTTGTTTTTTGTTGGAACTTGGAGAGCCAGGTGCTTGCAGCTAGAGTATGGGCCAACTTTTTGGACATTTGAATGAAGTTTGTTACACAAAGAAGGGACACCCTTTAGCCAAGTGTAACGGGCTACCAAAATATGACAGCTGTTAAGGAACAGTCCTTTAAACCCGTCCCCGCCGCCTCCCCTAGTATAATCATCTCAATGGAACCCATTTTCTGACCTCTTTCAGGAAAGGTATTTCCTGAAACATGACAGCAGAGTTTTCCAAAGTGAGGAGCCCATGATAGTATTAGAGATGATTTTAGACTGCCTGACTAGGTCAAGGGAAGACTGTGTTTGTAGCTAGCCTTTCTTCAACACCTGTCACTTGTGATTTCCCTTTTGACATCAAGAAGCAGGCCCTAGGACATTAATAACTTTGCTTTGTTTTCATTATACTTATGTTTATGATACTTTCTGTTTATGGCAAGTGATACTAATTTATAGCAGTGATTTACAGACTTTTTCAAAAATGATGTTAAAAATGAATTGATTTTTTAAAAAATAAAGTACATAATAGTAGAAATGGCACTCAGAGTTGACAAAATCATTAAGGTGATTCTTGAATGACTGAAGTTTGGGAACACTGCCTTGGTGTAATCTGGACTTTTTTCCTGCTATCTGGCATTTGTATTCTGGTTCTGAGGGCCTATAAAAATTTGGATGTTAAAATCTGATAACACAATAAAATATTATGTTACCCTCACTGTGGCTCTAATCAAAAAGATGGATAATAGTAAGTGTTGGTGAGGATATGGAGAAGTTGGAACCCTCATAAATTGAGAGTAGGAATGAAAAACCGTGCAATTTCTTTGGGAAACAGTTTGACAGTTCCTCACAAAGTTAAAACATAGAGTTACCTTATGACCCAACAATTGCATTCCTAGGTATATACTCAAGAGAATTGAAAACCTATGTTCAGGTAAACACCTGTACCCGAATGCCTATTGCAGCGTTCTTCATAATGGCCAAAAAGTAGAAACAACCCATACGTCCATCAACTGATGAATGGATTAAAATGTAGAGTGTATCCATCCATACCTGTATCCATCCATACAGATATTATTCAGCCATAAAAAGGAATGAAGTATTGATGCATGCTGCAACATGGATAAACCTTGGAAACATTATGCTAAGTGAAATAAGCCAGACACAAAAGGTTACATCTTGTAGCGTTCCTTTTATAGGAAATGTCCAGAACAGGCATATCAATAGAGGTAGAATGTAGATTAGTGACTGCAAGGTTTGGGTGGAGAGGGAAGGGAGAGTGGTTGCCAGTGGGTATGGGGTTTCTTTTTGGGGTGATGGAAATGTTCTCAAATTAGATGGTGGTCACACAACCTTTTTTTTTTTTTTTTTTTTTAATAAACAGCTGAAATTTATTTCTCACGGTTCTGGAGGCCATACGTCCAAGTTCAAGGTGCCGGCATGGTTGGGTGAGGGTCCTCTTCTGAGCTGCAGACTTTTCTTTGTATCCTCACAAGGTTGAGGGACAAGCTATTAAATATACTAAAAATCACTGAATTGTACACTTTTAAAATTAGGATATAATTCCTAACACCATAGAATTTATGGTACGTGAATTGTATCTTAATAATAAAATTGGGCAGCATAAAAAAGTGTAGCTGTCCATATGAAGGCTTTATGTGGCGGTGTTGACTACTACTGCTGCCAGTAGAATGACATTGCCCCTCTGTTATTAGGATTATGCTTTTCCCAGTGGTGCCCACGTGGCCTTTGGAGCCAGAATCCTAACACAGACCAACATGGGTAAGTTCTAACATGCTGTGCAAAGTGTAACATTGCATTTCCATCTTCACAGTAGTACTCTGAGATCTGTGGGCTATTCATATGTATGTGTATGTACATATATATACCTAACTGAATATATATATGGATGTATGAATGCATATATTACTCATATGTAATAGGGGGAGATGAGACTAAAGAAGTTGGGTGGTAGAGTAGGGCCTTGAACCAGTTCTTTGTGCTATACTTTCTGCTATAATTTGTAAACAACTTGTCACACACTTGAGAGGTAGCAGGCCAAGGTCACAGTTGCAAAATGGGGTTGAAGATGAGAAAGTTCACTCTTGCCAGATTAACTCACTTATTTAAGGATGTATTCTTATGAACCTTTTCATTGATGCCACTATAAATATTGACTCAAGATGTCTTTAACAGCAATAATAGAATACTTCATAATTTACAAAGCACTCTCAAACACAGTACTTCATGTTATCTTAGTTTAAAGCTAGGGAAACTAAAGTCTGAAAGTTAAGTAACTGGCCCTAGACACATAGGAAAGTCAGAAGTCAAGCTGGACTTTAAGCCGGGTTGCCTGACTCCATGCTTGCTGTGTTTTCGTTCTTTCCTCACGCCCTCCCGTTGTTTTGTTTGGAACGTGTGGATCCATTCATTCTTCATTCATTTGATGGTTACTTACCGAGTGCCTCGTAGGGGTAAGAATCTGTTCTCGGAGCTGGAGCCAGGCTAGACGAGGACCCTAAATATTATGGTGCAGAGGGTTTAGAGGGAGGAGCCCAGCCGGAGACCATTAGCCTAATAAAGCAAGGTACTTTCAAAGGGTGATGTCTTAAGAAGAAAATAAGAAGGTGGTATGACAGAAGTGACTGGGGTATGTCGAAGGACTTTTTTAGATTGGATGGTCAGGGAGCACCTCTCTGAAAGGTGACATTTGAGTTGAGACCAGAAGGACCTGGGAAAAGTCAGCCAGGCAAAGATCTGGCAGAGGATTTTTCTAGAAAGATGAACATCTAGTGTTCTGCATAGCCCCAGCGTTTCTAATGCTCCTTCTAGGAATCGAATTCTGAGACCTGAATTTAAACCATTGTTCTGGTCTTCTTCTGTATACACATCTGTCATTTTCTACTTTTTGGCAGTGTGTATGCATGTGTGTGTGTACGTGTATATACCTATATATATATATTATATATATATAATATAGCATGTGTGTGTATGTATCTATAGATATACACACATGTTGTATTATACATAGTATAAATAAATAAACACTTGTAAAAATAAATTTCAAATTAAGTACTTCTTTTTCAGTAGAAAAGTATCATTCTAAAGGCGTGACTTTCCTGTCAGGCATAAGCCTTTTGCGAAATCACTTTGAGTGATTGCCTCTTAGGAATCTGACCTGGGGTTTTTGCTTGGGTGACTAAACAGTTGCTGGGATGACCATGAGAAGAAGATGGCATCTCCAGTTGTTGGCCCTCCTCAGGACCACCTGTTGACCATATATTTCATGAGACTCCCTGAAGGCATTTGCAAACCCTACACACACAAGTGCTGTCGGGCAGTGTCTATTTGATGCTAAATACATAGATCTGAGTTGGCTCCGATGGAATGAATTCTTTGTTCTGGGGAAAATGTCATTCTTTCAGAACTTCCAAGCAGAAAGCTTTTGTTTTGTTGGTAGTGCCATGCTTTCTAAAATAAGAAACAGGCCGATGACAGGATAGAGGTGATTTGAGTCAAATACAGCGAGTTTCGGGGTGGGAGGTGGGCGGTGGTGACTGCGGTGGCATTTGGGGAAGATGAGGTAGGAGGTTCCGTGAAAAGGATTTCAGTAGCTGTCATCTCCCTTAAGAACTGGTCTCGGTGATGATGGTCAAGGCTCTCTGGGGCTCTCAGTGGAAACTGTGGAGCCGCTGTCGAATCTGCAATTCCTCTTCCTCAAAGCTTCACCTCCCTCCTTGCTTTCCCGTACCTCCCTGTACTGTTTGTTCTCTCTGCAGTTAACTCTTTTCATAGAGCAACCCTTCCACATTTTCTTTCCCTTGTAAAAAAATACAAGTGGGGAACAACAGCTCAGGATATCTCTGCCCCCCTCCCCCAGTCCCACCCCTCCCCAACAAAGGTTTCTCCCAAGGAGTTCTCCATTCTTTCCCTGAGAGCAGAGCCTGGGTCCCAGACTGTGGTAGAACCTTCCAGTTTTACGGTATTTCCCAGTTTTTGCAGCATCCTTGCTCATGCTTGCGTGTGCTTCTGGAGGGCAGGTGCTTCTTTTTATTTTTGTGTGTATCGTGGACGCAAATCAGTACAGGAGCCCAGTGAACTGAGCTATTCTCTGCTTAGAAAACGAACCACACACAGGGTTGTTTTTCTTTTCTTTCTTTTTTTTTTCTCCTGTGGTTTACTTGGCTGATTTTTTTTTTAATTGAAGTATAGTTGATTTACAACGTTGTGTTAGTTTCAGGTGTGCAGCAAAGTGATTCAGTTATACATATATATATCTCCCTCTGTTCTTTTTCAGATTCTTTTCCATTGTAGGTTATTACAAGATACTGAATGAAGTTCCCTGTGCTATACAGTAGATCCTTATTATCTATTTTATATATGGTAGTGTTTATCTGCCAATCCCACACTCCTAATTTATCCCGCCTGCCCGCCTTTCCCTTTTGGTAACCACAGGTTTGTTTTCTGTGTCTGTGAGTCTATTTCTGTTTTGTAAATAAGCTCATTTGTATCACTTTTTTTAGATTCCACATGTAAGTGATATCATATGATATTTGTCTTCCTCTGTCTGACTTACTTCACTTAGTATGATAATCTCTTGGTCTGTCCATGTTGCTGCAGATGGCGTTTTTTCATTCTTTTCTATGGCTGGGTAATATTCCATTGTATATATGTACCACATCTTCTTTATCCATTCATCTGTTGATGGACGCTTAGGTTGCTTCCATGTCCTGGCTATTGTAAATGGTGCTGCTATGAACGCTGGGGTGCATGTCTTTTTTTTTTTTTCCTGTAGCCCTCAGGATATACAGGTTGGTGTTGAGCTGCACTGACAGCTACTTCTCATTTTCTCTTTCTCTTTTTTTTTTGTAATATTCTGTCTCTCTGCCTTTGTCTTTTCCTGGGATGCTAATGGCATGCAGAAAACTTGAGTATACCCCGTAATCTTCCCTATTTTTCTTTGATCCTGGAAAGAGATAGCTTGCCTTTTTCTAAATTCAAGTTTTTGAAAAATTACTCTGGGAAATATAGGTATGTAGAGAATTTTATGAATTCTGCAGGTATTTAATCCTTTAAAGGCAGTCATTTTTATTGGTGTATCACCACCCTCTTATGGTCACTGCCGGCCTAAAAGGCCAGTTTCTAGAGTCACCTTCAAAAGTGAAAGAACTAGAAAAGAATTCAATTCAGATTTCCTAGAAAAAAAATAGAATCCATCTCACCTGTATTTTAGAGTGTTAAGAAACTTGGGACAGCAACTCAAGATGTTATCAACAACAAGCCTGTAGGCGTTGGTGTCCCAAGTTCCTTAATTTTCTCATCGACCCATCTAGGTGGGAGAGCCATTTATATTTACATTACCATTAAAATTTCTGATGGTAGTCACAGACAGTAAACCAAGTCAGCTTAAATGACTTGAATAATTTCCTGGTATATAACACTGTACTTTCTTTAGATCATTTAAAGGGGTGTCTGTGAATCTTCTGCATTGGAGGATGGAGAGGCACTAGATAGTGGTGAAGAGCAGAGACCCTGGCGCCAGCTCCCTGGCTCTCAGCCTGGCTCTGTGTGGCCTTGGGCAAGTCACCTCCCTTCTCTGTGCCTCAGCTCTTCAGCTCCGAAGTGGGACACTTATCATACCCAATCTTGGGGACACGGGGAGGATTAAATGGTTTATATATATTAAATTTTGGCAAGGTGCCTGCCATGAGGTGACATTTAACTGTTTGTAATTTTATATATTTATTTTTCCCAATTCTAAGAAGTTTCTTCTTAATTTTATATCATAGAAAACTTGATATCTTCTCAGCCATAGTATTTGGTGAGATAAATCAACCCTATTTTATTTTGCATTAAAGGCTTTAGAATTTGTTTGAAGCCATCAATTTTGCAGGTCTTAAGATTGAAACTCCTCTGTTTATTCACCAAATATAGACGTCTTGTAGGGTTTTCACCTACATTTCCTCCCGTATCCTGATGCCACACCTGAGAGGATCCTGGGAGCTTAGGCTTTATGGCTCATTCTGGCCCTTGACTTCCTTTTTTTTTTTTTTCTTTTAATACATTTATTTATTTTGGCTGCGTTGGGTGTTTGTTGCTGCGCGCGGGCTTTCTCTGCTTGAGGCGAGCAGGGGCTACTCTTCGTTGTGGTGCGCAGGCTTCTCATTGCTGTGGCTTCTCTTGTTGCGGAGCACGGGCGCTAGGCACGCGGGCTTCAGTAGTTGCGATGCGCGGGCTCAGTAGCTGTGGCTCACGGGCTCTAGAGTGCAGGCTCAGTAGTTGTGGCACGCGGGCTCAGTAGCTGTGGCTCGTGGGCTCTAGAGCGGAGGCTCAGTCGTTGTGGCGCACGGGCTTAGTTGCTCCACGGCATGTGGGATCTTCCCGGACCAGGGCTCGAACCAGTGTCCCCTGCATTGGCAGGTGGATTCTTAACCACTGCACCACCAGGGGAGCCCTGGCCCTTGACTTTCTTTAATGTTCTCTTAAAATCTATAATTTGTACTATATGTCAGTGTGAATGTTTCCACGTGTAGATTTTTTTCTTCTGTGTATCTCAGAAAGCTCTGTAGCCATCGTCTGGTCCCTCGTTGGAGGGAGACAGAGCGGGCGCTGCCTGCCCTGCTTCGTGAGGAGGGAGTGGATCCAGGGAGGCTAGTTACACCGCATCCTTAGTCAGTGCTTGCTGAGCCAGCAGAGGGCCAGTCTTTAAATTATGTACAATTCAAAAACAAGAAGTATACTCTTGAATTCTGCCCTCATTCTGGGCCTATATGATCTTATAAGGTATTAACCTCAAAAGTACTATTTTTTCCTCGTGTCCGTTACTGTGTACAAATAGTGCCAACTACCTGCCCTGTGGATGGGAGCTGGCTTTGGTATTTGAGCCCTTGCCCTTTCTGTTAATAGGGGGTTGGATGATGGTGGTATCTTATTAATTTGAAGATGGGAAGAAGAAGGCAGTGACCGAAGATTATAGAGCCGTATGGGAATTCCCTGGAGGTCCAATGGTTAGGGCTTGGCACTTTTACTGCCGTGGGCCTGGGTTCGATCCCTGGTTGGGGAACTAAGATCCTGCAAGCTGTGCGGTGTGGCCAAAAACAAAAAACAAAAAAGATTACAGAGTTGTAGAAATGCAGTGCTGGTTGGCCACGGGGTCAACTTTCCAGCCCCTGCCTTTACACATTGGAGAACAGGGGACGTGGTCTGCTCGAGGTCACATAGCTCCTAAGGGTTAGGGCCACAGGCCTACATGGTCTTCCCCCTGCACAGCATAAAGGCGACTTTGCAAGATGAGGACCTATGAGATCAATGTCACTCAGTAGCATAGGACATGAGGCCTTTCATGTTTCCCCAGAGTGCAGTAAAAATGGGATTTTCTGGAGAACGAGGAGAAAGCTTCGCTTTAATCACTCAGGAAACCAGAGTGGACATCCTCTCAAGCCACAATTATGGTAAACTTGTGGGGAATTTGTGTTGAAGAACCTAGAAGATTCTTCCCCCGCCACACCATAAGCTGCGAGGGCTAGGACCTTCTCTATCGATTTTCCCATCAGGAATATCTGCAGCTCTGGTCTCAGGGGGTTCATGAAAGAAAGATAAGAAGGTGAGAGCCGGACAGGGTCACTAAGAGGAATGTGACAGGTGAGGGGGTCCTACAACCTCAACAATTCACCCCTGTCGGAGTTGGGATCTTCAGCCTCAACCAGGATTTCTTTTCTTTTCTCTCTTTTATCCAGCCAATATCTGAGCGTCTCATTGTGCCAGGCAATGCATGAGGCATAAGGCTGAGTCATCAACACAGGCATGGCCCCAGCCCCATATTTTAGAGAGGGAGAGAGGCAAATGCAGGATAATGAACAAATAAATACTCACAGGCTTGCTAAGTCCTGTGAAGGAAGCAAACGGGACACACAGGGAAGAACAGCGATTTGGGGGCTCCTTTGCATACTGGGCTCCACTGGAGGCGTCCCTGCGATGTGATATTTGAGTTGAGACTGAGGGGTGAGAAGGCACGAACGTTCTAGGTTAAAGGAGCATCACAGTGACAGGCCTTGAGGTAGAAAGGGCCAGATATCCTCAGTGTCCAGCGTGGTGGTCTGGGGAGAATGTGGCAGGAGACAAAGTTGGAGAGGTGGGCAGGACCTGGACAGACTAGCCTGGACTTTGCTGGCTGTGGATTTTTATCCCACAGGGCTTGGAGCAAGGGAGTAACATTTAAACTGTGTGTGGAGAAGGTTTTAATGAGTCTTCAGAACGTTAATCTACGCGAAAGATGCCTATCACCCAAGACCGTATATTGTATGACTCGATTTATGTGCAATGTGCAGAATCCATTATTGGAAATAGCCAAGCAAACCCAAAGAGACAGAAAATAGATTAGTGATGGCCCAGTGGTAGGCGGTGGGGTGGGTGACATGGGCAGTGACTGATTTATGGGCCCAGGGATGTTTTTTGGAGGGGAGGTGTTGAAAATAAAATCGGTTGTGGTTATGGTTGCGTGAATATACCAGAACTCATTGAATTGTACACTCTATATAGGTGACTTGTAGGGTATGTACATTATATTTCAATAAAGCTGTTATTAAAAAATAAAAAAAGTCTACTGCTGCCTGACAAACCTGCTTCATTGTTCTAGGCAGCTGTCCCCAATATAGCAGCTGTGAGGGCCTTTCTCTACCCTCCTGGTATGTGAGCATCTCCTTCTGCCCCTTCTCCTGTGACCTCACCAAGTAAAAGGCATCAGCTGCTGGATAATGTCAGCTTCTTGCATCAAACCTGCATGTCTCCCGATCCCGTACAGGCTTCTGTGCTGTCCTTTCACAATGCTCAGAAATGGTTTTAAATCCTGACTCTGCGTCTTGTTGGTTGTGTGACTTAGGCCAGTTATTCGACAGGTCCGTGAGCCCCAGTTTCATTTCTTTTTTTTTAAATTTAAAAATTTGTATTTTCACAAACACTTAACTAGCACTTACTATGTACCTATCACTAATATCTGTAAGTGCTTTAAGAATATTAACTTATTTACAAATTTTAACACATTTACTCATCCAGATAACCGCATGAGGTGTAGGTACTCTTAGCTTCTCCATTTTGTGGGTGAAAAAACTGAGGCACAGAGAGGTTAAGTTACTTGTATGAGGTCACACAGCCGGGAAGTAGCAGAACTGAATCCAGGCAGTCTGGCTCCAGAGGCCTTGCTCCCAAACGCTCTACCTCCATGGTCACAGGTACTCTCCTGGCCTGTAAAATGGGCTTAATATAAGCTCCTTCCCTTGTTTCATTTATGATCCTTTCATCTTCAATTACTATATCTTACACCATTTCTGCAATGCTCAGCATGGTGCCTGAAGCATAGTCTGTAAATTAATGTACTTAATTAAGTCACTTTCCACCCATTTCTTCATTGACGACCTCAGACCCCACAAGGATTTGGGTGCCCCGTTGATGTTTGGGCTCTGCCTTAGCTCTGCCTTTTAGGGCCATGATGTCCCAGGGGAAGGCACGCTCTGCATTTGGGTTTCCTCATCAGTAAAGTAGAGATAGTAATGACCTGGCCAGCATCCTCCCCCGGCTCCTCACAGGGATCAATGAGACATCATCGCACGGGCAGGTGCCCTGTAAACCCTGAAGCCCCCTAGCAATGCAGGAGTTCAGTTTCCTATGCAGCCCAGCTGTTTGGACTGTGCAGTGTTGGTAGATGGTTGAATAGACTGCAGTTTTCCCATGGAAACGTTGATGGACCCAGGTGAATAGGAGGTGATTGATGCATTGTACGTTCATCTCAAGATGGAACTTGCCCCTGGGCAGTAATGACACCCAAGCAATGGGCGAAGCTTCCAGGTTTGTTGCCATGGCCACCGCCTGGTCCACACTCTGAGTTGATCGTCTGCAGTTCTATGAACTTAAACTTGCTGCGTGTCCAGGGAACTAGTTAATTCTTTCTTCGGTTCAGGGTAGGCATGCCACTGACAATACTTGTAGCCAATGTTTGGTTTTTAGACCAAATCTAATTTATAGTTTTGGGAAAATAAACTGTGCTGGGGGTGGTGGAGAGTACAATTTACTGGGTGAAGGACATTCTTTTCTCCTCTTTCACATGTTGCCCCCCTCCCCCCTTGGTCCAGGTGTTCCAGAATTGGATACGATGGTTTGGTTACTGAATTACAACAACCAACCTTGGAAAGTACACATTTCTTTTACCAGAGTATTGTGGCATGCTTTGTGTTCATCTTCACAATTTTGTTTTTGTTTTTTAGAATCTGAAAACTTGGTTTGCAGTTTTTGTTGAATAACAACTATGATATGTACGTATATGGACGCCTACGCAAACACACGCATACACACACAAACAACCTCAGACATCTACATCACTGTTCAATTTCTTCCCTGCCCTTGGTGTTATCTTTCAAGTTCATGATACTTTTTGGGGGTGGGGGTAAGGGAAGAGGAGCTCAATGCTGAGCATTCAGGGCTGTCATTATAGTCTGAATTCTGGTCTTTAGACCATCAGTTCTTTGGTTGATTGTGATTTGCATGTCAGTTTTTTTCCCCCAGTGATTTAGAGCAGTGTCTAAAGATCATCCAAAAGATGATTTCAGACAACACTAACTTCTGTCCTGTCCCCTGTCCCCTCTCTGGGCACTTCTCCCCTTCGTGGCTGGACTCAGGATGCTGGGGGCATGGCAGGCTGGGTCCCTTTCACAGCATCAGAAGTTGTGCAGAGTCTGGGTGGGTGGAGGGCTGGGGGGCGGCGGGTGGGTTTGCCAGACCTTCAACTTGGAAGCCAGGCTTTCCTGGTTAAAATCTTCGGCTGGGATGCATTCCTTCCCAGTTCAGAAACCTCAAATGAGAGCAGTCCATCTGACTTGTTTTCTGGGTAGCTTGAATCCTTGAACTCCTATTTTCACTTCCTTAAATTATCCTGGCATGGACATATTTGCTATTTCCAAGTTTTGTTTCAGTAATAAATCCTCTACTTATGTAGTAAAACCCAAAGAGTAGCTGTATTTTGGTTACACCTTCTGATGTCTTCTGAGTGAGGTAAGTCTTAGAAGACACTGGTAACTAGCGAGAAAGTTGAGTTTGCTTTAGAAACAAAGTACTGTTTTTTTGTTGCTTCTTGTAAGAACTTGAAGCCATGGATTTGTTGCTGCATTCTTTTGCAGCTCTTGCATGATGTGTGGACCAGCTTTGCCCAAATGTTTAAAAGCACAGACTTTTATTTTGTCTTCAGCATTTCAGTTCTTTCAGCTTGGTACCTTCCTCCCCACCCCAAATGGACAGCCGCGTGTTCCTCCTCCTTAAAATCAGTTGCTCCATTCCATAAACATAGTGAAGAGGCTTTGTTGGTTCTTAATTGGGCTTCCAGGGTCCTCGCGGCCGGATCTGTGGTTGTGTTTGGATTTCACGCAGCTTCTGCTTTGAAGGCAGCGGGAGGCCTCAGCAACGACTTCACATGCTCACAGCCCTAATCAGGGCAGAAGACCTGACAGAGTTTTTCTCAGGACCAAGTTCATTCATTTGCTAATTGTTTTTGTCTCTGAGGAGGTTTGGGATTTAAGTTTCTGGGCAGTTTATTTCCTTCTTCATACTCTGCAATTGTAAGTACAGGTAACATACTAAGTGGAGAATTGTAGACTTTTAGATCTGAAAGGTACTGAGAGTTCTTTTAACCTGCTTTTCAGACAATGAATTTAGTTGTTGGCCCCTTTCTTCAAATTATATTTAACCAGAAGCCTGGCAGCATGACTGAGAAAATCAGAGCAGCGAGCAGTAGTGTATGTGGGTGTCAGTTTTAAAGGAAGCCTGTTAGTTCACTCGAGGGGCCCAAGAACCGGAAGTAAGTGGTTTAGCCAGTGTTGTGCATGGCAGGACATGGACTAAAGCCAGACTAAGAAATCAGGTTCCCTTCGTTAGAAAGCAGGTTATTGGCTGCCAGGGGCCGTAGGGAAAGAAATGACACAGCAAGAGGGCACAAGGGAACTGTTTGGGGTGACAGCAATGTTCACATCATGATTGTGGTGTGGTTACGTGGCTGTACGTATTAGTCAAAACTCATCGACTGGTGAACACTGAAAACTGGTGAGTTTTATTATATATAAAGTGGATAAAAAGTTGTAAGGGGTCTCCTAAAACATGTTCAGGATTTTTTTGGGGAGGGAGGGAAGGAGATAACATTTTCTCTGCTTTTTAATTCAGTGTAATTATATTAAATGATTCTTTCAAAAATATCAAAAGAAAAGAAACAATCAGATTCACTTCCTTCCCAGTCTAGTCTGTCTTTCCAGTTGGCAGATGTACCATCGCTCTGTACTCCTTGCTGCTGTTAGTTATACCAAGGCTTTGCACACCTTTTCTCTAGAAGGCCAGATAGTAAGTATTTTAGGCCTTGTGGGCATTTTGTCTCTGTCTCAGTTTACTCAATTCTGTTATTGTATCTCGAAGGCAGCCAGAGACAATATGTAAACAAAAGAGCGTGGCTGTGTTCCCATAAAACTTTACCTCCAAAACCGGGCAGTGGGCCAGATTTGGCCCATGCGCTGTATTTGCCGATCTGTGAGTTACACCTTTGTTCCTTTTGGAGAAACTCAGCGAAATGGGCGTTTTTTTTACATCCTTACCAGAAATATGAACGTTATAGAAAAGTGGGATTGTAGAGGCGTTTGGCAGACAACAGGTCCTCAAGGGCTTGGAATGCCCAGCTAAGCTCACAGATTTCGCTCTGTCAAGGAGGGGATGGTTTTGCTCAGGTGGGATTATGGAGGTTGAACTAAGAGGAAGAAGGGACTGAGCATGGTAACCAGTTTCTGGATGACTGTAGAAACCTGGGCAGCTGTGACAGTAAGACAAGACGGAGGAGATCTAGTGGAGGGATACTCAACATTAAGATGGAGAGGACTCAAAAACCTGAAGACTTGAAGTCCTGGGGATGAAGAATCTGGAGGAGGAGGCGGATGGCTTCCACTTTCTGGCTGGATAACTCTGTACGCCTTGGGGTCATTGACCAAAATAAGGAAAATGGGGGAGAGGCAGGCTTGATGAGAAAGATGAGTTTAGGCTTGAGTTGTGTTGAGTTTTAGATTAGAGAGCAGAATTTGGAACGCATCACTGTATAGCTCTGTAGCCTTCAGATTTTTGATCGTGCTTTTCCATAAGTAAGTAATTTGCGGGCACACACTGACAGTACGTAGACATTTATCTCTAAGTAATACACACATTCTACTGGACTATAGTGCATATTATAAAACCTAAGATAAGAATTAGGCATGTCCAAAGGGTAAGAAATATTTTTTAAAAATCACAAGGCAAATATATGTGTAATGTGTGATTCTTCATTAACATGAGGATGTTAACATCATTAGATGTGACACCATATTTCTAGTAGTTCTCTTAGATCTGGTCATCATTTGACTAGAAACATCAATTCACCGTTCTTGAGAGTTAGCCTGGGCTTGTGTTACCTTCAGTGTGCAGTTCATGTTGCTTTTCTTGCTGCTCCTTGCCCTTTTGAGATCGGTGGCGGATCCTGAGCTGAAGAAGGGAGGTCAGGGCTGCAGTTTCCTCCCCTCAGAGCACACACAGGATATTCTGAGAGGGGAGAAAGAGGATGGCTTGGGAGGAAATTGGGTCCTTCCACATCCAGAGGGAGGAACTGTGCATCCATCAGGGGTCTCAGCAGGTGCAAAGGCAGCGGCACAGCTGGCTGTGTCCTTTTGTCTCAGGCTGCCGCTGGGGCTGAGACAGGCTGGGACCTGGGACCCTTTGCTTCAGTGCCTGCACCTGGACACACGTCTCCTCGGGCAACAGAATACAAAGAAGCTACAAGGGACTAAAAATAACTGCGTGCATGCGCAGCTGGGGCAAATTCTGGACAAGATACAGAAAGACCAAAAACCCAACAGCTGCTTCTGAAGAGCCGGGAGCAAAAGCAGGGTACAGCGCATGCCCCCTGCACTCAACCCCGCCAAAGGGGTGGGCAGACCACCTAAGCCCCGCCTCCAGCCCATCCCTCTGGACCCGCCCCTACCCTCACCCTATATAAGGAACCAGCTCGCCCCACCTCCGGGAGTGAGCCAGGGAACCTGTTACTTGTTTTTGCTCCCCCTGCTGCAGCAGGGGCCCCAGTAAAGCCTTGCCTGAATTTTTTGTCTGGCCTCTGATCAATTTCTATTGATTAAGGAGGCCAAGAACCCTGGTCGGTAACAGACTCTCCCCTTCACCGTTCTTCCTAGAGACACTGATTGTAGTTTTGACTCATTAGGAAAGGCCAGTGGGTCAGGGGCCCGTCTGAACAGGCAAAAAGAATTCCTCAATCCTTTAACATTATGGAGCTAAAACTCAGTGTTTTTGCCTGAATGGTGTTATTGCCTGAATTCATACTGCTATACTTAAACCAGTTTTATCAGATAGTTTTTTGTTTTTGTTTTTTAAAAAAATATTTATTTATTTATTTGGCTGCACCGGGTCTTAGTTGCAGTACACGGGATCTTCGTTTCTGCACGCAGGATCTTTTCATTGTGGCATGTGAACTCTTAGTTGTGGCATGTGGGATCTAGTTCCCTGACCAGGGATCGAACCTGGGTCCCCTACATTGGGAAGGCAGAGTCTTAGCCACTGGATCACCAGGGAAGTCCCCTATCAGCTAGTTTTAAAATTAAGGCCTACAGACTTCAACAAAACGGGGTGACAAAGAAAGTCATTCTACGATAGAGTTGGGTGTCTCACTTCACAAAAAGGTACTTGGAGGTCCGAACAGTAGACCACCCTTCTGAATTTTAGGGAGACGTTATAATACATTGAATCAGGAGTGTCAGTAAGTTGAGAAGGTGGAGGAGTTTTGATGTCAGGTCCTTACCATTTAATGTTTTTAGAAGTGTTGGGAATTCCGAGAATATTGTAATTAGATGTAAATGTTCCACCCAAGCCTTGCTTCCTTCCCTTTGGTTCAGATCATCAAGAACTGACCTCCTCCTAAGTCTTCATCTCCTTTGCATTGGAGGTTCCTCCCCAGTACAGTGACTTGTATGTGGTCATTGCTCCATACTGTTGTTGAATTAAATTGAATTGTGTGACCTGTGATTGATTCTCCTAGTCGAAGAATACAGTATACACAAACACTGCTTGCATCATCTGTCACTTGGTGGCCCTTTTAGGGGACCTACGTGAGATGCCAATCTACAAACGTTAGTTAGATTGATTTCCGAATCAACACATCTACTTTATTTTTTTTTGAATTTTATTTTATTTATTTTTTTATACAGCAGGTTCTTATTAGTCATCCGTTTTATCCACATCAGTATATACATGTCAATCCCAATCTCCCAATTCATCACCCCCCGCCGCTTTCCCCCTTGGTGTCCATACGTTTTTTCTCTACATCTGTGTCTCAATTTCTGCCCTGCAAACTGGATCATCTGTACCATTTTTCTAGGTTCCACATATATGCGTTAATATACGGTATTTGTTTTTCTCTTTCTGACTTACTTCACTCTGTATGACAGTCTCTAGATTCATCCATGTCTCTACAAATGACCCAATTTTGTTCCTTTTTATGGCTGAGTAATATTCCATTGTATATATGTACCACATCTTCTTTATCCATTCGTCTGTCGATGGGCATTTAGGTTGCTTCCATGACCTGGCTATTGTAAATAGTGCTGCAATGAACATTGGGGTGCATGTGTCTTTTTGAATTATGGTTTTCTCAGGGTATATGCCCAGTAGTGGGATTGCTGGGTCATATGGTAATTCTATTTTTAGTTTTTTAAGGAACCTCCATACTGTTCTCCATAGTGGCTGTATCAATTTACATTCCCACCAACTGTTCAAGAGGGTTCCGTTTTCTGCACACCCTCTCCAGCATTTATTGTTTGTAGATTTTCTGATGATGCCCATTCTAACTGGTGTGAAGTGATACCTCATTGTAGTTTTGATTTGCATTTCTCTAATAATTAGTGATGTTGAGCAGCTTTTCATGTGCTTGTTGGCCATCTGTATGTCTTCTTTGGAGAAATGCCTATTTAGGTCTTCTGCCCATTTTTGGACTGGATTGTTTGTTTTTTTAATATTGAGCTGCATGAGCTGTTTATATATTTTGGAGATTAATCCTTTGTCCGTTGATTCGTTTGCAAATATTTTCTCCCATCTTGAGGGTTGTCTTTTGGTCTTGTTTATGGTTTCCTTTGTTGTGCAAAAGCTTTTAAGTTTCATTAGGTCCCATTTGTTTATTTGTGTTTTTATTTCCATTTCTCTAGGAGCTGGGTCAAAAAGGATCTTGCTGTGATTTATGTCATAGAGTGTTCTGCCTATGTTTTCCTCTAAGAGTTTTATAGTGTCTGGCCTTACACTTAGGTCTTTAATCCATTTTGAGTTTATTTTTGTGTATGGTGTCAGGGAGTGTTCTAATTTCATACTTTTACATGTACCTGTCCAGTTTTCCCAGCACCACTTATTAAAGAGGCTGTCTGTTCTCCACTGTATACGCTTGCCTCCTTTATCAAAGATAAGGTGACCATACATGCGTGAGTTTATCTCTGGGCTTTCTATCCTGTTCCATTGATCTATGTTTCTGTTTTTGTGCCAGTACCAAACTGTCTTGATTACTGTAGCTTTGTAATATAGTCTGAAGTCAGGGAGCCTGATTCCTCCAGCTCCATTTTTCGTTCTCAAGATTGCTTTGGCTATTCGGGGTCTTTTGTGTTTCCATACAAATTGTGAAATTTTTTGTTCTAGTTCTGTGAAAAATGCCAGTGGTAGTTTGATAGGGATTGCATTAAATCTGTAGATTGCTTTGGGTAGTATAGTCATTTTCACAATGTTGATTCTTCCAATCCAAGAACATGGTATATCTCTCCATCTATTTGTATCATCTTTAATTTCTTTCATCAGTACCTTATAATTTTCTGCATACAGGTCTTTTGTCTCCTTAGGTAGGTTTATTCCTAGATATTTTGTTCTTTTTGTTGCAGTGGTAAATGGGAGTGTTTTCTTAATTTCACTTTCAGATTTTTCGTCATTAGTGTATAGGAATGCAAGATATTTCTGTGCATTAATTTTGTATCCTGCTACTTTACCAAATTCATTAGCTCTAGTAGTTTTCTGGTAGCATCTTTAGGATTCTCTATGTATAGTATCATGTCATCTGCAAACAGTGACAGCTTTACTTCTTCTTTTCCGATTTGGATTCCTTTTATTTCTTTTTCTTCTCTGATTGCTGTGGCTAACACTTCCAAAGCTATGTTGAATAATAGTGGTGAGAGTGGACAACCTTGTCTTGTTCCTGATCTTAGTGGAAATGGTTTCAGTTTTTCACCATTGAGGACAAGGTTGGCTGTGGGTTTGTCATATATGGGCTTTATTATGTTGAGGAAAGTTCCCTCTATGCCTACTTTCTGCAGGGCTTTTATCATAAATGGGTGTTGAATTTTGTCAAAAGCTTTCTCTGCATCTATTGAGATGATCATATGGTTTTTCTCCTTCAATTTGTTAATATGGTGTATCACGTTGATTGATTTGCGTATATTGAAGAATCCTTGCATTCCTGGAATAAACCCCACTTGATCATGGTGTATGATCCTTTTAATGTGTTGTTGGATTCTGTTTGCTAGTATTTTGTTGAGGATTTTTGCATCTATGTTCATCAGTGATATTGGCCTGTAGTTTTCTTTCTTTATGACATCTTTGTCTGGTTTTGGTATCGGGGTGATGGTGGCCTCGTAGAATGAGTTGGGGAGTGTTCCTCCCTCTGCAATATTTTGGAAGAGTTTGAGAAGGATAGGTGTTAGCTCTTCTCTAAATGTTTGATAGAATTCGCCTGTGAAGCCATCTGGTCCTGGGCTTTTGTTTGTTGGAAGATTTTTAATCACAGTTTCAATTTCAGTGCTTGTGATTTGTCTGTTCGGTATCATCTTTAATTTCTTTCATCAGTGTCTTATAGTTTTCTGCATACAGGTCTTTTGTCTCCCTAGGTAGGTTTATTCCTAGGTATTTTATTCTTTTTGTTGCAATGGTAAATGGGAGTGTTTCCTTAATTTCTCTTTCAGATTTTTCATCATTAGTATATAGGAATGCAAAAGATTTCTGTGCATTAATTTTGTATCCTGCAACTTTACCAGATTCATTGATTAGCTCTAGTAGTTTTCTGGTGGCATCTTTAGGATTCTCTATTGTATAGTATCATGTCATCTGCGAACAGTGACAGTTTTACTTCTTCTTTTCCAATTTGTATTCCTTTTATTCCTTTTTCTTCTCTGATTGCCATGGCTAGGACTTCCAAAACTATGTTGAATAATAGTGGTGAGAGTGGACATCCTTATCTTGTTCCTGATCTTACAGGAAATGCTTTCAGTTTTTCACCATTGAGAATGATGTTTGCTGTGGGTTTGTCATATATGGCCATTATTATGTTGAGGTAGGTTCCCTCTATGCCCACTTTCTGGAGAGTTTTGATAATAAATGGGTGTTGAATTTTGTCAAAAGCTTTTTCTGCATCTACTGAGATGATCATATGGTTTTTATTCTTCAATTTCTTAATATGGTGTATCACATTGATTGATTTGCGTATATTGAAGAATCCTTGCATCCCTGGGATAAATCCCACTTGATCATGGCGTATGATCCTTTTAATGTGTTGTTGGATTCTGTTTGCTAGTATTTTGTTGAGGAGTTTTGCATCTATATTCATCAGTGATATTGGTCTGTAATTTTCTTTTTTTGTAGTATCTTTGGTTTTGGTATCATGGTGACGGTGGCCGTATAGAATGTATTTGGGAGTGTTCCTTCCTCTGCAATTTTTTGGAAGAGTTTGAGAAGGATAGGTGTTAACGCTTCTCTAAATGTTTGATAAAATTCACCTGTGAAGCCCTCTGGTCCTGGACTTTTGTTTGTTGGAAGATTTTTAATCACAGTTTCAATTTCATTACTTGTGATTGGTCTGTTCATATTTTCTATTTCTTCCTGGTTCAGTCTTGGAAGGTTATACCTTTCTAAGAATTTGTCCACTTCTTCCAGGTTGTCCATTTTATTGGCATAGAGTTGCTTGTAGTAGTCTCTTAGGATGCTTTGTATTTCTGCGGTGTCTGTTGTAACTTCTCCTTTTTCATTTCTAGCTTTATTGATTTGAGTTCTCTCCGTCTTCTTCTTGATGGGTCTGGCTAATGGTTTATCAATTTTGTTTATCTTCTCAAGGAACCAGCTTTTAGTTTTATTGATCTTTGGTATTGTTTTCTTTGTTTCTATTTCATTTATTACTGCTGTGATCTTTATGATTTCTTTCCTTCTGCTAACTTCGGGTTTTGTTTGTTCTTCTTTCTCTAGTTTCTTTAGGTGTAAGGTTAGATTGTTTATTTGACATTTTTCTTGTTTCCTGAGGTAGGCTTGTATAGCTATAAACTTACCTCTTAAAACTGCTTTTGCTGCATCCCATAGGTTTTGGATCGTCGTGTTTTCATTGTCATTTGTCTTTAGGTATTTTTTGATTTCCTCTTTGATTTCTTCAGTGATCTCTTGGTTATTTAGTAACGTGTTGTTTATCCTCCATGTGTATGTGTTCTTTACATTTTTTTCCCTGTAATTCATTTCTAATCTCATAGTGTTGTGGTTAGAAAAGATGCTTGATATGATTTCAATTTTCTTAAATTTACTGAGCCTTGATTTGTGACCCAAGATGTGATCTATCCTGGAGCATGTTCCGTGCACATTTGAGAAGAAAGTGTAATCTGTGTTTGGATGGAATGTCCTATAAATATCAATTAAATCTATCTGGTCTATTGTGTCATATAAAGCTTGTGTTTCCTTATTAATTTTCTGTTTGGATGATCTGTCCATTGGTGTAAGTGAGGTGTTAAAGTCCCCCACTATTATTGTGTTACTCTTTTATAGTTGTTAGCAGTTGCCTTATGTATTGAAGTGCTCCTATGTTGGGTGCATAAATATTTATAATTGTTATATCTTCTTGGATTGATCCCTTGATCATTATGTAGTGTCCTTCCTTGTCTCTTGTAACATTCTTTATTTTAAAATCTATTTTATCTGCTATGAGTATTGCTACTCCAGCTTTCTTTTGATTTCCATTTGCATGGAATATCTTTTTCCATCCCCTCACTTTCAGTCTGTATGTGTCCCTAGGTCTGAAGTGGGTCTCTTGTACACAGCATATATATGGGTCTTGTTTTTGTATCCATTCAGCAAGCCTGTGTCTTTTTGTTGGAGCATTTAATCCATTCACGCTTAAGGTGATTATCGATATGTATGTTCTTATGACGATTTTCTTAATTGTTTTGGGTTTGTTTTTGTGGGTCCTTTTCTTCTCTTGTTTTTCCCACTTAGAGAAGTTCCTTTAGCATTTGTTGTAGAGCTGGTTTGGTGGTGCTGAATTCTCTTAGCTTTTGCTTGTCTGTAAAGGTTTTGATTTCTCCATCGAATCTGAATGAGATCCTTGCTGAGTAGAGTAATCTTGGTTGTAGGTTCTTCCCCTTCATCACTTTAAATATATCATGCCACTCCCTCTGGCTTGTATAATTTCTAATGAGCAATCAGCTGTTAATCTTATGGGAATTCCCTTGTATGTTATTTGTCATTTTTCCCTTGTTGCTTTTAATAATTTTTCTTTGTCTTTGATTTTGTCAATTTGATTATTATGTGTCTCGGCGTGTTTCTCCTTGGGTTTATCCTGCCTGGGACTCTCTGCGCTTCCTGGACTTGGGTGGCTATTTCCTTTCCCATGTTAGGGAATTTTTCGACTGTAATATCTTCAAGTATTTTCTTGGGTCCTTTCTCTCTCTCTTCTCCTTCTGGGACTGCTATAATGTGAATGTTGGTGCATTTAATGTTGTCCCAGAGGTCTCTTAGGCTGTCTTCATTTCTTTTCATTCTTTTTTCTTTATTCTGTTCCATGGCAGTGAATTCCACCATCCTGTCTTCCAGGTCACTTACCCATTCTTCTGCCTCAGTTATTCTGCTATTGATTCCTTCTAGTGTATTTTTCATTTCAGTTACTGTGTTGTTCATCTCTGTTTGTTTGTTCTTTAATTCTTCTAGGTGTTTGTCCTTTAATTCTTCTAGGCCTTTGTTAAACATTTCTTGCACCTTCTCGGTCTTTGCCTCCATTCTTTTTCTGAGGTCCTGGATCATCTTCACTATCATTATTCTGAATTCTTTTTACCGGAAGGTTGCCTATCTCCACTTCCTTTAATTGTTTTTCTGGGGTTTTATCTTGTTCCTTCTTCTGGTCCATAGCCTTCTGCCTTTTCATTTTGTCTATCTTTCTGTGAATGTGGTTTTTGTTCCACAGGCTGCAGGATTGTAGTTCTTCTTGCTTCTGCTGTCTGCCCTCTAGTGGATGAGGCTATCTAAGAGTCTTGTGCAAGCTTCCTGATGGGAGGGACTGGTGGTGGGTAGAGCTGGGTGTTGCTCTGGTGGGCAGAGCTCAGTAAAACTTTAATCCGCTTGTCTGCTGATGGGTGGGGCTGGGTTCCCTCCCTGTTGGTTGTTTGGCCTGAGGCGACCCAGCACTGGAGTCTACCTGGCTCTTTGGTGGGGCTAATGGCGGACTCTGGGAGGGCTCATGCCAAGGAGTACTTCCCAGAACTTCTGCTGCCAGTGTCCTTGTCCCCATGGTGAGCCACAGCCACCCCCTGCCTCTGCAGGAGACCCTCCAACACTAGCAGGTATGTCTGGTTCAGTCTCCTATGGGGTCACTGCTCTTTCCCCCGGGTCCTGATGAGCACATTACTTTGTGTGTTCCCTCCAAGAGTGGAGTCTGTTTTTCCCCAAGTCCTGTTGAAGTCCTGCAATCAAATCCCACTAGCCTCCAAAGTCTGATTCTCTGGGAATTTCTCCTCCTGTTGCCGGACCCCCAGGTTGGGAAGCCTCTTGTGGGGCTCAGAACCTTCACTCCAGTGGGTAGACCTCTGTGGTATAATTGTTCTCCAGTTTGTGATTCACCCACCCAGCGGTTGTGGGATTTGATTTTATTGTGATTGCGCCCCTCCTACCGTTTCATTGCAGCTTCTCCTTTGTCTTTGGATGTGGGGTGTCTTTTCTGGTGAGTTCCAGTGTCTTCCTGTCAATGATTGTTCAGCAGTTAGTTGTGATTCTGGTGCTCTTGCAAGAGGGAGTGAGAGCACGTCCTTCTACTCCACCATCTTGAACCGGGACACCAACACGTTTTCTTTAAAACATAGCAAAACAAAACAAAATCCTGTGGTTAAAAATACTTATGATCAAAGTACTTGATGTGAAGGGCTGTCAGAACAACTCTGGGCTCACTGTCATTGTGGAATTAGAGGTTTTGCTGACTTGAAACTATAGGCTGAGAGCATAGCTTTAGAACGTCTTTCTAATGGGCCGCACCTGCCAGGACAGAGGCTGATCTAGTCAACAATCTGATTTCAGTCTCGTACAGAAAATTAGAAGGGACTAGCTCTAGAGTTTTTGCACTGGGGCATTTACTCTCATGTCTTAATGTTCATGTACACAATCCTTTCCGCATTTTGGAGAGATTAATTAGTTAATAAAAACTAATCCTTAGTACAGGGCAAGTATGTTGTCAAAGATTGGAGTTTTGTTTTGGGGTTTCATTTTGTTTATAATATTTCCCAGTGTAGAAATGACCTCCTTTAATCTTGAAACATTGAAACTTTTAACAAATACCCTGATATCACAATCAGTAGTTCTGTTATTTTTAGTTACTCACTTGCATGGGAAAATAAAATCAGGTGACTTGTGCGTTGGTATGACATTAATACTTACATGAAGTTCTTTGTCTTTCTTATGCATTCAGTTATTTATTTCACAAACATTGTGCACCAGCAATGTTCTAGATGCTGGGGAATAGCAATGAATAAAAATGAAGACTCCACTTTCATGGTGCTTGTATTCCAATATAAATTCTAAAACATTTTTAGGTGGGATCAATGATAACGGTAAGCTACCAAATTTGGGAATATATTCTGGGGAAGCTATTAACAAGGGCTGTTGAGATTTTATTTTATCTCCAATTTATGCTGTTCCAGAGGGGGCTACCTAAGCATTTGCGAGTTTGTGTGTCTCTCTAGCAACTTTTGTTCTGAACACCGAGGGGACTGACGACCTGAATAAATCACTTTTTTAATCGAACGAAATATGTAATTATTTGCTTCATAGTGTTCTAAGCTGTTTATAACTATTAACACTTAATTTTCATCACAGATCTGTGTAGTAGGTAGTGTTATTATCTCTGTTTTACAAATGAGCCAACTGGGTAACTTGCCCCAGGTACCCAGTTAGCAAGAAGTAGGATTGAGATTGGAACTCAGGCTCTTAACCACTGCCCTGTTGCTTTCTGATATAAATTATAAAATAGTATTTTTAAAAATAGTAAGATATTTCTTTTTTTTTTTCCTTTTTGCCTTTGGGATTTCTCTGAAATTTTAGGGTTATTTACAGGTTTGGGAAGAGGGGAGGAAGTCTGACTGTCTCTCCCTGCTGCTTCCATTCTGTGGGAGCTCCCTCTCCTTTGCCTTCCTGATTCTTTTCACATTGAGTTATGTGTTTAATTTGTGTAAATGGAATGTGTTTAATCTAATTTTATTTAATTCTGTGTTTCTCTCAGCGCTGCTAGACTTTCTATAAGTTCCTTGAAGCGAAGAACTGGTAAATAGATACATTTGACAAATAGGTTAAAGTGTACTGTGTATTACAAATTCTAAAACCAGTTTATTTGAAATTGGGGATTTTCCCCTCCTTCGTGGGACTGCATAATAGTTTGATATGGCTGTTCATAAATGTGTAATTGTATTATAAACAATAGGATAACTGAACAATACGCCATCTTGTATTGGAATAATAAAACTGGAGACAATACTATTTAAAACTTAGCATATTCAATAGACATGTCCCTTGAGGGGAAATTCTTTTTATTTTTAAAATTTTTTATTGAAGTATAGTTGATTTACAGTGTTGTGTTTCAGGTGTTTAGCAAAGTAATTCAGTTATATATACATATATATATATATATATGTATTTCTATTCCTCTCCAGAGTCTTTTCCATTATAGGTTATTACAAGATATTGAATATAGTTCCCTATACTATACAGTAGGCCTTTGTTGCTTATCTATTTTATATATAGTAGTGTTTATCTGCTAATCTCAGGCTCCTAATTTATCTCTCCCCACCACTTCCCCTTTGGTAACCATAAATTTGTTTTCTTTGTCTGTGAGTTTGTTTCAAAGTTCATTTGTCTCATTTTTTTAGATTCCATATATAAGTGATATCATATGATATTTGTCTTTGTCTGACTTACTTTGCTTAGTATGATAATCTCAAGGTCCATCCATGTTGCCGCAAATGGCCTTAGTTCATTCTTTTTTATGGCTAATATGCCATTGTATATGTGTATCACATCTTCTTTATCCATTCATCTGTTGACGGGCATTTAGGCTGCTTCCATAGGGGAAAGTCTTTAAGCCACTCTAGATTCTGTATTTGGGTAGGTAGCAACATGGTGTTTCTACTTGGTAATTCTCCTATATCTCAGGGATCTTCCAATTAGTTGAGGTCAGACCATTTATATTCCTCAGAATCCTCAAGGAGATTCTTGCCCTTTCTCAGGCAAATGTTCTGCTGTTTTGTTCAGTTCCCTCTTGTCCTATCCAGAAACTTCATCACACCTCTCATCTCAACCTTATTCTCTGTGTCTGAAATATTTCCTTAATGCACTGAAGCTATTTCTGAAATCCTGTTTCTTCAGTGAAACTTTTCATAGTTAGTTAAAAGAGAAATCTGGCCTCATCTTTGTTTCTACTTATTATTCAGGGGTGAAATTGTATGAACATCCATAGTGCATGGTTCCTTCACTTTACACTTAATGGACTGGTTTATTCTGCACGTGACAGCTAATATGAGTCGGTTTTGTTCTCGTATTTTCAGCAAAGAACTTGCTTGGCACAGTAAACATGAATTGCAATTCTTTTGGTCATTGGGCCCTGTTTATTTTAGGAAAGAGTTTATCACGTGTGGATGAACATGAAATAAAGTGTTACTAGGTTTGTGTTGGTTTGTTAGGGCTGTCATAACAAAGTACCACAGACTGGGTGGCTGAAACAACAGGAATTTATTTTCTTGAAATTCTGGAGCCTAGAAGTCTGAGATCACAGTGTTAGCAGAGATGGTTTCTCCTGAGGCCTCTCTCCTTGGCTTGTAGATACCTTCTTCTCCCTGTGTCTTTACATGTTCTTCTCTGTGTATGTGTGTCTCCTCTTCTTATAAGGACTCAGTCATATTGGGTTTGGGCTCATCCATATGACCTCATTTAACTTAATCACCTCTTTAAAGACACTACCTCCAAATACAGTGGTGTTCTGAGGTATTGTATTGCTGATTAGAACTTCAACATATGAATCTTAGGAAGATCAATTCAGCCATGACAGGGTTGAAATGTACAATATAGTTGTCTTAAATTTTTATGACAAGTTAAAACAAAAATTCCTTTTAAAGCTTAAAAGTAGGCAAAGGAAGAGAACCTTCTGAAGGAGGGGAGATTGTAGGATATTGGTTTGATCTGGCTTAAAACTGGCTAAGTCATTTAGGGCAAAATTCATAGTAATTAGTCTTTTGTCCATACTTTCCTAATTTTTTGGATTCAATAAAATGTGAAGTATCTTTTAAGTACCTCTAGGTTTCCATGATTCTATTTTAATAATAACTGTTTTGTAATTAGACCTTACTGCTGATTTAGGAAGGTGTTTGGAGAGGAATTTTTATAATCTCATGTTTGCAGGGTAGAAGGCAAAAGGATCAGGGCTTGTGTCAACAAACCTTGATTTGAATTTGAGCTCTTTTCTTCTGTATTGAGCTGAAGAAAATGGCTGACAAAATCCTTCTTTTGGCATCTTACCAGCTATGTGACTGTGGACAAGTTATGCAACTTACACGAGCCCTAATTTAGTCATCTGTGAAATGGGAATAAAGTCGTAAGGAGGCTCTCCTCGGCTTTTGGCCCTTGTCACTGTTGACTACTGCAGCTGGATTCTGTGCAGCTGCCTCTGGCTGCCCCAGTGGCATGACACTCCATACCTGCTGACTTGTGTGGCCTCCACTGCCTGCTCAACTCACATGCCATGGAGGCCACTTGTGGCTCGAGGCCATCAAAGTAGAGCTGGGTTTATATCAGTGTCCCCAACCTTGCTGCTGTGTGACAGATCCCCTCTGCTAGACAGATGTCACTTCAGGGAGGATGGGTTGGTTCTGACTAGTTATCATAAAATTAATTTTTTCTTAATCTCCTCTTCCTGTATTTATTTGATAGTCCCAGACGGTTATCAGGACATTGTTCTTCTTTCTACATCTTATCAGGAGGTGAAAGCTTTTGCCACTTTCAAAACTTTCAAAAAAGTGGGGCAGAGATGTCGTTTAGCCTAGGATATCAGATTTTGAGATGCATGGACCTTAGTATTGCCAAAAGTAAGTGCCGGACCTACGTCTACTTTTCCTCTTTCAGAGTACCCACATAGAGAGCTTTCGTGAGAGTTAAATGAAGTGTGTGTGTATGTGTGTGTGTGCTTGTGTGTTTGGGTGGGAAGGGGACAGCAACATGCCTTCCACATACTTTATTCTAGTTAAATTGAGTTTTCATCCTTTGTGTTGGGATTGAATTTATATAAATTTACCTTTTAAAACACTAAGGTGGCTTTTATTTTTAGGCTTAAATAGATCAACTAATTTAGTATAACATTTTCCAGTAAAACCATTAACATGTTGACCAGAGAGTTCTCTATACAGGAGTAAAGAATCCCAAGTTCTTTTAGGGTTACCTATTTTAATCATTATATAAGAACATTAAAATTCAACACTGTTGGCCATAGTATTTGACCTGGAAAAATTCCCATAAACTAACCCATTTAACATTGTCTTTCTCTGGTACCACTGCTGGTACCTACTCCTCTAGATCTTGTATTCATCAGAACTTTTTCAGTTTCAAGGGACAGAAACTCAACACAGATAAGCTTAAGCTAACAAGGGAATTTATTTTGATTTAAGTAAAAAATGCTGGGGTTAGAAGTATCTTTAAGTAGGGTTAGATCCAGGGACATGTTGGATATTACTGGGACATCTTCTTTGTCTCGAATAGATTTATTTTGTAAAACTGATCAGAAAAATGACTGCCAGCATCCCCAAGTTTGTATCTTTATGACTTCTAATTGGAAAGGAAGAAGGGGACTTTGTCTTCCTATGTTCATATATCAAATATCAGGGAAGATTTTGATTGGTTCTGCTTGAGTCACATGGTCATCCCTGAACCTATAACTGGCTGATGGATAGAATAGTGTGGCCAATCACTGTGGCAAAGCATCTTGATTGGCAAGTCCACTGGGATCACATGGGCTGGGAGAGGGATGGTGTTCCAGGGGAAGACTGCTTAGCAAACAAACAAACATATGTCTAGCACAGATAACTAGCATTTCAAGTCAGCAGGGGTTAGTGTTTATTCTTTTAGCTGAAAGGGAATGGGATGGTAACTGTCAAAATTGTGTAGGATCCATTTGAAATTTCTTTTTTTGCATTTTTTTTTTAAAGTATTTATTTATTTATTTGGGTCTTCTTTGGGTCTTCGTTTCTGTGCGAGGGCTTTCTCTAATTGTGGCAAGCGGGGGCCACTCTTCATCGCGGTGTGCGGGCCTCTCACTATCGTGGCCTCTCTTGTTGCGGAGCACAGGCTCCAGACGCGCAGGCTCAGTAATTGTGGCTCACGGGCCCAGCTGCTCCGCGGCATGTGGGATCTTCCCAGACCAGGGCTCGAACCCGTGTCCCCTGCATTGGCAGGCAGATTCTCAACCACTGCGCCACCAGGGAAGCCCTTTTTTTGCATTTTTAAAAATAAAACATTTTTTATTTTTTTAAGGTGGTAAAAGATACAGCACATAAAATTGACCATTTTAACGTTTTTTTTATTACAGTATAATTGCTTTACAATGTTGTGTTACTTTCTGCTGTACAAATAAGCTGTGCATTAGATTTAAAATCTGCTTAAGAAGATGAGGACACACTTGAAAGATGTCCTTCAGGTGGAATACATATTGTATAGACAATCAAATAGTGGAGCATAATTGGCAATTCCTGAGGTTGATTTAAATGTGGGCATTTTTTTGAGTAAAGGAACAAAAATGACAATAATGGACCCTTTTGCTTTTTTTTTGGTAGGGTTAGATGATTGCCTGCAGCAGTATGTCCACAAGTTTGAACGGGAGAAGATAAATGGAGAGCAGCTGCTGCAGATTTCCCATCAGGATCTTGAGGAGCTGGGTGTCACACGAATTGGACACCAGGAACTTGTGTTGGAGGCTGTCGACCTTCTCTGTGCACTGGTTAGTTCAGGAAAAGGTGATCTGTACCGCCATGATGTTTTTAAGAATCTCAGCTTCTAAATCTCCACAGTTTTGCGCTTTAGCTTATCATCATTTTCTTAATGATCCATGGAAGTAGAGCATGAGCTGAAGATAATATCAGAAGGGAAGAAAAGAAATCATTTGCTAGGTAGAGTTGGCAAGCGATGGCCTACAAGTTAAATCTGGCCCGCTATTTTTGTAAATAAAGTTTTATTGGAACGCAACCATGTCCGTTCATTTAAGTGTTATCTGTGGCTGCTTTTGTGCTACCGTGGCAGAGTTGGGTAGTGGTAACAGGGACCGTGTGGCCCCTCAAATCCTAAAATATTTGCTCTCTTGGCCTTTACAGAAAAAGTTGGCCTTTTACGGAAAAAATTTCTGTATTCATCTTATTTTCTTATCTTTTAAAAAGAATAAAAAGATGAAGATGGTCCTGAATGAACATGTCATCTTCTATATTGAAATGACAAATGGGTTCTGATTTTCATGTCTGTTTTTGTTACTATAAAAAGCATTTTTATGTTTCACAGATATTTGTGATATTTCAATAACTGATACTGATGCTTGGAATAATCAACCTGTGAAATGGCAGCTAGATGGGAAAAAATGTGAACTTAGTTACATTTCGCAGCTGACTGAGTTTTGGCTTGAACGTGAGTGAGTTAAATCCTGCCAGGTTCCGACTCTTCATTGCATCTGTGGCCGTGTGGGTCATAGCTTTTAGGTGTAGGTTGAAACCACCTCCAAGGGTACTGTGTTTATAAGTTGGTTGGCATAGGGTGGGATCCTTGTCAGGCTGCTGTGATGCCATGCGAAGGATGCTGTTTCCTTAACTGTCAGGATTTGGGCAAACTCGGCAGCATTCAGGCTGGTTTAGTTATGCTGTGAACCTGAGCAAGGGGTCTATACAATTATATCACTGAGAATGGTGGGAAAAAATGTGTTCCCAATGATTTTGCCATTGCTGGTCCGCGTTCCATTGATTCTTTAACACTTGCTGCATTGTGCGTGTTCTTCTTCTTAAAGTGGATAGAGCCTTGTCTTCTGCTCTGAGATGTGCTACTCTTGTTTAGGAAAGTAATGGGGAAATTATTTGTGGTTGATAAATGAGCTGCCACCAGGAAGATGCTGTGACCAAGTGATGTGAGAGCTGGTCTGGGAAGCAGGCGTTTGCATTTTTTTTTTTTTAAAACCGTTTTTTATGTATGTATGTATGTATGTATGTATGTATGTCTGTCTGTCTGTGTTGGGTCTTCGTTTCTGTGCGAGGGCTTTCTGTAGTTGCGGCGAGCGGGGGCCACTCTTCATCGCAGTGCGCGGGCCTCTCACTATCGCGGCCGCTCTTGTAGCGGCGCACAGGCTCCAGACGCGCAGGCTCAGCAATTGTGGCTTACGGGCCTAGTCGCTCCGCGGCATGTGGGATCTTCCCAGACCAGGGCTCGAAACCGTGTCCCCTGCATCGGCAGGCAGATTCTCAACCACTGCGCCACCAGGGAATCCCCAAGGCTTTTGCATTTTAATGCAGGCTTTGCTGCACACTCCTGGCTCTGTGACCTCCAGGGAGATGGTGGTGTGTGTTTTCCCCGTTTGTACGGTGATGCTCCCCTAGATGTGGCTGTGTACCAACCTGTAAGTGTTTTGCACCGCCCGGAAGATACCTGAGTCCTGTTTATTATTAAAACTGTATGTTTTTCATACAGTAAGACATGTTTGAGTTTAGTCTTGTCCTTTCTGGGAACACTACTTTTTGGACCTTTCTGCTCTTTCAGATCGTCTCTTTCACTTTGTGGTAGGACTTGGAGGGCAGGTCAATAACTTTGAAATCCACAGTGTGGGAGGAGAGCAGGCAGGATGGGCTGGGGGCGCGTTGTGGGCCTCAAGTGGGATAATTAACATAACAGCTGCCTCCCCGCTTTCCCCCCTTCCCTACCTCTTAAAATATTAGACTAAAGTGAACAGAGCTGGACAGATGCCAGAACCTAAAGCTGTGTTTTATCTCTTACAATTTCCTTCTAATTTCCTTTGTAGACAAAGTTTTGACCTCAGACTCATTCTGGACACGTTTCATGTAACAGCGTGCCAGTGAATGCATTTGACGCGAGGGTCACGGAGGGTTCTTAAATGAATGTGCCTTTTCTGGGTTGGGGAGGGTTTCAGAGCATTTCACTAAAATATCTTTAGCCTTGCTATAATCTCCTTTTAAAATATTCTTATGGTAATGCATCTATTGATTATACTGTGTTTAACCCATTCACACCATATAGATCTTTGTGTATATAAATAGGTGGTACTTTTTTGCCTTGAACAGTCCATCCCCTGGACAGTTAATATGTGTTTGCTGTTGTCCCTGGTATTATGGAAGACATTTTTATGTAAACAGTTTAGTGGATGTTGATTTTATGATGGACAGGAAATGAGTAGAATTAGAAGTAAGAGAGGGGGGAGGAAAAAACAAAAACCACTGGAAAGTTTTGGAAAGAAAAGTGCCGATAGGATCTTTAGGAACCTAAAATAGGGAATAGCTATTGATTAAGGTTCCAAAACCGATGAGCAGATGGGCCACAAAGAGCTGGTTCTGGATAGGGAGCAAGGAGAAAAACTCCCTTTTGTGAACATTGACCTTGGCTGGCTGGAGTGGCTTCGGAGAGTGACTTGTTTTCTGAGGCAAACCAGGACCACTTCCCAGGATTGAGTTCAGAGTCGGAGCCCAATTTTTCTCCCTCTATCTGGGGCAGAGGGTGACTGGGATGGGCTGTAGAGTTGCTTTTTCCAGTAGCTATTAGCCACATGTGACTATTTAAATTAAAATTAATTAAAGTGAAGTAATAAAATTCAGTTCCTTAGTCACAGAGCTACATTTCAAGTGCTCAGTAGCTACTTGTGGCCAGTGGCTACCATATTTGGATAGTACAGATAGAGAACATTTTCATCATTGCAGAAAGTTCTGTTGGACAGCATTTGTCTCTAGGGTGGGATTGAGAGTAAAAATGTATAATTGTAAAACCCATTTTCGTTGCCAGATCAACCAAACCCTAGTTTCCTAAAGGCCAAGGCAGGGGCAGATTTGTTTTTAAGGTTGAGGTAGGCTGAGAAAGTGAACAAAGTTGGAATCCATACACGTATGAAGTGATGCCACCTACCTGTGTGCTTAAGTGAAATACCTGTAATGTATCTACCTGCCCTTGGTGCTTCTGTGCACTCGTGTATCCCTGAGATGATTCACTGTTTATCGTTTACCCAGCCATGGCAACAGTTAAAAACTGTTATCCTTTTTGTTATGGGAAGAAATAGTGCAGGAAGAGGAGTCTTTGCTAGCAATTTGTATTTAACTTGATCTTGCTTATGAACTTATTAAACTGTGAAATATACTTCTTAGGTTGAAACTTAATTGAGCCAGGTCAGTAAAATGGATTTGACTGTGTGACTGTGAAACTCCTTAATCACCATGTATGTTAGATCACAGACAGAGCTAGTAGGAATGGGGAAAGAAAGTGGCGGAGAAGTTGTGTAAGGTTTGTCCTTAGCTAAAATGTGTACAATTTATGACACCAGAAGAGCGAGAATCTGCCTCTTTCCTTTTCTCCTGTCTCATGTGTCGTTTCTCTAGCCAGACCAGGAAATGACCCCTGATTGCTAACTTCTAATGAAGTGAGATCTCAGTGGAAGGTTTGTAGTACGTGTCTAGATTTTTGGAGATTCATTTCATTTCTTAGTTTGTACTGTCTTGATACCTTATCTTAAATTAGCAATTTCTGAAGGAGACAGGTATTAGGGAAAAGGTTAGTGAAAATAATCAAATCTGGTCTGAGAAATTATTCATTTACTGTCTTTCATTGTGGGACACTTAAGTCAATAATCCTTTCCTGATTATGTTTCTATAGTAGAGGTTCTTTGGAGCTAATATAATCAGTTTCTTGTTCTCTTCTTATTGTGGAATGGGGTGGAAGGGGATGGAATTTTCCTTCCTTTCTTTGTTCCTTCTTTACTGCTTTTTAAAATTATAATCTATGTAGAAAAAGCAAAACTACAGTGACAGAAAGAAGATCAGAGGTTGCCAGGGCCTGGGGGTTGGGGAAAGTGACTATGCAGGGGTATGAGGGATGCTCTGGGGGCGATGCAAATGTCCTGTATTGTGATTGTGATGGTGCTTATGTGACTGTATACATTTGTTAAAATTGATTATGTCGTGCACTTAAAATTAGTGAGTTTTATGCATCATAAAGTACACCTTAATAAAGCTGATTAAAATCTCTGAAGTACCTGAAAACATAAAATAAAATTATAATCTATTATAGCTACATCTGTCTATCCTTGTAGTCCCATGATTTGTTTTTTGGGGAAAAAAAAAAAGAATCAGAGAAACTGAATAGAAATGAAAAGAACCAGTTAACAAGCTTCACTCCTCCTTTATTTTAATATTAAAAGTGGTAGGTTTGTAGAAGATTGAGGTTTAAAATTTCCTGTAACACTAAGATGAATTTAATCCTCTTTGAGTTCAAGAAATAAATGTTGTCTACAGTAATAAAAGTTCCGAGTAATTCCTGGTGTCATTGGCTATAGAAAGCTGAATTTCCTGCTTTTTGTTCAGAACTCTTGCTATGAGTCGGCAGGCTGACTAATTAACTGAATAAGGGGACACTTCCCTTTAATCATAGTCACAAGTGCTTCAAAACAAGCTGTGTCATGTGGCTCTTTATCCACTCAGTTTTGAGTCTTTGATTCTCTGATTTAAAAAGCCATGGTGAAAATCCATCTTTTTATTTTTGTCTTCTCTACTGAAGGACAATGCCATATTTTGGTCTCCAGAAAATGACAGTGGAAAAAAAAAAAAAGAATGAATATCAAATTTAGATGGAACATCACTGTTAACACAGAAGACTCATTTTTGTTCTGAAATTTACATTTTTTTTTAAAGCTCGCAAAGACAATTTCAGTTAATGCATCTGAAGAGTTTTTTTTTCTTTATAATTGTTCTTAACTCTTTTCTATATAAATTTTTTTAAAAATATTTTTTATTTTCTAAGAAGCAACATGCCACATAAATTTAAACTTCGCATAAAATCTAATTAAAGTTTGAAATGTTTTCATTCAGGGTATTGTCTTTTGTTGTTACTGTTGCTACTTACCATTGTTCAACTTGCCAAAAGAAAAAAGTTCTCACAGACTCCCTGGTTTATTTATGCTTTATGTATTTTGATCTGGGGACATGGCTCTCCCCTCCCTGAGGCATTAGAGATGGAGCTGTAACAGAGGAGGGACCAAGGGACAGGCTAGATGCAGTGGGGACAAAAGCAGTGATCAGATGCAAAGAGGGCCCACCGGCCTCTCAGAAGAGCGAGGTCCAGGTTGGCTGAAGCTGGCTGAAAGAAGCTTCTAACACATCAGAGGGGATGGAGCAGGTCAGGATAGAATTTAGGGGGGTTAAACAGTTTGCTAGTTTGTGCTAGATCCAGGATGACCGGCCACTTCTCTTTTTTCTTGTCCAGCGCCCATCCTGGTTTCTGTCTCATCGCTTTGCCCGTTCTTGGACAGGGAGTGTGGAAGGGGGCATATACAGCATCGTGATCCAAAGCTTGTATCCTCGATGCAGATTGCCTTGGTTAGAATCCCCCCCGACTCCCACCGATTAGCTGTGTGACTTTGGAGAATTTATTGAATGTCTCTGTGCCTCAGTTTTCTCACCTGCAAAATAGAGATAATATCACTTCCACCCTCATACGCTGTTTTACCTGAGATAATATTTGCCGAGCACTAAGCCCGGTTTCTGGCATAAAGTGTTCAATAGTGTTGGCCATATATTATAACCAATTTTTAAATGATACCACATTCTTGCTTTGGGATGCTATTGACACAGTTTAATATACCCCAAAAATATTTTCACTTTTTTCTTAAAAAATGATGAAACACCAATTTAGGATGTGTACATGCAATTGAATACTGAAATTCATCCTCCCCCCAAAGTCATGTCAGATTTACATGTCGTTTCTTGTTGTTACTTGGGATTGTTCTTTATCTGGAAGAGAGTAGTCTAGGGCAATATTGTCACGTGAAACGGATTTTTTAAAAGCACCCAAGTAAGTCAAACATTGTTCAGAAAGAACGGAGGTTAGAAGCTCACAAGATGGAAATGATCTTCCAGGTGAATTGATGTTTAGTCAGTGCTGTTCTGTTTCTGTGTGACTTTTATCTGATGGAAATTCCTCCATTCAATGACTGCTTTACATCTGCTGTCCTGGAAATGCAGTCATGAGTAATACACACAGAGCCCAACTCTCGCAGACCTTGCATCCGACTTAGAAAGACAGCAGTGAACAAAGAGGTGATGGCTAGAGAGTGACCTCAGGAGGTACTTGGCAGTGTCTGGACACATTTTTGTTTGTCACAACTGGGGACCGGATGCCACTGATATCTAACGAGTAGAGGCCAGCTAGACATTCTACCATCTACAGGAATCCCACCCCCCAACCCAAACAAACAATTATTAGGCTTTAAATGTCACTAGGGCCCAAGTTGAGAAGCTGCTCCGTATGGTCCTGGAAGCCTTGAAGAGGAGGGGACATTTGGGCTAATTAGGATGTGATAGGAAAGAGCTGTCCATGCCAACCTTTGTGGGAGGAGAATTTCGGGAAGAGAAACTAGCGAGAACAAAGTCCCTGAGGCAAGAGGAATAGAGGGAAGGCTGGTGTGGCCCACGTGGGTGAGATGAACACTGTGAGCAAATCATGTAGGGTTTTGTGGCTGACATAGGAGTTATTCAGGTAACTCTGGGTTTTCGGTTATTACGAGAGTTTGGACATTGTTGATTGTTTTGAATTTTTCCCTTTGATTTTGTTTTCCAGAATTATGGCCTTGAAACCGACAATATGAAAAACTTGGTTCTGAAACTGCGAGCATCTTCCCACAATTTACAGAATTACATAAGCAGCCGGAGAAAAAGTCCAGCCTATGATGGGAACACCTCCCACAAGCCCCCCAATGAGTTCCTGACTTCTGTGGTGGAGCTCATAGGCGCTGCCAAGGCCTTGTTAGCTTGGCTGGACCGGTAAGTGATGGGTGTACTTTACTGTCCGGTAAAAGGAGGGTCTGAGATGCATAGAAGTCGGTATTTTGCCTGAGGAAGAGGAAACTTTATCCCTTTCTTGCCCTTGCCATTGGACCTGTCCAGGAGTTCGGGGTCAGTGGTCCATTTTAGGGTCCCTTTGGAAGTTCCTGAGGTGAATAGCAGGAACAAATTAACCTCAGCTTAGAGAAGAGTTAAAGTTGAGTTTTACTGAGGTTAAACATTACTGATTATTTGTTTGTATGAAGGCTGTCAGTTGACTTTTGAAGGGATGTTCATTCTCTTGGCTCATTTTTGGATGTGTTTTTATCTAGAACTTCTCTGTCTCTGTTCTATTCAGAGTCCTATTTTGTGTGTTACTTGAGAGGCAACAGTTACATAACAATTTAAACCAGCTTGTTGTGTAGCTGTGCTTGTTAACACACAGTGTGGGATCCCAGTGGGTTCATCCTCTCCACTTTTTTTTTTTTTTAAAGAGAATTTTCGTTGCTTTCTAGGGCTCCATTTACAGGGATCACTGATTTCTCAGTAACGAAGAACAAAATCATTCAGCTTTGCTTGGATCTAACCACTACAGTCCAGAAGGTCAGTACATCACTGGTGTTTTCTAAAAGTTTTTTTTCCCTTTTTCTTTTCTTCAAAGGGTTTACATGCAGGTATGAAGTACCATTCTTTCTTTCTCCCCCTTTATCCCCCCATCGCTGGGGAGAGATGAAGGGCTTTAAGTTAGATGAATTTACAGATAGTTTCTGTGAAAAATGACCAGTGACCTTTACATCAGAGATTACCTTCTTTTGCTTTAAAATAATTGAGCTAATAGCCCTGTACTTTCTCTAAAATGTTAGAGCACTTAATTTTTTTTAAAATAGAAATTCTGGAGTAACTACATTTCACCATAATCTTTGTTCTGAGTATGTTACTGTGTCTGCTTGTTAATTTTCTTTTCATTTTGACCTCTGGTGGTTAGGTTTACCAGTCAGGTGGAGCTTGGTGGTGATTCAGTAACAAACAGCCCCCAAACCTCAGCAATTTATTCCTGGATTATCTACATCCAAATGGGTCAGCTGAGAGATCTGCTTCAGCTCGCCTCACTTCAGGTTGTAGGCTGACAGAACAACCAGTATCTTATGTTGTTTGTCTCTGGGGCAGAGGGACAGAGAACCTCGGTGATTCTCACACTGACAAATGTTCTGGTTTGGAAGTGACACGTCAGTTTCACACACAGCTCATTTGCCAGACCTTCGCATCTTAGTGAAGGCCAGGAAGATATTAACTGGCATGTAGCAGACTGTTGTAAAATTATTTTTGAATTGAGTTGAGGCCATAAAATGTAAGGAAGAACTTGTTCTTTTTTCACATCTCACTAGGTTTGAAAATTCTGTGATTGCACACTTGTTTCCCCTGCTGATTTGGCAAAAAGTAAAGAACATCCTTTCCTCAGTTCTAACCATGCCATAAAATAGATGCAGTTCTGAAAAGCTATGTGCTTTCTGTCTGTTCCCGGAACATGAAGAGTAAAGTTTGGCTGTTGTTTAAGGTCCAGTCCTGAGCAGCCCTTGAACTTGAGGCACATGGGACTTCATCGTTATGCTTTTGAGGCCATGTTCTTCGGAAAACGCTCAGAGCAGTAAAGTGGCTCTGAGTTTCAGCTCGTTTTTATGGTGCATAAAATAATTTTGGCAGAAAGAGTCTGACACCAATCACGGTGCATTCATCATGTAGCCACCAAGTCCTGGCATTTGCGGTAGAGGCTGCCCAGGGGTACAGATCCCACTCAGAAGGGTGCCCACTGGGCATCCTCATCACACTCACCCCTGTTTACTGGGGCCGCATGATGCCTGGCCCATGATTCATGGTACTTTTTAAATGTGTGTTTAAACGAATGAGATAATGCTTTTGACAAATAAGCTGTTGAGAATTTTTTGCTTATCGGGAAAAATTTAACCCAAACTTAAGGGACACAACAGGTATTGTTTCTGTTTGTGTTTATTTTTTGTTTTTGTTTTCCCTTTGGTGCTCATCGAGCATATGCTTCAGAGACAGACAGCTATGGGTTCAAATCCTACCTCTACCATTACTTAGCCCTGGGACATTGGACAAGTCACTTCAAACTTATGAGTCTCAATTTTCTTACCTGTAAAATGGGAATACTAACAGTTACCTTACCAGATGATTTGCTGGAATTTCTACAAGTTATTGTGGAGTAAGAAAAAAGGGAAAAAAAGTGTAAGAGGAAGACAAATGGTGACCAAAAAATTTTAAAATGTATGTATATATGTATTTGTAATATGCAATACATCTGAAAACCTATATACAAAGGAATATATAAATACAGTGGGCAATTTGGAAGAAAAGTTGGGTTTACTTTGGCTGGAAGAACAGTTGGGTTTACTTTGGCTGGGAGAAAAGTGGGGAGAGAATGTAGGAGGCAAGCCAAAGAACAGAAAACACTTATTCACTTACAAAAAGCATATATGTGACCGCATTTACTTATTCATGCAAAATTAGACCTAGAGAAGTAGTATAGAATATTTAAAAGATAGTAATACCTACCTCAAAAGATTATGAAGATTAAATAAGATATATGTATAGCACAGTGCCTACTTAAGAAATAATAGCCTATAGTAGGAAATATAAAAATCTTTTCTGGTACTGCTTTTCTGGAGCCGAACTTGATGGCTTAAGAAGAAGACAAAGTTAACAAATATGTTGGGATTTCTGGTACTTTTTAGTTTATTTAAATTTGAACAGTTTTTAAGGATTAAGACTGGCAATGTATAAATATATATGGGAATGTCATTTTATGAACTTAGATTGAAAAACATGTTTAGCTCTTGACAGATGTGTGTTTTCTGTAGTAATTGGAGAACGTAGTTGCTTTGGCAAGTAGTAAAATTTGTGTGCACAGCTGAAGGATGAGTGAAATGTCTTTTTCCACGTGCGGTGTCGTGGCAGCAGCAAGGCTGAATTTGCCAGGGGTTTCACACCCTCTCACAACTGCGGAAGTGCAGTTTTTCTCCAGACTTCTTGGCAAAAGATCTTTTGACTCTTTAGGAAAAAACCTGCCTTTTCCATTTATTGCTTTTTTTTCCCTGGGGAATTAAAGGAATAAAAGCTGTGTCTCGTTATTTCTGGTGACAAGGAACATGTTCTCCTAGAGTCTGTATTCTCTGTGTCCCTGTGTGTGAAGACAGGCATTTGTTTGTCCCTTTTCTTCTTTCTCTGTTCCACATACTGCCACTTTCCCCTCCTCTTTCTTGTTACTTTCTCTGTATCCTTCCCTCTGATGACAGTGTGTACCTCTCCAGATTGGAAGGATAAACAGTTGTTGTTTTCTTCCCCCGTAAGAAAATGGCACTCTTCTTCTTCTTTGTGCTAATTAACTTTTTTTCTTTCCTTTTTTAAGTTGAAGTATAGTTAATTCACCATGTTGTGTTAGTTTCAGGTGTATAGCAAAGCGATTCATTTACATCCCACGCCGAGTCCATGGATAGACCTTCCAACCAGTTTTCAGGCTATAATTTCAGGTGAAGTCTCCTGGTGGGAAGGGATTCTGATCTCTTTCCTTAATCTGTCCTCCTGAAGTTGCAAGGGCATGAAAACTGGCAGGAGACAACATGGCAGTGGCAGATGCTGGGTTCCAGTGTAGGAAGAAATGCTGAGCAGTAGAGAGCCCAGAAAAACTGAATGGAAAGAAAGCATACCACCCAGCAGAGGAGGGCAGGTCAGGAGACCATTTATTGGGAGCTGGTTGGGTTTCAGGTATGGAGTATCTGCCTGATGTGTGTTATCACGTTTAATTCTCAGCAGTTCTCTGAGACAGGTTTTATCATCCTCACTTTACAGAGAAGGAAACTGAGCTATGGAGAGGTTAAACCCATCTCCCAAGGCTCCTCAGTTAGCAAGAGAGTAGAATAAGGAAGAGCGGCAGAGAAGGGGCAGCTGCTAGCTGCCCTGGCTGGGTCTCTGCTAGGTTGATTGGCCTGAGTCTGCTGGCCCAGGTGACCAAGGAATGTGACACAGCTCAGGCCTGCTGTCGGGATCATGAAGGGCTGACTTGGTTCCAGTACTTCTTTTTTCCATTCTGTTGCCTTCATGCCAAATAGCATGAAGTCAGGCCTGCAGCTGCTTCCTCCCGTTAGGAATGGGTGTGGGAACCCACGTTCACAGGGGCGGAAGGTAAAAAGCGGCGGTTTCACACGCTGCCTTGGACAGTTCGTGGAGACAGGCGCGCTCCTCGCCCACTGGCTCCGTCACCACAGGAGCCCATTTTCTTGGTGGCTCCTCGGATCTGTCAAGGAATCAAGTTGGAGGGACCATGAGGTTACACGTGCACCTTGATGCTTGGGCCCTGGTGTTTGGCCAGGAGCTCTCTGCCTGTGGGTGATTACCTCCTGAGGATGACAGCCCTCGTATCATTTGGGATGTGTAGTGAAAAACCATAAACACAAATCATTAGTTTTATTTCTAGCACGAGACTGTGTAAGTATTCTGTTTTGCTAAAGTTGACATTTATTTGAGAATTCTGTCCTTCAGATGGTGTGAGTAGGGGAGGGGCCATCACGGTAGTTGATGGTTTAGTTCCATGCACAAGATGGAGGCCAAAAAGCACATTTTTGAACTGTAATCATTCATATTTTACAGCAATTGCTCCTGGAGTTTGAATTTATATCAGATTCACACATGCAAAACTACATTCCTAAATTTCCTTTTTTTAAGTGTTTTCTCACTAGGCTGCTCTTTTCCTGAGAGTCTGTGTAAATTTTGGGAGCAGTAGAGTGACTATTATTTCCCACATTTTTACCTAGTAGAGAAAATTTAAAAACCTTTTAAGAAGAAGGCACCTAAAATCTGATTGTAAAATCACATAGGGTAGAACATCATACATTTTACCCGTACCCCCAGTGGCAGTAAAAAATGACCTAAAATGACATTTTGATTGAAGTGAACATCTTTGTCTGATAAATCCAACAGAGTTGATCAGTATCCTTCCTGTACATAACATAATTCGCATTTTCCTTAGGGTGCCCCAGTTTGGGATTTACTGAATGGTGCCAAATAAACTGTCAAGAATCTCGTTGATCTCCCTCTTCTTCTGCATGCACTCTGCCATGTTGATTGAAATCTGCTGTAGGTACGCTTTAGAAGGTTAACTGAGAGTTTCACGTTGGCAGTTTCACTTTGGCTGCTTTTCGACAGGACAATGGTTATTCCTATAATCAGCTAACTGGGTTCATAAGGTTCTGAGTCTTTTGTTCTTAAGCTGAGTAAACAATGCTTTGCATTCCAGCCCATTCTTTAATGTCATCAATAGCATACCTCAAGACCACTTTTCTGGCAGCGTGTTAATGAACGTTTTGTTGAACGCTTTTCATCTATTAAGGACTGAAATATCTGATTTAATCTCACTGGTGCTTAAAATAAACTCTGTGGCTAAGTTTACTCAAGCCCTTATTTGAAAGCTATTCTTATGGGCAGGCCCAGAGCTAAAGACTCCAGGCTTGTTGGCCCAGTGCTAGCTCAGCCTGGGGTCACATTTGAGAGTCATTGTCAACTTTCTTGGACTCTGACTTCTGGCTTCCTACTCTCTGTACAGTCTGGAGAGTAGGTGGAGTTTCAGTTCTGGTGATTTTTGTAGGCTTTCTGATTAAATAATTGGTCAGATGGGTTCCTTGGATGATTAGCATCCTGGGTCAGGAGAGATTGAAATCTTAAGAGGAGTCAAATGTCAGCTCCTTTCCTGCTCTGCCCTCTTCTCCCATCCAGGTCTCTCCTCCAGATGGTCCAGGACTACTCAGGCTGCAGGGTGGGAAGTATGTCAGGGACCTCCTTGGACCCCAGGAAATATCTAGTGAGCTAAGCCAACGGTTTCTGAAAGTTTTTAGCTCTTATAGTTTTCATTTTTTTCTTTCTTCCTTTAGGATTACCTTGTAGCAGAAATGGAGGATAAAGTTTTGGCTGTAGTAAGTATACCTTCTAAAAGTTACGGTAAAATTCCTTTTCCCAAAACAGTGGGAATCACATGAATTAAAGTAAATGTACTGTGGCTAATTATTTCAGGATATGCTTCGAAATATCGGCTTTTGGGATATGAGTCTATTAATTTAGGTGGAAAAGGAAGAATAAAAGTTATTTAACAATAAGACCAACTCCTGTGAAAATTCCTGTGCTTAAATTGGGTATATTGGGGTCTCTGCTTTACTTTTTTTTTTCCCTGCTCTGAACCCTTCATCAGGGTACAATTATACTTAAATTACTAACTAGCCTGTTAATCAGGGTTAAACGGTTGTGCAGATTTCACTTTAGGACCATACTGTTTAAAAAAAAAAATCTTGGCAAAAACCTTATGATCGAAGGGAGATGTACTGTGACTGTTTAAAGAGCATTCTGTAACTATTTGTCATCGCTTCCTCCTTTTGACATAAGCCAGCCTGTGCTCTTTTGATAAGGCCTTCCTCCTACTGATGTTGAGGAATTCAGCAATGAAACTGCTATAAATATATTTTCCATAAATAGGGAGGCTAAACACATTGGAGGAATGTAAAAAGTGTCACTTCTTGGATTCTCCCCCTTGGGAAAAAAAAATCACTCTTTGGAATCTCCTGATTTCTTTAGTTGTTTAATTTTCAAAGGTTAGATGAATCTGATCGGGAGAAGTAACCACACGTAGCCACTGTGATTTCTACACGGGGACCGCTGAATAGGGATCCTCACGTCTCTACAGTTGTACCCGGTCAGTGTTTGGCGTTCAGAGAATGTGAGCCATCACTAAAAAGATCATAGACCTAAATGTAAAATGCAAAACTATAAAATGTCTAGAAATAACAGGAGACTATCTTGGTGGCCTCGGGTTTGGCGAGGAGTTTTTAGATACAACACGAAAAGCGTGATCCATGAGAGAAAAATGGGTAAGGTAGACTGCATTAAAATGAAAAACACTGCTCCATCAATGCACTGAGAATGAAAAGACAAGCCACGGACTGGGAGAAACTGTTTTCTGAAACACATATCAGATAAAGGACTTGTAGCCAAAATACACAGAGAATTCTTAAAACTCAATAATAAGAAAACAAACAACCTAATTAAAAAGTGGACAAAAGACCCAAACAGACACCTCATGGAAAAAGATATACAGCTGGCAGATAAGTATATGAAAAGATGTTCAACGTCATGTTTCGTTAAGGAATTGCAAATTAAAGTAACAACAAGGTACCACTATACACCTATTAGGATAACTATAATCCAACACGTGACGGCACCAAGTGTGGAGCGATAGGAACTCTCGTTCATTGCTGATAGGAATGCAAAATGGTACAGCCACACTGGAAGACCCTGTGGCAGTTTTGTACAAAACTAAACATACTCTTACCCTACGATCCAGCAGTTGTACACCTAGGTATTTACCCAAGTGAAAGAAGCTTATATCACAAGAACCTTCACAATGTTAGAGCAGCTTTAATCCTAACTGCCAAAACTTGGAAGTAGCCAAGGTGTCCTGTAGGTGACTGGTAAACAAACTGGTACATCCAGACAATGGAATGTTATTCAGCAATAGAAAGAAATGAGCTATCAAGCCATGAAAAGATATGGAGGAATCTTAAATGCATATGACTAAGTGCAAGAAGCCGATCGGAAAAGGCTACATACTGTATGATTCCAACTATATAGGATTCTGGAAAAGACAAAGCTATAGAGACAGTGAGAAGATGGGTGATTGCCAGGGCTTCATAGTGGGAGAGCGGGGACAGACAAGTAAGTGGCGCAGAGGGAATTTTTAGGGTAGTGAAACTCTTCTCTGTGATACTGTGATGGTGAATATATGACTTTACGCATTTGTGAAAACCCATAGAACTGTACACCACAAAGGGTGGACCCTGATGTAAACTACAGACCTTAGTTAACAATAATGTAACACTATATTGGTTGATCAATTGTAATGCATGTACCACACTAATGCAAGATGTTAATAAAATCTTGTTATTATTAACTGTTATAATAATATAACTGTGTTGGAAACTGTGTTGGGGTAGGGAAGGAAGTATATAGAACCCTAATTTCTGCTCAGTTTTTCTCTAAAATTAAAACAGTTTAAAATAGAAAATCTATTAAAAGGTACAGGCAAAAGTATATATTTTTTTTACCTTGTCCGTATTTGGTATGCGGAGAATGTGAGCAATCCCTAAAAAAACCACACAGATGGCTGGGGAATACAGGACTCTTTAACTGCTGAAAGGGGTTTTCTGCCCAGCCTGTGCACTTCAGTGGTTGTAAACGAGTTAATATAAAAGGTGCACTTTTTAAGCAAAGCTGAAATAGTGGCACTATTCCCACACATTGCAAATATGGAACCCAAGTGCCGTGTGTTCACTGAGCAGTATTATCACAGTACTATCACAACCAGAGCTAAAGATGATAGGTGAAGTGCATTTAAAAAAAAAAATTCAGCCGGAGATAAACTTGGTTAATGATTGAACCTTCCCTGTTTGCCTCTCCAACTCTAGGTCAAGGTTTTAAATGGCATCTGTGATAAAACAATCCGATCTACCACGGATCCTGTTATGAGCCAGTGTGCATGTCTGGAAGAAGTTCACTTACCAAACATTAAACCTGGGGAAGGCTTGGTAAGAATTCTGACAACACTTGTTTATTTTCAAATAACATCATCATTTATTAAAGTTGGTGTGTATGTGTGTGTGTTTTTTTAAATTCCTTATTGCTTTTACTAGAATTCTGAATAGTAGAATTCAATTAGACTGTCTTCCATTATGTAGTTAGGAATTTGCCATCTTGAACTGTTGATAAGTTTTATGTCTTCAAAGTATAAAAATAAATACTGTTTTAAAACTATATACTCATATCTCAAAGGAATTGTCTTAACAGTTTTATTTTTAGGTCTTAGCAATGCAAGGAGATAGAAAACATTTCCACAAAGGAAAGATGGTCTCTGGGTACAAAGCAACATCTGCTTTGAAGTCTCTGTTACCACTTAGGCTGAGAAGAGACTGGCTGAAAGAAATGATTCTTAAAAAAAAGTTCAGAAATGCCTTAGAAGTAATGTATGAGCTCTGTAATAAAAGGCCCTGAGAATACATACAGGTAGATTCCTAGATCAGCACCTAGGTACCTACATCTCCAAATACCTAGCATGCAGCCAATATGGTTAATCTGCTGAAATTTAAGTGAGGAAACTGTGAGGCCTATTGATGAGCTTAGAGGCTTTGAGTCAGAGAGTGTGGTTTAAATCTCAGCGGTCAAGTGACTTTACCTCTTTATGTGTCAATTTCCTCATCTGTCAAAAGTGAATAATAATAATGATAATAACCCTCACAGGGTTGTTGAATGTATTAAATTAGATGATGCATGCTGAGTGCCAGATGCTGGACGAATAGTATGTGTGCAGTAATTGGTGGCTGCAGCTACTGTGGCTGGTATTGATGATGAGGAGGAGGGGGAGGGGGAGGGGGAGGGGGAAGGGGAGTGCCTAGTGTGTAGGTAGCTGTGGGAAGATATCAGGGCAGTCTCTGCTCTCAGACAGGAAAACAAAAATCAACCAAATGTTGACAAGCCCACATTCTTGGTAAGGAGAAAGGTACATACCGAGACTGCTTGGCTTCAGAGTAAGTGATGGCTTATAATGGAGTACACACAGAAGACTTCCTGGAGATGGGTTTATTCACATATTGAAGCGGAGAACTGCCTCGCGTGGGCAGAAATGGAGTTGCCATTTCAGAAGGTAAAGTTATACAAGCAAAGCTCTGGGAAGAGGAGTACTGTGTGGAGGGGGAAGCCAATGACTCCGCTGATGAAAGTGATGGGAAAGGAGAGGACAGGCAGAGCCGTTCAGGTGTTAGCATTGGATGAGATGCTCATTGCAGAGTGCGGTAGGTTGCTGAGCAGGGCAAGTTCATGGTCAAAATGACCTCTGAGGGGAATCTGTGTTATTATCAATACAATATTGGTACCAGGGTGAGCAACTACTCTTTGCTCTGTTTACTTTTGCTCTTTCCCCATCTTATCAAAGTTTAATAAACCTTCTTTTTTATACATGCTGTGTCAAACTACAGAGGTGTTTCCTCCATGCTAGGCATTCACCTCTGAGTTTGCCTATCGGGCCTTTGAGGAAGGAGCGTATTAATCTTTACACCCCCCTTAAAATGCAGGAGTGCCTGTTTCTAATTTATTTCCTGTGTTGTGTTACTTAACAGTCTTTGCTCATACATCCTGGTCTGGTTGTTAGTGGCTTGAATAAGTTACCGTGCAGGGACTGCTGAGACCAAATTAACTGAATATATTGTGTCACTACACAGAGAAGTGGTCGGGAGAGGACCGGCCTTGTTTGAACTGCCTCATTCATTCAACAGGTCTGAGAACATTCTTTCTGAGTCCCCAGAGTTAGACCAAAATTCTGTGCGCCTGGTACACAAATTATAATATCAAAGAGATCTTGTTTCTGATTTCTTTCACCAGTATTTCGCCTTGGTTAGTTCCGCTTCCTGCTCTGTGGATCTTGTTTTGCAGTGTTTCAGGAGACTGAAAAATGAGTGGTGTTCTGAAGGGACTGCCTTTAATGTTTTATAAGTTTACGTCTCACTTGCGGCTCTATTTCTAAATGTTGGAGTAATGAGTTAATATGTCTGACTCACTCTAGGGCATGTACATCAAATCAACCTATGATGGATTGCACGTGATTACTGGAACCACAGAAAATGTAAGTGCTTATCTATTAAATGTAAAACTATTGTATGTTCAAACAGATTTGACAGAGTCCCTATACTTTTCATTTAAATGTGTGCGTGCTGTTCTGTTGTATTATCTGTAGTGGGAGCAACGGTGCCTGTCTTGTTTATTTCTGTGGCTAGCATGCAGCTTATCCAACTGTCGTCAGTGTATTATTTAAGTTGTCCTTTATTGGTCTCGTTCACACACCTTGCCCAGTTTTCACCGCCACCCTTGCGTTTATTATTATTATTATTATTTTTGCACCCTGAAAATGTTAACCCATAAATACAAAAAACAATGATCTCTTTGTTGTTGAGAATCCCTCTTATAAGAGCTGGAATTGGTGACCATATGTGTAAAATATAGTTTTTTAAAAATGGAATTTATATGTGTCACCAGAGTGGCTATTTTGGGATTTTTGCATGACAAAGATTCTTCTTATAGAGCTGTATTTCATAATATTTGCATGATATTGAAATTTAGTTTCCCCCCCCCAATCCTTTGAATAGAAAAAGCAGGGCTGCTTCTACTGAAAGGGACTTTGTACCCTGTTATCTTCCTTTTGAAAATTCTGCTACATGAAAGGTTTTTCTTTAGCCCCTCAAACATTTTGAATTTGTGAAAAGTAGAGCTAATTGAATACTTTCTTTATGCAACCTACAGTATGGCTAGCTTTTGAACGACATTGATATGAAGCTAGAAATGTCTGAAAAGCTTCCCTGCATCTGTGGAAAAGAAGCGTGTGTCTATGGAATTAGTTACTATTTAATCGATTAAGACAAGAGGAAGTAATTCAAGAAACAAGAGACTTGGCAACTACTTTTCTAATCTGGTGGAAATATGTATTGGAGTTTGAGCTTCAGCTGCTAGGTCTGTTGATAAAATAAAATAGCACGATCTTTGATGAGGGTTTGTGACACACACTTGATTTTTGTAATTAGAAAAAAATGGCATTGCTTAAGGCAGTCAATGAGTTATAAATTAATTGTGCAGTTCTGGGAGATGAATGAATAGAAGATGGTAGTGTCTTTAAGCATTCTTTGTTGAGCTCCACTGAGAATACACTGAGACCACTGGGAGTTTTTATACCACATCACCTAATAGGCAATAATGGCACAGGACGTTCTCCTTACGGGCTGGGGATGGTGCAAATGAAAAAAAAAAATCACAACAAATGCTCCTCCCTTATCCTTATCAGAGACTTTATATATTTTAGCTGAACCACAATGAGAACATACTCATGTACCACTCAGGACATTTGGGGGGGGGGGGCGTTGGATAGCTTCAGAAGAATGGTGAATGTCGTTTCAGTTTTTAAGAGAGTTAAAGTTTTGTGTCTAGCAATTTGGTGATTGCATTAACAACCAGACCTGTGCAGTTCCAGACTCAATCGGGTCTTTGAATCAATTTCAATCTCGGAAGAACATGTAGAACACTATAATAGTATTACCAGAACGCGCACAGATTTCTTCCTTTCACCGTCTACCCCTCTCCCTCACCGCCCCCCTCTGCCCCCCGCCGCCACTTTTAAGGATGAGATAACTAAACAAAACTGCCTTTGAATCAAATGAAATGTCAAATGATACATTCTGTAGAATTCCTACCAGATCATAGGACTGGGTGAGAGATTCAGGGTTTCCCTGGATGTGGTCGATCCTAGAGCTTCCGTACAGGATGGTAAACAAGTCGTCCTAGAGAGAGGTGGTTTCCAACTTGTTAAAGATCAAAAAGGGGAAAACTTGTCTTTTTCCATCTGGTAATCCACTTGAAAATGTCCCTCATTCTTTCAGTCAATCACCTTGTGTTCATTGTGTGTCTGGAATATGCCAGATACTTTCTAATTCTTGTCGATGAAAGTGGGAAGATAGGTAAGAGTCCACTTCTCAAGGGCTTGAGCTGGATATTTTACACTTAATGCTGGACATTTTACACTTAAATGACAGTAGAAAAATGCCAGCTCCAGGACAGCTTTCTGGCTATCACTTAAGGTTGCTATGACTTAAGCGACCCTAAGTCAGAATGTTTTAGTGCAAGTCTAGTGTTGGGGGGTGATAGTGGACAGAATTCCCAAACTGCATTCCCTCTATCTTGGACTCTAAGCTGAAGCAATGCCAGAAGGTCATCTCAGGCCTCCTGTCCACTTTTTTGGGTTTTTTTTGGAGGTTACCTGAGCAGCCAGGATCATTCCAAGGTGAGACTAACAGGATCTAGTGATTCTCTATCTTCTTTTTTGATGTTGTTCAAGACCTTGGCAGAAGTCTTGATAGGACCTCGTCCGTACTCCTATTCCCCACCCCCAACATGAGTTGGGAAGTAGGTGAGCCTCTGAAGAATGGATGCACTCTTCTCCAGGTCATCACTCTTCTGCAGCAAACCAGAACAAGCATCATTTTTCAATACTGCGGCACATGGTGAAGATAGGCAAGAGCTACTGCCCTAGGGAGAATTTTGGTTATCAGGCTCTCTCTTTACCAGTGTTCTGCCAAGCACAACTCTTAATCACTTGGTAGGATATTTGAGAAATGAATGGGAGAGGATCCTTAGGAAGGGAAGTCAGTTCAGGACACCTGGGCTTGTTTTTTAGATTGCATATCTATAAACAGGGACTTCCTGGCCTCAGGGCCATCTTTTAGAAAGTGAAGTGTACCTTAGATGAATCCCCAGCCCAGGAAGATTAATTGGACTGGACTGATGACGATCAGACTTACTAAAGTTGATCTGTAACCGTGGGTTAGGCATCTGACACCAGGGGCAAAAAGGAGCTTTGATACATTCGTTTGTTTAAGAAGTGCTTCAATAGAAAGAGATTTGAGACAAGCCATCTCCCTGTGGTACCCACGATGCTAGTCTCTCAGGTGAGGCATTGCTGGTTGTTACGGTAGCAGGTTAAATGCTTTCAAAAATAACTGTTATAGTTACCTATGCTTTACGTTGGCCCTAGGTAAATCAAAGAGACTGTTTCTACAGTTTAACACTACTTGCTCATTTTCTTTCTTTTTTTTCTGTCTCTTTTTTTTTTTTTAACTTGCTCATTTCTTTGTTGAGCCTATCACAACAGCTGAGTGAGAAAATTCAGCAAGGGTGTCTTGAGTTTAGTTGCTGTACCCATCACTGTGTTCAAAGGTGCTATTTTTAAAGGATGGTTGTAAATTGAAGATTCAGTCAGCTATATAAGTCACAAAATAAAACACTCTGGCTTAGATAACATTTGATTATGATTTGAAATCAAAGTTTGATCCTTTCTTTCTCTTTTGATCATATGAAATATCTTTTTTTTTTTTTTACATAGTTCTGTTTTATTTTATTCCATGCATTTGTTGTTTTTGCAATTAAATAATAATAATGATAAACTTATACTTCTAGGAAGGATTAGACATTACTCTTATTCTAAAATATTTTTCAAATTTCATGTACAACCAAATGCCAAAATGTTTAAGTCTGAAAAATATATTAGTGAGAGAAAAAAATTTGAGATGAAATTATGGCACAGATTCCTTTTAAGATGAAATAATCACTTCAACATATAATTATAATTTGTCAGGGGAAAAATTTTAAGGTACTACTTTAATTTTAAAAACCACATAATAAGCATAAAACTATATTCTGCATCTTTCACTTACTATGTGTCCATAACACTGGACACATAGTAAGTTATTTAACAGTGAATCTCAGTGTTCTCAAAACTCCATAAAATAAACCTAATGATATCTTAGGCATAGATAAAGGTTGTTGGCAGAATTTTTTTTAACCATTTTAAAAAATCATCTGAAATATCTTAAACATAAACAGTTTAGTTTGATTCAGTGAACCAGAAACTATGGGAAAATATTTGACCAATAGGTTACATCCATTTTTCTGTCTGTACACACATATGTGGATGTATATATATTTGTATCAATATTTGCAAATTTGTAGCAAACTATTATTTGAGGGAAACAAAGCCTGGACTTTGTTTTGATACTGTGACAACACATTCACTTAGAATTCCACCTGAAAATGCAAAAAATTTAAATTTTCTCTAAAGAAATATTTTCTGTTGTCACTATCTTTCTATGTTAATAGCATTATGATAACATGTAAAACAAGTTTAAGTAAAAGTAAGATTTAGTTTTAATAGTTGCTTAAAAGGAAACGGTATGACAGAGGTACACTGATGATCTTTACACATTAAGCAGTTGGTCCACGTTAAGCAGTTGGTCGGCTTTTACAAGATTAATTTTGATAGGGATAGAGGTAAGTTTCGTTTTAGATGAACCAATGGCTTTGATCAGCCCATTATGTAGACAGTGCGTCCCACTCTTCACGATAGGTTAGAGGAACCTTGGCTGTTCCAACTGACAGATTATCTGTTATAACAAACTGCTAATAAAAGAGAGAACACCAGTACCCACATGCCAAGTTCTACAGGCTGTGTACTTTGAGGGAACTCAAGTACACTGTGTAACGTTTCCTGAGACGATTATATTTCCATTGCTCGTTTTCTGCAGAAAAAAAAAGGGAGAAGAAATAGAAGCAGAAAGAAGTAGAAGGTTTAAAAAATATGACAGGTCTCTCTCTGTTTGTTTCTCATAGTCTCCTGCAGACAGATCTCAGAAGATTCATGCCGGTGATGAAGTCATTCAGGTTAATCAGCAAACTGTGGTGAGTTTGTTCATTGAGACTTCCGACTTCATATTCCCCTCTAGAACTTTTAAACCGTTTTGCATGCATTTAAACAATTTGCAATTTATATCCAATTTTCCATAATTTTAAGCAGTGCTAGGATGAACAGATTTGTGTCTACCTATTTGCTCATAGCTGATTTCCTTGAGATAAATTCATAGGTTTGAGTTTTCGTTATTCATGAGCAAGTGCCCTCTCCTCATTTTCTTTCTTTGAAGGTGGGATGGCAGCTAAAAAATCTGGTGAGAAAGTTGAGAGAGAATCCTACAGGAGTTGTGTTACTGCTTAAGAAGCGGCCCACGAGTTCCTTCAACTTCACTCCCGCCCCCCTGAAAAACCTACGATGGAAGCCGCCTCTGGTCCAGGTACTGTCACTGGTTGAAATCTTTCCTCTGGCATCGGCGCAAGAACAATGTCCAATATCTGATTTGTCTCCAAAAAGAAAGACTACACTTTGATTGGTTTCAGGAGTTTGTGTATGGATAATTATCCTATAATCTTACTTATATGAAAATAGCCATGCTGGATTTGCATTGAACAGTATGGCAGCCACTAGCCACCAGTGTCTATTTCAACAATTAAAATGAAAGCTTCAGTTCCTCGGTCTCAGCGGCCACATTTCAGTGCTTGGTAGCCACTTGGTGGCGAGTGGCTGCCAGCACTACAGAAAGTTCCTTCTGTTCCTTTTCCTCTCTTGTTTCAAACACGTGCTCACATAAAGGAATCCAGTTTGACCACTGATCTTAGAGAGACCGCATGGGGTTGAGTCCTCAGCAATGGTTTGAAAAGGCAGGGGTGTGGGCTGTGAGAACAACCCACCCACCTGGGAGCTGTATCACTCCGTTGTTTAGATTTGGCAGTCCTGGGTGATACTAAAAAGCAGACCGGTCTTTAGTGAGTTTTATCATTTAAATTCTCTACAAATAGTGCACTCCTTACTGCCTACACCTGGCTGGACCATGCACCCTGACCAACCTCTTCCTTATGTCATCGGTTCTTAGTGTTTAATTCCTAAATCATAAATGAAAAGCAATCACATTTTAGTGCCCTTTTATAAGATTGAGATTTGCCATTTATATGTAACTGTCTGTGATTTTATTGTACATCTTCAAGTGGAAGGAACAGCAGTGGTGTCAAGCCATCAATTTGGACACTTCGTGATGCATAGAGCACTGGAAATATGCCTATGTGTGTACCTTAGGGGTGTGGAGGCACATAAAAATAAAGACCAGGATGTGGAGGGTGGAGCCAGGAAGGGGCACATAATTAAGTTCACTTTTTAAATAATAATGGAACATATCAATCACACCCCAGCTGCTTCTGTTTGCATCGCTCGGTATAAGGGGCACCATCTTTCAATAGTTTTGGAATTCTCAGAGTGTGTTACGTAACATCGAAGAGGTCTTCACTGATAGTTGATGGAGTGCTTGCCACACAGCAACTCTGTCAGCTCCTTGGTGCAGGGGCGTAAATGTTAGGTTCTGAAGAAGGGGCGGCGGGTATGGGCAGGTAGGTGAAGGAGCCTCCTCCTGAGGAGGTGGGAGCCCTTTGGAGCCTGGAAAACTAGGTGGGATTTGGGAGGCGGATGGGAGGCTGTTTGGTGGAGGAGAGGAATGCTGTTCTTTAGACACACGCCCACCAACCGAGGATGTGCTGCCATCAGGGAAGGGCGGTGCCCAGACAAGGTTTCCTAGAAGCAGAGTGTGTGGCAGACATTCTTGTGAAAGCGATTTAGTGCCTGTGCTTCAGGTAAAACTTGTCCGGGAGGGAGGGAGGCAGAATAAGGAGGGGAAGCCAGCAGATGCTGTCTCAGGTAGAGTCCAGTCTTGGCCTGTTACGCAGGTGTAACCACACAGCACGGGCTCTGGTAGCTGTACTCAGGGGTGGCAGCTGTCTGCTGATGGCAGTCTTCCAGAGAAGGGGGCAGCCGTGAGCTTTTAGCAACAGACACTCCCAGCAGCCGGGTTCACTGACTGACCAAGGGCTCAGGGTAGACACCACAGCGCTCCTGCAAGAATAAGTAGAGCAGACTCTTTGGGGCAGAGGGTGGGAGAGAAAGCTGGACCAGTGGGCTGAGCTGGTTGGGTGGGTATAGAGTCCCAGGCTAAGGAGTATGGACTTCATCTCACAGGTAATTTTTGTCAACAGATTGACAGTTGATTTTTACACTAATATTTGCATCAGTTTGCTAGGGCCACGGTAACAAAGTACCAACGACGGGGTGATCGAAACAAAAGTTTATTCCTTCAAAAGTCTGGAGGCTAGAAGTCTCAGATCAGGGTTGGCTTCTTCCAAGGTCTCTTTCCTTGGCTTGCAGATGACCGTCTTCTCCCTGTGTCTTCATGTGGTCTTTCCTCTGTGTGTCTGTGTCCTGATCTCCTCTTCTTATAGGGACACCAGTCATACTGGATTAAGGCCCACCCATATGACCTCGTTTTATTTTTTTAATTTTTAATTTTTAATTTTTATTTATTTAATTTTTTTGGTGGGGATGCGTGCTATGCGGCATATGGGATCTTAGTTGCCTGACCTAGGGATCAAACCTGCGCCCCCTGCAGTGAAAGGCGGAATCTTAACCACTGGACCGCCAGGGAATTCCCACATGACCTCATTTTAAATTAAACATGTCTTTAAAAATCCTATCTCCAAAGTACAGTCACATTCTGAACTACTGGGGGTTTGGGGGACACAGTTTAGCCCATGATACTACTTAAACACAAGAAACACCAGTTGGGAAGTGTTACATGTCTAGGTGATGGGTGATGTGGTTCTGGGCGAGGCTAGGACGGGGCAATTCTAGTGAAAGACTAATGCAAGAGGCCATTTGGAAGAAGCATCAGGAGGACTCACAAAGCAGCACAGCATAGTGGACAGGAAGGGGCCCTGGAGTTGAACTCCTTGAGTTCAAATCCCACCTCTGCCACATCTTAGCTGTGGGACCTCAGATAAGTATTTAGTATTTCTAAATCTCACTCCTAATTATTCATGTTGACAGCAAAGGTTTTGGGGTAGGGGTGAGGAAGGTAGGCAAGGCAAGGAAGAAGCAGATGTGAAATGTGGCAGTGAACCTGAGTGGTAACACCAGCAACAAAAATTAGAAAGTCAGGAAAGAGCCATCTGGGAGATGATAGGTCTTCTGGGCATCACTGAGTTTGAAGTGACAGGAAAATTCAGGTGGATGTGTTCAGAAGGGAAGTGAAAATTATATCTAAGTATAGGCTAGAGTTAGTTCCTTGACCTATGGAAATTCACTTAAGAAGGAGCATCCTTCCTTTTTCTCTGGTTTTGTCTACCTTCCTGCCTGGCTCCACTAACTGTGCAATTTGGGGGAAGAGGTGAAGGTGAGGCGTGAGACACCTAGCTTTGCTTCCGACCCAGGGAGGGAAAACCATCAAAATGCAGAGGCCGTTTTACAGCTTAGCTATTAAGCATCCTGGTGATATGTCCAGGATATTTTCAGAACATGAACTCTGGTAGACCAGTACTCCGTACAGTTTCTCAGCCCCTGCCCTGGCTGTTGCCCTGTGTGTCATTCTTCAGGGGTCTGTATGCCTGGGTGCCCACCTCTGCTGGGAGGGAGCATCTTTAGTTCTTGTAAACATCATTCGTGTTGTCACTGAAAAGCTGTTCACCGCTCTGTTTTTAGGCCACAATCGTGGTAAACAAGGGTTATTGATTTAGAAGTAACCATCAGTGTTGGAGTTTTCAGAAAATGCCTATTCTATGGAAAGGCTCCAATTTTCTTCTGTTTCTATTTGTTGAGGGCCTGGGTCCTGGCCCCATGTTTTCAGACATTGTCCAAGATTGTCAGAATGAGATGTGGATCAATTACATAGTTCGGAGAGTTGACAGACTGTGGTGTATGCTCTGGGAGACTGTTTCCCTGTGCCTCGGCATCTCTCCCCAAAATGGGGCTGTCTCTCTGTGAGCACCGGCTACTCCCGACCTCCCAACCCTTAGACTCCCATTCCCACTCTCACTTCCAGGAGATACGGAGTCTTCCATCCATCACCACCTGGGCTAGATAGGGCGTAGGTGTCCTTTTATTACTCCCCGGGGTCTAGCACGGTCCTCACGTGCTGCCTCCCACTGGCCTTCACCCAACAGCTTCGTGCCTTGACTCATTTTCTTGCTGTTCCTTTACCAACCAGAAAAGGCCAATCATTGCTGTTAGATTGTAGAATAGATAGGATTGAAGGTCTCACACAAGATTTAAAAATACTTTTTAAAAGCTGTGTGGATTTTAAATTTAAAAAATTAACTTGTGTGTATGTGTCTATGTGTATAATACTAAATTAGACAGCGTAAGGTTGTGTACTTACTATGCGACGAGCCCTGTGCTAAGCTCGTTACGTGTATTACGTTACCTAATTCTCACAGCTACCCTGTGTTGCTACTATCTTTGTCCCTGTTTATTCCCATTCTATAGAAGAGGCACAGAGAAGTTGAGTGATTTGCCTGTAAGATACACACCTAATCAGAGGTATAACCAAGATTGCACCCAGGCAGTCCGAATTCCGAGCCCATACTCCTAGTGAGTGGCAGCATTGTCAGTGATTAGTGTGAACTAACTCATTCTGTCCTCACTGCAGCCCTACGTGAGAGGCACTGTCAGTATGGCTGTTTTTCAGAGGAGGAAACTGAGGCTTGGGAGTTTAAGTGATTTGCTCAGAGCTGGAATTCTAACCTGCCTGGCACCTGGCTCCTGGGCCTCTGCCTTTCTTTCACTATGCACCTAGGCTTTCAGAACTCTTGGTAAATGGTTTATATATACAATGGAATACCACTCAGCCATAAAAAAGAATGTATCACTTTGCTGTACACCTGAAACTAACACAACATTGTAAATCAACCATACTTTAAAAAAAAAACAAAAAAACTCTCGGTACATTTTGAGCGTCTCAAAGCAGAGTACGCGTTGGATGTTGCTAGCAGCTGCAGACACGCAAATGACCTGGGCCGCTGTTTACCCAGGGGCTGGTGCTGGTTTTGGGGAGAACGATCTCCGAGGTAACGTCCACGCTTTTACACTTACTCCCTTTCAGACCTCGCCTCCGCCCACGACCACTCAGTCCCCGGACAGCACGATGGATGCCTCACTGAAGAAGGAGAAGCCAGCTATCATGGATCTTTATATTCCTCCTCCTCCGACCGTTCCCTACTCCCCCCGGTATGTCGGTGCCCATTTCTGTGGTGTGCACACACCTCCTTGCGTGGAGGTGCTAGCGGTGGTGGGAAGACCACGAGTATCTCGAGAGGAGACGCGGCTGACACTCCAGTGTGTTGGGGATGAGTCTTGAATCCACTGTCAAAAAGTATCGCCCTGGGTGTGGGCGTTGGGGAATGGGTGAAGGGGGTCGAAAAGGACAGACTTCCAGTTACAGGCGAAGTCCTGGGGGTGTAATGTACAGCGTGGTGTCTGTTGTTAACAATGTCGTGTATTTTTCAAAGTTGCGGAGAGAGTAGATCTTAAAAATGCTCATCACAGGAAAGAATTAGTAACCACGTGTGATGATTGTTTTGCCGTACATACGTAAATCATTACATTGTACCTGTGAAATGAATACAGTGTTATATGTCGATTATATCTCAATAAAACCAGGGGTAGGGGAAGTGTGATCCTTTAGGGGGAAGTGTAGGAACAGATCTAGTTTTATGGGCCTTGAAGCCAGCCAGTATGATGGGGAGGGGGCTGATTAAAGCATGTGCTCTCAGGGACTGCATTGTTTTAATTCTTCACTGGGCATCGGAACGAGCTGTTTGGGGGTCCCTGAAGCTGAAGTTTCATTAACTACACGGTAAATTCGTCTCTGGGGCAGAAGATAATAAATATTTCTGTGAGGTTGATTAAAGTTATAGTTTTATTTTGCTGAGAGGGATGTGTTTTTCGTAGGACTTAAAAAATGTGAAAATAGGTGTGGATGGGCTATATTTGCATGGCCATGTGTGCTTATGTGTGTGTGTCTATTATAAATTCTTCAGGATCGTTACTTTCTCAATGGCTATCTTAAATGTTTACGGTAAAATGAGGACGGTCATGCTAGATGTTATATAGGGGATGATTAAGGTATGCAAATATAGGCTTATTTATATCATCTTACATATTTACATATGCTGGTAAAAGTAGAGAATCTGGCTCATTTATTAAACATACATTTACTGAGAGTTGGGCCTGATTTACCATCTTATGCAAAACAGATGTAGTTCTTGCCCCCAGAGAACTGCCAATATTTTAGTCAACCGTTCAAGAATAAATTGAGAAATACGTAATCATGCTGTAATATTTCATAAGACACAGTTTGGACTGAACTTACAGTGATGTTTCACTTCAGGGTGGAGTTTTTCATTTGTTTGTTTTTGTTTTAAGCTGAGCTCTTTGCTTCTGCTGTGTTTCTTTCCTGGGCACAAAGAAAAATTAATGTCATTTTCCTCTTCCTTGAGTCTTGGTTTGCCCAGAAGTTATTATAGCATGTAGAGCAGTGGCTGCAGTGATCAGGGGCTTTCTGGTTGGTAGACCAGGCTCTTCCCTGTATTCACAGACCAGAGTCCTGTGGTCGCGAGATCTAAATTGTGTTTAAAACTACAAGGAGTTGTTGCTTTTGCACATAGAGAGCAGAGGGTTTCACTGATAGAACAGACCAGTGTGTGGACTGTTCTATCAGAAGCTGTAGGGAGGATGGCCTCGACTCCCATAATCCAGAATATTCTTGTCTGGGTCTCAGTGAGGGATCACAGGAGCTGTGGTAAGAAGAAGGGTATGTACATAGTAAAGGTGAAAGGGAGCTGGCGCTTTGATTCTATCAGGGGAGACACGTGGGCACATGCACACCATTAATGAAGGATATTTTATTTTATTTTTTAAAAATTTATTATTTATTTATTTTTTGGCTGTGTTGGGTCTTAGTGGACCTTGTGGCACACGGGATCTTCGTTGAAGCATGCGGGATCTTTCGTTACAACGCAGGCTTCTCTCTAGTTGTGGCGTGGGGGTTTTCCCTCTCTAGTTGTGGCACACAGGCTCCAGAGCATGTGGGCTCTGTAGTTTGCAGCCCGCAGCCTCTCTAGTCGAGGCGCGCGAGCTCAGTAGTTGTGGCGCGAGGGCTTAGTTGCCCCGCGGCATGTGAGATCTTAGTTCCCTGACCAGAGGTTGAACCCCCATCCCCTGCATTGGAAGGTGGGTTCTTCACCACTGGACCACCAGGGAAGTCGCTGAAGGATATTTTATTAGGAATGAAATGTGCAAATGGTCACAGAGAACAAGTGGTGAGTCATGAAAGCTTTGTGAATGGGGAAGTTATATGCCAGGTTTAAAAGTATAGAAGAAGATAGATTCATGGTGGGGAAGGGTATGCAGGCAGCAGGCTCACTAGGAATACCAATAGGCAAGGCTGACCCTTAGACTGTTTTTGAACTCAGTGGATTCTGGGTTTATCTAGTAGTTTTGCAATGAGCCCCTAATGGAATTTACTCAGTGCCAAAAATTTAACTAGCTGGTAATCTGGACTCAACTAAAATTAATTTTAAGTTTTTTTATAAGCTGACATTTAGAAAGAATGAAGTTGCAAGCAGTGGTCCAATTTTTGCTGGTTTCTGTACTTTGTTCAGAAAATAGATACTTTCCATTGGCCACTCTAAAGGCCCCTTTGTAATTTTTGACATTATTTTCAAATCTAACAACTGCCATCACACATCAGGCGTCTTCTTTGCTGGATCTTGGCAAAGATACTACTCTTGGCATGAGAAAAAAGGTTCAATAGATCATACCTTCACTTGTGGTGTCTGTAGTAAGGAGGAGATTCAACTCTAGGACAGATGTACAGGAAAACCAGAGCTAGCTTTTCAAGGTATATGTGTATCCCTTAAACATATATGAAAAAAAAATCTCATTTTCTCTTATTTAGTAGGTATTTACTCTTATTTAATAGGATCTCTATGTATTTGAGAAGCAACTGTGATTGAAAAAGTGTTGCTTTTTCCTCCAGAGGAAAAGGAGGATTTGTTTTCTTCTGTGTGCTAGAAGGAGAATGTATCCTATAATTCTTTAGTGTGAGAGGATCTTCGTAAGCAACTTAATTATTGCCCTCTATCTTGCAGGGAAGAGAATGGGAGTTCCGTTTACGGATTCAGTAAATGTAAACAGCCGCAGCCTGGTCCTAAGGGTTCTGAGTCCCCCAATTCCTTCCTGGACCAGGAAAGCCGGAGACGGAGATTTACCATCGCTGATTCTGATCAGTTGCCTGGGTATTCCGTGGAAACCAATATTCTGCCCACAAAAATGAGAGAGAAAACACCATCCTATGGTACGTTGCTGAGTGTTTGTTTTGTTTCTCTTCCCCTCCCCCTTCCTTATTTGGAACTGTTGGATGAATTCGGCAGACTTGAAGGGTAATCCAAGGAAAACATAAACCTCAATGAAATTCTAAGTATGAGACCTTTGTTCATCTTTCTGAAGCTTAAGGCTTGTTGAGTCATTACACTGCCTGGCATCCAAGCCCAGCGGGGTGAGATCATGTTACAGTTTCAACTTTCCGTGCCTGCATTTTAACTTGGAGCTGCTTTGCTCCGTGGACCCCCGGACGCAAGCTCAGCATGCCTCTGTCCTAATGGTTTGCTGTGGAAATACAGTGCTTTAAAATACTTTTCTTATTTTTAAACTATGTTATTTTGCTTCTGCTGAAGTGAGTGTGATGTCAGGGTGGGGGAGGGTCTAGTTCTAAATAAAGGGAAGGATTCTCGAAAGTCCAAACACTCTGTCAACTTTTCCGTTTTCATTCCCCTCCTTCTGAAGGCAAGCCCCGGCCTTTGTCCATGCCTGCGGACGCGAGCTGGATGGGGATTGTGGACCCTTTTGCTAGACCTCGAAGTCATGGGAGGAAAAGTAAGTTTAATCTAAGCAAACTGAAAAGCACCAAACCTGGAGTCCAAAGCCCAGGCCCTCGTTTCAGCCCTTTTGTGCTCTAATGACCATAAAATCATCTTCTCATCTGCAAAATCACGGGGTGCTGAAGGCCTCTAAGGTCCTATCTATGTGTAGAATGGCAGAATTATATATTCCTAGGTAGTGATTGTAAATCTCCTTAATAGTACTGTGTGCTTTAAAAAGGCTGTAGACACTGATGGTCCAATTTCTAAACACATAGAAATACACTATTCGTTAAACAATCTCATCGTCAATTTTATGACTATTATTATTGGAATCTGTTTGATTTTTGACCAACAGACATGGGTGTTTTTCTCCCCAATCCTTCTTGTGTTAGAGAGTAACTACTATTGGAAAAGAAACTTGTGTTTAATTTACCCTGTAATCAAAGTTACAGGTGATAACACTTGTCTTTTGAGGAAAATGTTTATAAATAGTCTTATTTTTGGCCAGATTACATTCGATTGTCAGGGCATCGTAACATTGCTTTTGCGGTGCTGAAACAAAGAGCTGGTGAAAAGTTAGAGAACAGTAGGCCTTAGATTGTAAAAGGAAGAAGAGAAAAGTTCTGGAGGCCTAACTTCCATAGTGATCAACCCCTGACATTTCCCTGCGACTTGGTAAAGTTTGTCACCTAAGTACCCGAATCACCTGGATTACACTAAATTGGAAAAGGAAGAAGTTGCCTTCTAAGGTCCAAGATACCCTTAGTTGACGCGAAAATCTGTGGAGCAGACAGCAGGGGGCAGGGCAGTTCTTTGTTTAGATTTAGAAATGTCCACATCTTCTTTGCCATTCTTTTTAGCATTTGAAGTCCCCGATTTAGACTTTTATTTCCTTTAAGGTTGAGATATGGGGTGTATGGGTGGGGAGTGTGAGGTCGGGAAAATGGAAAGATACTTGACCTCCATCCCACCTTCCACATTTTTTTGGTGTTATCATTTTAGAAAGACAGGTACCTGCATAATGGGCAATTAAAAAAAATAATAGCTTTTTTGAGAGACAACTCGCATACCATAAAGCTCACGCTGTTAAAATGTACGATTCAGTAGTTTTTAGTATATTCATAGAGTTGTGCTAATTCCAGAATATTCTGTCACTTCAACAAGAAACCCCTGTAAGCAGTCATTCCTCATTCCCTCCTCCTTCAGCTCCTGGCAACCAAAAATCTACTTTCTTTTTTTTTTTTTTTTTAATAAATTTGTTTACTTATTTATTTTTGGCTGCGTGGGGTCTTTGTTGCTGCGCGCGGGCTTTCTCTAGTTGTGGCGAGCAGGGGCTACTCTTGGTTGCGGTGCGCGGGCTTCTCATTTTGGTGGCTTCTCTTGTTGTGGAGAGCAGGCTCTAGGCACGCAGTAGTTGTGGCACGTGGGCTCAGTAGTTGTGGCTCGCGGGCTCTAGAGCGCAGTCTCAGTCGTTGTGGCGCACGGGCTTAGTTGCTCTGCGGCATGTGGGATCTTCCTGGACCAGGGCTCGAACCCACATCCCCTGCATTGGCAGGTGGATTCTTAACCACTGCGCCACCAGGGAAGCCCTGAAAATCTACTTTCTGTCTCTGGATTTACTTTTTCAAGGCATTTCATATAAATAGACTCCTACAAAATGTGGCTTTTTGCCAATGGGCACTTTTTAACGTAACTTTTCCCCTTTGATTACAGAAACAAAACAAATTGTTGGAAAACCTCTAGAAGGTACGAGAAAACTAATCTGTAATCTGCTTCCCCCACCTAGAAATAATCACTGAATGTTTCGTGTATCTTCTAGTTGTTCCTATATTTATGTATTATACGCTTAGAAAAATGTGCAGAATGGAATAGATAGATATTCAGTAATACTATGAAAGGGGAACGTTAACAGGTGTATTTTTGGTAATAGCTGCATTAGTAATCCATCTTATGGCAATAGCACCTCTTTATTCAGTCCGCTATGGTTGAGCGTTTAGGTTATCTGTGTTTTCCCCCCCAATTGTTAATATTGCTTCGATAAGCATCTTGTACGTAGTTCTTCGTACGTTTTTAAAAGTGGAATTTCTGGGTCAAAAGAATGCTACATGTTGCCAGGGTGCCCTGCATTTTATGTTTCTATTCAGTTTCTTACTCCCCTGCTCCCCATCCCAGGGGGTCTACTGACTTTTAGGGTGGGGTCATTCTTCCTTCTCCAGAAATGTCCCAAGCCTTGCAGAGCATTAAAATCTTTGAACCCCATCCATTAAAGGTGAAGAGTGCCTGCCCTGCATTCAGAGTGATAACCAAAGGCATCCCACCTCCTAAAGGCTCTTTAGGGATGCTCGGGAATAAGAACCACCGTTCCAGGGGCACGTGCTCTGGGCTGCAGGCATTGAGCAAGGACAGATGTGGAAGGAGTGATAGAATTATAAGATTTTCTCTCTTTGGTTTTTTGATTTCAAGTGAAATTATGAAAATTCTACACTGATTAAAAAGTGCGGGCTCTCTGATTCTGCTCTGCCCCTGTGTTACCTCTCAGATGGAAAAGCAGCCTGAAGTGTGCGCCTACCTCTTCCGTTTCTGCTTTCTCAACACCCAGTGGTGTGGGCCTGGCCGCCTGGGGGGCCTGGTAGCCCATCCCTGGGAGGAATGCAGGGTGTGCTGCCACCTTCAGAGGCAGCGCCGTGCAGAGGATGGGTATTTTAACAGACTACTTGTGGGCTTTGTCTGAAAACAGGTGAGGACGGCCTTTGCCGGTATTTCAGTAATGAGCGGATCTCTCCGATCATCGAAGAAAGGTCATCCCCCACATACCGTTTCTCAAGGCCCACGACCGAGAGGCAGCTGGTCCGAGGTGCAGACTACATCCGAGGCAGCAGGTGCTACATCAGTTCAGATCTCCACAACAGCGCCACGATTCCATTCTCGGAGGAAGGGACCAAAAAGAAAGCCAGCTCCTCGGCAGCCAAGTCCTCTTCTCCAGAACCATCCCTGCTGGTCAGCTGGTTTACTCGCCTGAAACTGTTGACTCACTGAGCCCTGCATTCCCGGGACCCTCCCTGTCTCCTGCTACCAAGTGCCTTGCTTCCTCAGTCAGCAACTTGTTCTGATTTTCATCCACAGTATTATGCAGCAACCTTATGCGATTTCGTGGGTTTTCTTTTTTCTTTTTTTTGGAAAGTTGTATACTGCACTTGGAATTTTGAAGTCATTGGATGGGAACAAATCCAGAGAATCTTAGATGCTGGCTTATGGAGGCCAAAGGAGAGAAATGGGGAGAGTCCGCTTTTTTTTTGCTTCCTTAAGAGTCAGGACACGGAGACACACTCTCTAAACCAGAGCCTTGGCCAGGAATGTTACGGTCATTGTGAGGAACTGGGCCATTGTTCTTTTTAGGGGGGTGGGACTACAGTTGGTGGCCACTGTCACACAGATGTGTTGGGTTTTGGTCCAACTTCTTCACCTGAAAAAGCCAGTGGAGAAAACAGTTTTGTTTTGATTTTTCAAGCTACATACCACATGTGTAAGTGTAGCAGCTTTGACTTTGAAATAACACGTGGGAAGCATCTGATGCTCTTTCAGAGCAGAGGTTTGAGTGTAGGCCAGTTACACTTAGTTAATGCCCTTTTCATAACAGTCTCAGTGTAAGTCAATTAATACAGAAACACGTGAAAATGTTTAGATAGGGCTCACTACACACAAAGAAGTTTATGGTTATTTGTGAAGGGTGTTGTATATTATTGTCTTTAAGGGAAAAGAAGCTATAAGATTTGCTGACAGCCAAAGTATCATTGAGAAAAATGAAGCAACCATACTTAGGTTTATGAGAGAGACATCAGTTTGCATTTTGACCTGTTCAATGACTATCTTCTAGAAAAGAATGGACAGTTTTTCAAAATTGTACACATTTTGCTAATTAGAAATCTCTTGGAAAATCTTACGGTCACTCATTTTCAACTAGCATCAGGTATTTTGGAAAAGTGTGTCTGGATATTAACTCTTGTTTAAACTGAATGTATGATATTTTGCTAGAATGGAAAAGTACTATCTTGTTAATTTAAGTGTTTTAAATATAGTTGTATATTTTTCTTACTCTTAGTCACATGTAATTGATATATTTCTGTTTTGTGTCCTAAATGAAGCTAACGAAAAAAGTGTTCAAGATGTTTTCAGGTTTACCAGTGACCACCTTGGCTGTTGCCACTGTGGGCACTATTGTTAAAAAAACAAAATAAACCCTCCCAACCATTTTAGGATTTTATGGATTAGCAATGGGGGCGTTGAGGGAGCGTGTGTAAAGTAAAATTACATTCGGGGAATTTTCTGAGCTATATCCCTGGGCAAAGGTGGTATCTCCTATTCAAAAATATTTTCCCCTCACCCCTTGAATTGTCTACTTTGCTGAACTGCCTGAAATTGGAGATTCCTTGGAGTTAAACATCTTCGTTTTAAAATGCCTCTGGTGGGACTTCCCTGGTGGTCCAGTGGTTAAGACTCCACGCTTCCAATGCAGGGGATGCAAGTTCAATCCCTGGTCGGGGAACAAAGATCCCACATGCTGCGCAGTGCGGCCAAAAAATTAAAAAAAAAAAAAGCCTCTAGTGGGGTTAAGGGAGCTGGCAACCACTCACATATTAGTGTGAATGAATTCAGTCAGGCTGTTTTCCTGTCAACCAACCCCCAAGGGAACTGCAGTGAAGATATAGTTGTTTCATGGGGGGTGAAAAGGGGTTTGGCCAGTGGAGGAAAGAAGAGACTTGGAATGCGTGATTCATTGGGTGCTTGACAATACAGTATAAGGGCAGAGCAGGGGCGGGGAAGTCTGGTAACAGGACACTGATGACTAGGAGGGACTTTGGAAAAGGGGGAGAGCCAGCCCTCGCCCTTTGACTGTTAGCGTGGCCCAGAAAATGGAGTGGCAACTCTTCCTCTCACCTCCAGATCACTCTCAGATCCCCTGAGTAATGAGTTTAGTGGTTTTGGAGGTCTTAGCTGGAGGTCAGCCCCTTTTCTGTGGAGTAAATGTCCTTTGTGATCAAATGACCATCCTCAAATGAATTTTCAGTGCCCATCTCAAGTACAATACCTGTGCCCAATCAGTGTTTTTCAGATTGTTCCCTGAAGTCCGAAGGGGAGGCCACAGAAGTTTCTGGGTTCTCTACCTTCAATCAGCCTCCACAGCTTCATTTTTATTTTTATTTGGGATTTTCTCCTGAAATGTGTTTGAGAAATAGATTGCTGCTTAAAGAAGTTTCTATGTATCTTTACTGTTGACATATATAATTAATAGTTTAATACTAATTTCTTAGAAGTTAATGGAAACTGCTTGCCTCAGTAATAATCCAGGTTTAATGGTAGACATGTGTGAACATATGAAGATGTAGAATGACACTTTTTGACATGATCCTTTGAAACAGTGATTTTTGATTACTACCAGACCCAACTCAACACTAACCCTTTTTTATAGTAAATATTTTATAATATCACCACAATCATCAAATGAAATTCATGGATGATAAAACCTTCTTTCATACATAAAAGCATCATCCCCATTTGCTGTTCCAAAATGAAATTAATAGGTAATATAAATGACCTCTATACATCCCCATCAATATAATGTCCTAACTGAATATAAACAAATATACATATATAAATATTTTGTAATGAAATCATTATTTTCATATGTAAATGCTCTAGCATGATTATATTACAAGATGTATGAAATAATGTAACAAAGCACATACTTGTATCTGTATATGAAATCACCATGCCTGTGGCAGCTACACAGGCCTGCTGTGCTGGCAACTCAACACCAGAAATGGGATTGACGTCAGCAATGCAATTTTCTAAAATGTGGCCAATTCTTTTTTTTTTTTTTAATTGAACGAACAATTCTTTAAATTCTATAGTGCTTTACAATTTTTAAAAGTTTCACACACATGATTTCATATAATCCCATAATCTTTTTTCCCCCTACCCGTATCCTGCCCCTTCTCCTTTCCCTCTCCCCACTGATAACTACTAGTTTCTTCTCTATATCTGTGAGTTTGCTTCTTTTTTGTTTTATTCACTGGTTTGTTGTATTCTTTTAGAATCCACGTATACATGATATCATACAGTATTTGTCTTTCTCTGTCTGACTTATTTCACTTAGCATAAAGCCCTCCCAGTCCATCCATGTGGCCACAAATAGCAAAATGTCATTCTTTTTTATGGCTGAATAGTATTCCATTATATATGTATATGTATTACACATCTTCTTGGTCCATTCATCTGTTGATGGACGCTTAGGTTGCTTCTATACCTTGACAATTGTAAATAATGCTGCTATGAACATTGGGGTGCTTGTATCTTTTTGAATTAGTGTTTATGGTTTTTTTGGATGTATATGCAGGAGTGGAATTGCTGGGCCATATGGTAGCTCTAATTCTTAGTTTTTTGAGAAACCTCCATACTGTTTTCCACAGTGGCTGCACCAATTTATATTCCCATCAACACTGTACGAGAGTTCCCTTTTCTTAAAATGTGGCCAATTCTTGATAAGGTTCTAGACAAAACAGAATTCTATAACAGTTACATCCATATAGTGTTTACTGGGTGCCTGGCATTGTTCTAAATACTTACCTAACAACTTTATGAGGTGGGTGCCACTGTTATTCCCATTTTACATATGAGGGTACAGGGCTGATAAGGGCAGAGCTGGGATTAAAATCAAAGCAGTCTAGCTCTGGCAACCTTGTTCATCATCACTTTGCTGTACACTTTCCCTCAGTTTATAGAATAATTGCATTCCTGAAAAATCCAATGCATATTAACACTGGGCTAGAGATTCCCTGTATGTTTATATATAAAACAAAATTAGATTATAATTTTTAACTAAACTCAGATAGTTCTAAACTGGCTTTCCATCTACCTGAATATTTGGTTGGGCAATTGATAGTTGTGCTGGTGGGGGACAGTTTCCTGCTGGGAGGCGTCTAACCTGTAGAACTTGTGTAGCATCCGTGTTCCATCTGCTGAATGCAGGTAATGGCCCTCCTATCATTAGCACCTCAAAAGCCCTTACAGTTCCAAAACCACATCTAGGGGGCAGTACCATCCCTTTGAGAACAAGTGATTTAAAAGAAATCCTGTTTCATCTTTGAGTAGAGTTCCAGTCTTCATGTTATATATTTGTCCATTTTCTATCTCTACTTCTGTCTCCTCAGTTCTCTCCCCACCACACCGGAAGTTTAGAATCTGTTTTGTGAGGGTTGTTTTCGTTTTTGTTTTTCCACCTGAAAGTCAAGCAGTTGTTGCCTCCTCTGGCCCAAAGACCATCAGTATTCCCAAGTTTCAGTTTATGAGCCCTCAGAAAACTCTAAGAGGTATTTACTCTTAACTTTTTATCCCCCAAAGAGCTGGTGTAAGTATATGTCTTTGACACAAGTATGTTGCTTTTTTGCCACCAGAGGCATAAATGGGATGGCCATGCAGGCCTAATTTGGATGTTTCCACCTATTGAATCTGTGGTTACTCCTTACAGAGAAGTGGGTCACATTTTGCTCCCACTCTTTTTTTTTTTTTTTTTTTTTTTTTTACTTTTTGTCCTTTATGTACCAAGTTTTTTTTTAACATCTTTATTGGAGTATAATTGCTTTACAATGGTGTGTTAGTTTTTGCTTTATAACAAAGTGAATCAGCTATACATATACATATATCCCCCCATATCTCCTCCCTCTTGACTCTCCCTCCCACCCTCCCTATCCCACCCCTCTAGGTGGTCACAAAGCACAGAGCTGATCTCCCTGTGCTATGTGGCTGCTTTATGTACCAATTTATCTCTTTCAAGGTAGAATGGATTCATCAAATCTGTCTTAAAAGATTAAATTATTTGATTCCTTTACAAGGGGTGACACCTGGCTTCTCATGACAATGGCACCCAGTCAAGTAGAACCTTCCGAGTGTGCCTACTCCCCCAACACCCCGCCGCCGCCCCAGGTACCATCCATGCGATTGAACCTTGTAGCGTTGTAGACAAACGCAGAGCTCGAGTTAATTTAGAAAACACATGCATAACCTGCCCATTCTTTTCCTAACCCCAAACATCCAAGACTCACGCAAGCCATGAACATGTTATTTCAGCTGTCAGAGTAACGAAACCAATAGCCAGGAGGTGCAGGTAATTCAAGATTATTGAAGACACAGCATCTTAGCAGGGCATTTGAGTAGGTGTGTATGTTTTTTTCAAGCTCATATTTTAAAACTGAACATCATTCAAATGAATTGTTTAAAATGACTTTTTGTAATATATTATGAATATACTGGAAAGTCAAAATAGAATGCCCAGTGAGAACATAATTGTCAATGCAATAGACAAGGTTATAGAAAGTGTACCTGTCATATCCTTCTTAGGGTCTATATCTATACTCATGTTATTTTCCCAGTGACTGGCTTTAATCAGATTCTCCCATCTCCTTCTGACCTCAGTGCAACTGTCTTCATAACCGTGTTTGCTCCCACTCTTATGAAGAGAATCACTGCATCATTTCCTTTGGGATGAGACTTCTGCCTGCTACTTCCTTGGAGATTATATGGAAGGTGGGCACCTTGAAAATGAAAAAACTCCTTTTGGTAGGGCCACTTTTTGAGTTGGCCAATGACATTTGATTTTATTCACCTTTGGAGTTACCCTGCTTATGTATTTTTTTGATATATTCTTGCTAATCACCTGGAAGGTGAGTATTTAAAAATCTATTGATTAAAAACTGGATTAAAGAGAACACAAAGCTGACCTTTCCAATGTTTCTCCTGGATCTGACGGCCTTGGAGTCACTGCGCAGAGGAAGACAGTTCCCAGCCCGGGCCTTCATGTCATGCTTACAGCTGAATATTACACATGCTCTCCTTTCCCAAGCTTCCTGTTTCTCTGAAAAGTTGTGAAACTGAAGCTGTAGGAGAAAATTAAGAAATAAACCTCAAAGGTATTTTAAAAAGAAGAAGGGCTACATCACCCCTCAAGTCCAGGGATGTTGATATTCTCATCATTTTCTCTCTCCTCGCCTGGAGCATTGTACACACTCAAATGTCTGTGAAGGAATGATTTAAAAGGAGAGAACATTAGGGAAAAAACCCATTTTTTCCTTGTTCTTCCATTGACTAGACCCATTAAGAAAGATTTCCCATTTAACTTTGTTTTTAGGGTGACAAATACTGGATTTTAAGATAATCCTTCAGCATTTTGACATATCTTAGTCTGAACATTTTGATTTATCTTAAAGAGAAAAGACTTTAAAAATGAAGTTCAATATGAAGTAATATTGTGCCTGAAGTAAGAAATTGTCCTTTTAATTTCGTGGGTGTGGGGTTCTCTTTTCTTTCTCATATATACCTCTCTGTCATTCCAGCTGAGGCCGTGTCAGGATAAGAATGGAGGGGTTTCAGGGATTAGTACTAATTTAGAAGTCTTTGCCTTTTGGAAATGCATCCAGTAGTTAGAAGCAGTTGAGGGCCCAGCTTTTGAAGTTAGATAATCCAGCTCTCTCACAAGCTCTGTGACTTGAAACAAGTTACTTATCTCTCTGCTCCCCGGTTATCTATGAAATGGGGATAATAACAGAATCTCATTCATAGGCTTATGGGGATTAAATGAGACAATGTTTGTAAGGCCTTTAGGATAGTCCAGCACCCAGCACTTAGGAGATGTTGACTCTTGCTGGAACACTCTAGTAGCAGTGTTTGCTCCATCTTAACCTTTAGTAAATAAGACATTCAGAGGTGGCCAATAGGCTTTCGTCCATAACCAGCAAGATAATGCCACGGCCACACCGTCAGAAGGTGGCTGTGTAGTCCATAGCCTGGAAATGTGGCTTTTACTGGTACAAATCTCAGTTACTCAGAAGTTTTGGCTGAGTCAGAACCCAAAAAATGATAAAAGTTTATGATTGGACACACTCAGAATAATAGAATTATTTTAGAATTATTTAAAATAATAGAATTATTTTAATATTGGCTTGATTTATCAGCAGCATATTTTCCCTCTTTAATCCCCCCAACTTTCAACAGAATAATGTATGAAAACAAAGGAAATCTGAGCACTTCTCCATCTCCTAGTTGGCTGAATGACTTTTGCCTCCCATCCCTGGTTTGAAGTGGTACCCCCAAATTTATTTCTGTGTTTCATATTGAAACCGTGCACCTCAGATTGGGACTTGAACCCACGTGGCCGGGACTCGAACCCAGCCAAAACCCATGGTCTTCCAACTGAGATCACACACCTGGTTTCAGGGCTTAATGAAGCTCAGGTTCTTGATGTCTCACTGCAGAAAGAATTCAGTGAGACACGAAGTGATAGGCAAGAAGTGGATTTATCTAGAGAGAAACACACTCCGCAGACAGAGTGTGGGCCATCCCAGAAGGTGAGAAAGGCACCAAGGTACGGGGTTGTCAGTTTTTATAGGGGTGGGTAATTTCATAGGCTAATGAGTGGGAGGAGTATTCCAGCTATTTCAGGAAGGGGCGGGGATTTCCAGGAATTGGGCCACCGCCCACTTTTTGATCCTTATAGTGGCCTTAGAACTGTCACTGCGCCTGTGGGTGTGTCATTTAGCTTGCTGATGTGTTGCAATGAGTGTATACTGAGGCTCAAGGTCTAGTGGAAGTTGACTTGTCCACCATCTTGGACCCATTTGGTTCTAATCCGTTTATGTCATGTCCTCGGGCTATGTCATTCTTTCAGAGGTTGTGCCCTGCCCCCTTCCCTCCTGTTTCAATATGATTAGAAAAAAAAGGAATCATGTATAATGGTTTCTGTGTTGGAAATTCTCATGAAAAGGAACTCTTTCATACATATAAAACTAATAGATTGTGTTGCCTTTGCAGAAGCTGAAAAGGATTGTCCTCTGATGCCGCTCCCAACTAATGCTTTGGTAGGTCCAGGGAGAAAAGAGAAAGGGGGAAAGAGATTCTATGAGAGGGACAAAGGGAACTAGAAAATGGTTGTTAGGCTCGGCTTTCATTTGGTTTACTGAGTTTTGCTGACTTTCAACCATCTGGACATATGCCGTGTATCAGCCAGGCTGTGAGCACACAGACCAAGAGATGCTTAGCTAATACAGACACAGCAGCGCCCTTCCCTGCTTGAGCTTTTGCATTTGTCTTTCTCATCTGTTAAGCAGAATCGTATGAATTTGTGAATATTTGGCCGTATTAAAATAAAAACCTACATAGTCAGCAGTCAGTGTGATTCAACCTAGTAGATTACAAATGCCCCAAGGACAGAGATCATATTTGTTTCTTCTTTTTACTTTCTAGCAAAACTCAATTCTGTTCTGTGCCGTGTGTCACAGTTATATTTTGTAATAACTGTTTGCCTCTGTGGATCTCCCTCCCCAACTCCACTGAACACCCAAAGAAGACCCTCAAATTTGATCCTACTTATCTGTTTATTTCCTAGGAAATAATCTGTTTAATTCCTAGGAAAAAGGGAAGACAATCATGGGTGAATGACTAGAGTGGCATTTTTACATTATAATGCTCATGGCAATGCCAAGGATAAACAAGGGTTGGCCATGGGTATTTAGCTCAGATGAGCAATTAAAAAAACAAAGGAAAAAAGCCCACAAAACAAAAAAACAACAACAAAAACCCTAGAACCTGATTTTTGGAGAAGAAAAGAAATTAACCTAGACCTTTCAATATTTGCTTCTCCTTTTAGCTCTTATGACAATTTAATAAGTGGAAAAATATTTAAGCCAATCTTGTTTAGAATACTGTATTTTACTTGGAAGTGCTACTGCTTTTTTTCAGATTTCTCCTCAAGGAAGGACTGTCATTGAACCCCCCCTTAGAGGGTATTCAAGGAAGTTAATTGAATTATACTCTTTAGACAACATAAAATACAAATTATCAAGGTGTAAGGTTTGGTTTGTGTGTTAGTTTTAATTAACTAAATTAACTAACAGCTAGTTAATTTTAGCTAATGCTCTTCCTTAGGCCCCTGACTTAGCCCTGAGTTCTGGCTTCTTAACCAGAGGATGGACTCACCCTTCTAGATCCAGTCACCAACGGGACTTCCGAGGTCATCCCTATGAGACCCTCCTTGACCTTCCTCTGGACAGAATTCAGTAGTCTCTGCTGTTTTTCTATAGCACTGACTCATCTTGTTAGATGTTTGGCTCTCCAGCTTGGATTATGAACCTTTCTAAAGCAGGGTCTGTATAACTCACATGGTAGGAAGAGTCAATATTGAAGTAACTAGATGGTAAAATTAATGACCTTGCAGTCAGAAAAAAATTGAAAAAAATTATTAAAGTTTTATGTGAGAAAAAAAGATTTTATATTAAGGTTTTTTTTGCAGACAACTACATACAGAATTTCATTGCATTGGCTCACATGCTAAAGAAAACCATTATACCAGGTGTCAGAACTCAATCATATTTATAGGAAGAATAAACCTTGGCTGTCAACCATAGCTTCTTTGGTTACAGGATTACAGTAACTGCTGAGAATGTAAGCACTTTCCAAAGTCTACAAAGGACTCATTTAAGAGTCATACAGGCAGTTTTAAATTAGCCATAGGAAAATTAATAGTGGGGAGTACTGGCAAAAGGACGTTCCTATAAAGTTAAGCAAGATGGAGGACAATTCCAGTTGTATGACGTTTGGCTGAAGGAGAAGTAGTTTGGACCTGAGAAAACCAAGTGTATAAATACTAAAGCTGTTGACTAGACAGTGAAATATTATTAAGAACCTTCATCCAAGTGAAGGAACTACCGAGAATATTGTCGCTGTGTTTTAGAGACAACAAGCAACACTGCTGATACTGTGTGAGATATAAAAGTCTAGTTTTAAAATAATGTCCTTTGCTTGAGGCTACATTGGTCTCACCTGAGTCTGTGGAATTCTACTTTGTTGATGTATGAAAACAAGCAGAAACTCTGCTCCCCCAGGAATCCGACTCTCCAAAAAGATGACAAGTAGCAGGAGACATTCAACTAGGATGTAGTTCAACAACCAATAAAAAGATTAAAAGGAAGAAATATCAGATGATTAAGTAAACTGCAAATTGAAGTTAATGATGATGATTACTGGGTCTCTGTGGGGCTGCATTTCCCAATAAATACAGCTATGTATTGTACTTTTATCAAAAGCGCTCTTGTAGAATTAGCTGAAAATGTGGGAAATAGGATTGGATCCTCTTCTTGGCAATGGAAAATACTTGGTGCACTCAAATGGCAATACCTATTCTGTTTGTGTCTTTTCTCATTGCAGGGGAGCCCGTGCCCTGAGCGCTCCAGGAAACCCTGCTTCCTGCTCTGCTTGTTTTTCTTCCTCTTGCCCTTTTTCACCTTCAGTCTCTGACTTTTGGCCTCTTGCTCTGCTCTCTTGCCTTTGTGTTTTCCTGATGCCGCTCAAACCCCAGTCACCCCTGTTCCCCAGATTTGCTCTCCATGCTCAGTCCATCTCCAACCTTTTTGCTTCCTGCGTTGAGAAAATACAGCACATTTATTTGGCAATCGGAAGAATAAGAAACAAATAATCCAGCCCATTCAGCTTTATATATGTGGGCTCTCAATGTGTTCTTTGGAAGAATGTGGAGAGATGAAAACACATTTGACAAGGAGACGAAGACCAGAGTTGGGCAGTTACCTGATGGCTTTTCTAAGGCTCAGGAAAGAACAGCTGTTCCTCTGTTGAGTCTGCTGCTGCTTTGTTTTCCATTTCGTTGATCTTTGCTCTTTCATTTTCTCCTTCCTTTATTTCCTTTGGGGTTATTCTTTTTTTTTTTTTTTTTTAAACTTCTTGTTTTAGGCTCATGCTGTAACAACCCCAGTATCTCAGTGACTTAACACACTAAGAGTTTACATTTTCCACATGCAAAGTCCACTGTGGGTGTTCCAGGATGGACAACACTCTACGATGGCCCTGCTCCAACCAGTGACTCAGGGACACAGGCCACACTCCTATTTCTGGTTTCTCCAACTTGGGGCTTCAAGCTTACCCTGGCATTATCCTTCTGGTAGATTGGGGTGTGAGATATGAGAAAGTGAAACTGAGTAGTTAACCAACTTGGCCTAGAAATGACGATCGTGGCCACCTTAACTGCAAGGGAGGTTGGGAAAGGGATATTGGTGAGGGCTAATGGTCTCTGCCATGTTCTCTAAGTCGGATACTTAGTTCATTAATATATAATTTTTCTTGTCTAATATTAACACTTAAGGCTATAAATTTCCCCCAAAACATTACTTTTGCTATATTTCACAAGGTTTGGTATGTAGTGTTTTCATTATCGTTCAATTCCAACTAATTTTTAATTTCCATTATGACTTATTCTTGATTCATGCTTCATTTTGAGGTTTATATATTTTTATGATATTGGAATAGGGAAGAGTTTCTCATACAAGACAATAAAAAGGCCAACTAAAAAGATGATTGATAAATTCAATTACATTAAAGCTAAGAACTGTTCACCAAAACACACTGTAAAGAAAATAAAAGGAAGGCTACAAATTGAGGGAGGATAACAAATCTTAAAGATAATCATCAAGAATATATAAATAATCCTTACAAATTGGTTAGAGAAAGATAAATCAGTACAAAAATGAGCAAAAAGCATTTCACACAAAAAACCACAAATGGTCATTATGCACATGAAAAGCTACTCATTAGTCATCAGGGAAATCGAAATCAAAACCACAGGGAGGTATTCTTCCATACCTAATTGATCACCAGAAATGAAGTAACTGAAAAATACTAGGAGGATGTACTCAGAGGATCAGTGGGACCTCACATGCACTGTCTGGTGTGAGATTAAATTAGCACTGAATATTCATACCATATGACCCCATACCATATGGACTCCTGGGAATATATTCTGGAGAATAAAACGGTAACTACCTGAGATGTAAATGCTAACATGTCAAAGACTGATACCCTATAAGCTGTTATCCCAGTAAAGGAGTTGGGCTCCTGCAGAGCTCCATGGAAACTGGCTATGACCCATCATTTAGGGCAATAAAATCTGATCAAATGCAAGGCTTAGAACTTACTTTCCTGGTGCTACCAGGGGAGGAAAGGGCTGGTTGTTCCCGACCATGGATGCTAAAGAAGCAAATCCTGCTGCTGGTTGGCAGTGTCACTCAGCTGCAATCACGACCCCTGATCATGCCAGGGGAGGGCCTGCTTCTTCCTTAATGATGCAGCTTGAAATCCCCACAGGTCTAGTGACTCTGTCCCAGAGTCTGAGATTGGGCTCTGTCGACCTTCCATCTACTGCCCTCGATGAAACGGACAACAGGACCCGCACTCCTTATGCTGCTTTTTCTGAGGGTCCCCAGCACGTGGTCTCTAAAAGGCTTGTTTGTGCTGCTTGGCCATCTGCCTTTGTTTGCACAACACAACCTAATGTCCATCAGCAAAATAATGTTTATACTATGGTTTATTCTTAAAATGGAATAATCTGCAACCAGTGAAAAATGAATGAATTATAGCTGTGCACATCAAAGAGATAGGTTTTATTAATGTAATGTTGAGCAGAAAAAGTAAGTGCCAGAATGCAGCATATAGTGTAACACTCTCTATAACATTTGAAAACAGGTAAAACTGAAGAAAATATTATTTAGACACAACATATAAGTGAAAAGAGAAAAGAAAGGGGATGAAAACACCCAGTTCAGGATGTTGATTACCGGTGGAGTGGCAAGAGCGTAAGAAAGGGAGGAATCCACAGGTGGATGTACGTAATGGATTCTTGTATTAGACCAATTCTCACCAGAGTCAAGGATAAAAGTATTGATGCTTTATCTGCAAGTTAAAACTCAGGGCAACTAGAATGAGAAAAAAAGGGACGTGAAGCAAAAGAAGATGTGAGGTGGTACATGGTGTTATGGGCTGAATTGTGTCCCCCACAAATTCATGTGTTGAAGTCCTAACCCCAGTATCTCAGAATGTAACCATATTTGGAGATAAGATCTTCAAAGAAGTAATGAGGTCCTTAGGATGGGCCTTAATTCAGTATGGTGTCCTTATAAGAGGGAATTTGGACACAGACATGCGTGTGCACAGAGGAAGGACCATGTGAAGACACAGGGAGAAGACGGCCATCTACAAGCCAAGGAGAGAGACCTCAGTAAAAAACAACCCTGCTGACACCCTGATCTCAGACTTCTAGTTTCCAGAACTGTGAGACAATAAATTTCTGCTGTTTAAGCCACCCAGTCTGTGGGACTTTGTTACAGCATCCTGAGAAGACTAAGACACAAAGAGATGCATGGTCTCATCCACTGTCACTTCTGAGATGAGCCAGGAAGACACAGAGTGGGTCTCTGGGCAATGGTGTTCCACTCAGTGGGGGTCCTCTGGAAGCTCTAAGGAGGGAGCTGAAGGGGAGATTTATCTTCCAGGTCAGGCAGCCTGTGAGAAGTTAAAGTCCCTGTACTTTTTCATGTCACCTAGCATCTCTGATGGCTGCTCAAAATGCCAGCGCCCATGCTGTGCAGTGTAGCTTTTCACCTGAGTCCACAAAAGGCAGGAGGAGCTGGATATGCAGGAGGTTGGCCTGGCTGCATGCTCGGTGGTCAAGGAGATGCCCTGCGCTGATCTGCCCTGGACAGTGGACCCGGGAAGCCAGGTGAGTTGGATTTGTGACTAATCGGGAATATTCCAGTCCTTGGTTAGGATAGTGGGTCTGTAGGTATTCATTTATTATTTTTTAAATGAAATTTAAAAAGTAAAAGAAGGACAAGCATGGACCAATGATGGGAATGATGATGTATAAAGAATCAAAGACTAAATTATGATTAATTCAATTCTGTGTTCCTGAGTGTTTGTTTTTCTGTACAAAAGAGAATAGAGGCTGCTTTTCAATTCTGAGAACCCCTTGCTCTTCCTTACATCCAGGAAATTAGCTGGTTATTTTGAAAAGCTAAGTTAAACCTATTTTGAAGACAGAAGGAATCAAATCTCCAGTAAAAATTCAACTATTAAGTCTTTGACCAGTTTTATTCATAAGCTATTATTTCAAATGTTAAAAAATAATGTACAATACATTTGATTATAGAAAACCTTTCTTATTAAATAAAGCCTAACAAAATAATTAAATACATATGTTTCTAACTTCTAAGGCTTGCCAGTTTCTTATGTTTCATTAAAAGTGGAAAAATTGTTGCATGTGCATGTTCACGTCCATTGTGAATTACTCATGTGGCTGCAACAGGCAGCAATCTATGGTATCAGGGACCCTGAACTTGACAAACATTCCTGCTTTTCTTAACATTCCTTTCCTATTGCCTTGCTTAAATAATGCACACAGTGAAACAGCTTTCTTTAATTTTCTTTGCAGCAATGCCTAAATTATTTTGTTAGTTACGTAAAGTTGTGCACCCTGTGGTTAGCTTATTCTTTTCTAATTGACTTTCATTTGGAAAAGAGTGGAATACTTGATATACTGATACGAAGGCTAAAAAAGCCAGTCACTCACAGTACTGGTCATGGTCATTGAAGGAAACAGATGGCACCCTCAGAGGGGACCCTAATGAGAGTCTCATGAACGGGTTGTTTACAAAAGTGTCAGTAGATGCAGATATTCCACAAGGGGTGGTGAAGCATCCCAGGATCAGCAAGAAGGATGGATGGTTAGGGGAGGGAAAGGTCCAGGGAACCCAGGGAGAATGTGGCAGTTGGAGAGGGGAGGGGATGCCCTTCAGGAGCCATGATCTTTGGTAGAAGATCACTGGTAATGCAGAGGAGGTGGGTGGGAAGGGAGAGGGAGGAAGGGAGGGAGGAAGAGAGAGAGAGAGAGAGGAGGGAATATGTGTTCTGACCTTTCTCTCCTTCTGTGAGTACCCGAAAATTGGCAGGACCCAACCAGAAGCCAGAGGGCTGAAGAGCCCCGTTGATGGGGTAGTCCATGGAGGGCAGTGTTCTTGGCCCAAAACAAGGGAGGTTTGAGGGCGTGAAGGGTAGCTCTGACGGGACAAACAGAAAGCATTTGGTACACTCACAGGGCAATTCTACAGGGGTAAATACATTTTTAATAATTCAATCGGACTTAGTCCGATTTCAAAAGTGAATCACTCTACAGGGGGAACTTGCCTTTGGATTTCGGGGGATGGCTGTTACCGTTTTTGATCCTGGGGATGGACAGGTGGAAGGACGGTGTCAGAAACACATGCTCTTTGTTAGGGAGGAGGGACACAGGAGGGCAGAATGCTAATAATTTCATATGAATCTTTGCATTTATGTAATCCATACATGCTTTAAAATTACTTTGAAATGGAAGGTTTTAGGATTGCTAATCTGTAATGTAGAAAGATGTCTTTGGCAAATACTGCATGATCTCACTTATATGTGGAATCTTCAAAAAACAAAAACAAAACCCAAGCTCATAAATGCAAAGAACTGATTGGTGGTTGCTAGAGGTGGAAGGTGGGGGGTGAGCAAAAGGGGTGAAGGGAGTCAAAAGGCACAAATTTCCAATTACAAGATAAATAAGTCCTGGGATGTAATATACATCATGGCGGCTGCAGTTAATAATACCATGTTGCATATTTAAAAGTTGCTAAGAAAGTAGATCTTAAAAGTCCTTGAGACAAAAAAAAGTTCTTGAGAAAAAAAATGTTGTATTTATGTATGGTGATGAGTGTTAACTAGACTTACTGTGGTGATGATTTCAAAATACATACAAATACCGACTCATTACGTTGTACGCCTGAAACTAATATAAGGGTATATGTCTATTATGTCTCAAAAAAGGAAGATGTTGTCTTTAAGAAATTTAGATATTTCAAGATGGAATAGACTCAGGGCTGTACTCCATAAACCTAGCTGCTTTTGCATTGTGCCTTTTTCTTTTCAAAGGATTGTGATAGATAAGAAAAAGGAAGTTGATGCATATAAATAGGATTATGCGTTTGAGTGAGTCTTTAGTTTAGTCTTTAGTTTAGTTTAGTTTAGTCTTTAGTTTAGTCTTTAGTTTAGTTTAGTTTAGTTTTGAGTGAGTCTTTAGTCTTTAGTTTGGAGTCTATTTGAAAAAGCCATTGCTTTTGGCACTCCTACTCTCCTTTCCTTGGAAGGTTGTCATTCTCTGTCACTTGGGCAGTGTTCCTTGCAGTCAAGGCTTTGGGGGACCCCTGGACCCACCCCTCCTGTGTACATCACCAGGGGCTGAGATTTGCTTCTGGATGCTATTATATCATAAAACCACGACGCTGACAGGATGAAAAGTCTAAAATCTGAAAGTAATGCCTGGGCAGTCTCACAATCCATGTTGAGTAGATTTGGGAAAGATTTAAACAGAAGGAGATTCCAAACATCTAAAATTTGGAGGGAAGATCATTCCTAGAGCCAGATGGCTGCCCTCTCCCGGTGTGCTGTTCCCAGGAAAACTGAGGGGAGTGGGGGGGGTGAAGAAGGAAAAGAGTAAGACAGAGGCTTCCTCCTTGAATTCCTGTATCACCGGATTCTGTGTCTTCCTGCAAGTTGATAATGGGGAGAGGACATGATGAAAACCCACCACGAGGTCAGAGAAGTTTCCGGCACTGAGCAGGGATGCACTAATTGCCGAAGGGCAGGATCTTAGCTTTCTTATTGCCTCCTGGAAGTCTAGAAAAATGTCTGGCACATTCTGGTGGTTGATTCTCTCATAAACATCTCTTGAATTTGATTATTCAGGAGGAAGAGGGGGCTTAGAAGATATTACTTTGTGATGTTGATGCGCCTTGTGGAAAGATCCACCAGTTCTTCAGAGGTTTGGCAATTAAAGTTATATATAAATATTTTATAACCACTGCTTTGTTGACCTGTCAGCTTTCTGGCTTGCTAACCTAGCAGTGACAAGGCTACTATGGTTTTATAATTAGACTTATGACTTCCCACCTCCTTAGAAGATTGTAAGGAATTTCCAGAAACTCTGCAGGTGCTACCATATCAAGCATTCCTGAAAGCAAAGCAAAACAAAAAAATGGAGTCTGCCATTATTCTGCCAAAACAAAAAAAATGGAGTCTGCCATTATTCATTAAGATGACACTTACTGTCCGGAGTAGAAGGGCAAGATGTTTTTCCATTAAATGGAGCTTATTATTCTGTGGAAAAATAACCCAAAAAACTCTCGAGAGGCATACTTAGGAACCTTCCAATAACAACTTTCTGCCATACCCCATTGTTTCTATCAGCTTGGCTGCTTCTTGATCTTTAGTCATGAAATGTAATTTCATTTTTGGAATCTCAAGAAAGATGTAGGTGATAAGCCCCAAAGACAGGAGATTTCTTGCAAAAATGTGAAATCATCTTCTGCACAGGAAATGTAAAAGTTCACTGTCTGCTCTTTATTCAGCATATTGGAGTAGCTTACAAACTATCAAGCTTCAGGCTTTGGGGATCTTTGGCTTTATACCCCTTTCAAAGGAAAAATATTTGCCAGGCTTAGTAGGCAGCCTAAGGAAGACCTCCAATGATCTCCATTACCAAGTGTTCAAACCCCTGTGTAATTCCCTCCCACACTGAATAGAGAGGACTTGTGATAGGAATTGTGATATTGTGGAAAGGACAGCATATGACTTTTGAGGTAGGTCATGGGAGATGTGGAGACTTCCACCTTGTTCTCTCTTGGATCACTCATCGTGAGGGAAGCCAGCTGCCATGTTGTGAGGACACTCAAGCAGTCCTTTTACGGAGAGGACCACATGCTGAGAAAGTGAGTTTCCCTGCAGCACTTAGCACTGACTCGCCCGCATGTGAGTGAGCCAACTTGGAGGTGGATCCTCTGATCAGTCAAGTCTTCAGATGACAGCAGCCCCAGCCGACACCCTGACAGTAACCCCATATGAAATCTGGAGTCCCTCAGCTGATCATCCCCCAATTTCTGACTAACATAAATGGGGTCAGAAAATAAATGTTTATTGCTTTTCCAAACTGTTCAATTTTACACTATTTGTTACATAGCAATAGATAACAGATACCAAGTGATGATTACTAACTAGGAATTAGAATTAGTCATGAAGAATGATCAGAATAGGACCCTAGATGAGGCACAAGTTCAGATAAAAGTGTTTTTTGGTTGCGTACTTTTTACCAGGATTTTAAAAATCAAGGCAATGCAAAGACTTTGAGTCTAAGGAGGCCACTTTGTAAGCAGTACATGAGTTACAGCGCTCACTTGAATGAGTGAAGGATGAGATAAGAAATGGGGTAGGGAGAGAAGATGTTTGTTTTTTAAATTCCTACAGTCTTATTAAGGAGCAGGGCTCTGAAGGTAGATCTAGGTAATCAAGGACTAATCCTTGAAGAGTGAAATACCAAGAAATATACATTCATCTGAAAAATGCAGAGGTTGGAACTTGGGCTGTCAAGGCTAAATTCTTGTTAGGCTGTCACTCATCGCATGCCTACTCACAGTAGAAATTGAGCATGCATTCCTGAAGAGTTTAGAAAAAAAATCTCAAGTCCTTCAAGACAGAATTTCAGGTAGCCATTACCAACTATTTGAAACTGTTGTAGGTAATAAAACTCTTCAGGGGTAGTAGCATTTGAAATAGGATTTGTTGTAATCCTTCCTTATAGTATAGCAAGGAAGGGTGATACTATCGCAAGACCAGAGGCTAGAATTATGAAACCACAGACTTCTACTCATAGTAGTTTGGCCTACTAGCTACTATGAAGAACCCTCCTGCTACACTACAAATAAATCTTGCATTCATCACCATGAAGATATTTTATAAGGCATTGCTGGATTTGTAAATGCACGGGACCTCTACCAGTGAGCTCAGAATGACGAGGAGGGACACGAAAGTGTTCCTGAGGGCAAACTCTTACATCAGTCCTGAGAGGTGGAGCCTAAGCCTTGTCCAAATAATACAAAGTCTCGCCAATAGGACTCATAGGAGGCAAAGGTGGCCCAGTAGTCACCCAACTCTCAGCAAATGCAAACACACATCCTCTTTGGCAGAGGCAAGAAGGAAAGAAAGGAGACAGATAGGATCAAGCAAGAACACACAGGTAACTTCAAGGATATTGTGATAGTCTAGTTCTTAAATTGCAGCATGGATTGTGTTTGTATTTGCATCATTAGTTACATAGAATTTGCATATATATATGTAGCATTTTTATTTAAACCAAATATAGGAAAATGAATAAATAAAACAACACAATCTCCCTTCCTTACCTGTCCCCACAAGCCAAGAACCCAGAAGATAGATTTAGGAGCTCAGTAGAGTGAGATCAGGTATAGGAGTCCAGCCATGCAGTTCAAATTGCCAAGCTTTAAAGTGCTGCTGCCCTGACTAGGTCCCTTCCAAGGAAAATGAGGACTCCACGGTCTGGGAGGAGAGGGGATGAGGATGAGAGGGCTCCCTCATCGAGGGTGAAGATCTTGAAAACTTCTGGGACAGAAAACGTTTGCAGTTGTGAGATTTACTTGATAGAAAAATGGCGTTGGGGAACAGAGGAACGTTGGATTAATAATAATGGGTAATGTCTATTAATTCCTTCCACTAGCTCTCACTTGATAGATAGGTTTTCACTTCCGCATGGTTTTCAGGGCAGGTTGGGTATTTGTTTTGTTCTGTTGCAGGACAAAGGGTAGTCAGAGCCTTGTTTATTCTTTTGCACCTTGTTGTCCATTTAAATAAACCTTCTGATTTTATGATTCAGCCTCCACAGCTCTGACTTCCCAGTGCTTTTCAGTTTTTAACTCTGCCCTTTCCCATGGAGGCTGCTAGAGTACAGTTCTGAGACCAGAATTTTTACATCACCTTTAAAAAATCTTTCTATGAATCGCCTTTTGGTCTCATACATTGCTAATGAGAATGCAACGTGACACAACCCCCATGGGTTTATTTGGCAATATTGAGCATAATTACACCTGCATTCACCCTTTGGTCCAGCAATCTCACTTTTTTTTTTTTTTTTGGAAACTTATTTATTTATTTATTTATTTTTGGCTGCGTTGGGTCTTCGTTGCTGTGCGCGGGCTTTCTCTAGTTGCGGCGAGCGGGGACTACTCTTTGTTGCGGTGCATGGGCTTCTCATTGCGGTGGCTTCTCTTGTTGCGGAGCACGGGCTCTAGGCTCACGGGCTTCAGTAGCTGTGGCTCGAAGGCTCTAGAGTGTAGGCTCAATAGTTGTGGCGCACGGGCTTAGTTGCTCTGCGGCATGTGGGATCTTCCCGGACCAGGGCTCGAACCCGTGTCTCCTGCATTGGCAGGCAGATTCGTAACCACTGCGCCACCAGGGAAGCCCAGCAATCGCACTTCTAAGAATTGATTCCAAAGTTACAACGGGTAAAAACACGAAAAGCAGCAAATAGACACCGCGCCATTCATTGCAGCATTATTTATGATAGCAGATAACAGAAGTAGAAATGTCATTAATGCCCATCAGCAGAGAGCTGGTTGAACAAGCTACGGTGCATCCACATGATGGAGTGCTCCCAAGCTGTAAGAAGCGATGAGGTGCTCTCTCCGCTGCTCGGGTGTCATCTCCTGGTGTATTAAGTATCCTGATATATTAAGTTTATGAAAACAAAGTATGCCTCGCCCCCTTTCCTCTTCACCTTTCTTTGGTGGGTGGATTCTTTCCCATCCTTAAGAGAGTACAAGTAATTGCCTTCTCAGGAAAAAACCTTTCTTTCCCATTCATTCTCAAGATGGATTAGGTGCTCCTCCCCTCTGCTTTTAAAATACCCTGTGCACATCTCTGCCACCGCACTCCCTGCCTTGTGCCGTAATGATCTGTTTGTGTATCTGTCAGCTAGTGCAAACAGCTGACTCTGAGAAGAGCGCCCTTAACCTGTTCGTAACACACCCAACGATTAATATATCCTTGTTGAGTGAAAGAATGGAATAACCGAAGAACGTCAGCGAAGGAGTTTGAACTTTATCTGAGATACTGAGGACACAGGAGAGGTTTGTTTTCTTTAAAGAAGGGCAATGATTTCAACTTACTTTCGAAAGATAACAAAGCGTTGATGAGAAAAAAGATAGGGAAGTATGAGCTGCAGAGGTGAGGGGCCTGGTCCAAGGTCCACATGGTGGAGGAGGGGAAGGCTTCTTAAAGGAGGTGTTGTCTGAGGTGAGACTTGAGGATTCAGTCCTTCATTCATTTATTCAAAACCGATTTTACTGAGCACCTACTATTTGATAGGCTGTGGCAGAGACTAAGGCTATAAACATAAACAGACAGGTCACTGAGTTAGGCACTCAGACACTGGGGGGCGGGGCAGGCATTCTAGAGGGGAAATGACTCTGTGAATATCAGGGCTGCCAGAGAAGGAGGCTTTCTAGTGAGTAGCTGGTAATTCAGGATAGAAGTAGAATATGTGCACAATGTAATATTTGAGACTAGACTGAGGGGAGAAACTCCTGCATCTCCCTTATTTTGAGGCTGAAAACTGGCATGAAGATGGCAACTACACTCCAGGTACACTCAGCTTTTTATGGGGAAAGATGCTTGCTGTGGGGAGCACCCAAGGTTTTAGAAATCTGTCTTTGAATTGCAGATAATCACCAAGGAGGTGGTTACTGAAATAGTTTTCTTTATATGTGAAATAAGAATGATGATCCCTGAAAAAGAGCACTGATTTTCAATTTAATAGTGTGTATGTTAATCTGGAGGAAGGGTGATGACCATTTATTTTCTCTTTTCGGGGGGGACACATGGCAATGCAAGGTAGGCAGCAGGTGATGTTGCCTTGGGAATTCTCATCAAGAGCGTACATATCAGTGTCTTGAGCAAAAAGCGGAATTTATGTTCCCGTTTAAAATAGAGTAGACAGTTCTTGCTTTGCACAGTAGTGCAGGAACATGAGTACGATCATGCAAACCGACACCTTGCAAAGTGATCTTAATAATCAATGGGCAAAGTTACAATTCTTCTGTGACTTTTAAACTTTTTTGTCAAAACATCAAACTCTCCCTTTCTGTCAGTTATAAATGTATAGGGAAATGAAACAATAGCAAAACTGATATATATATATTTAGTACCTGGTAATTTCAAATGTTAGAAAGATTGAGACTGAAAGCATTTTATTTCTTTGTAAAAGACTTTATCAAGAACAGTTGCTTGCCTTCTTTGGCCCTAACCCATTTACATTTGGTTGGAAATTGACTTCCAGCGTTATTACTTTTTATTTCTTTGCTGCACTTTTTGCTATTACATGTTTGTCCATTTTTGTACACTGATCTTGATGTGCACCTGCTATTTACGTAGTGATTAGGGGACTGAAAGGCTAGCAGCGAAGTTTATCCTTTATGCAATTGCTCACAGTTCATACACTTTGGTAACTGCCATTTGCACCACATTATTGCATGTCTGGTGTTGTTTAAACCATAGTAACTGAAATTCATGCATATTGGAACTATGCAAAGTGTGGACTATCTGTATATAAGATTGCAATATTTGGATGTGTTTTATTTCTTAATTTTTGATAAGGACAATCATACAATAAAGCCACCTATATTATCCTAATATACAATTTTAAGTTTATTTGCAAAATGCTATCACTGCTAATAAGTTAATTAATCTCTGACACCATTTCTCCCCAGGCTTCTTCTTTCTCTTTCTCTGGGTCAAAAATGACCCCAATAGCATTTCCCACCCCCCATACTCTTTTTTTTTTTTTTTTAATTTTTATTTATTTACTTATTTATTTATGGCTGTGCTGGGTCTTCGTTTCTGTGCGAGGGCTTTCTCCAGTTGCGGCAAGCGGGGGCCACTCCTCATCGTGGTGTGCGGGCCTCTCATTATCGCGGCCTCTCTTGTTGCGGAGCACAGGCTCCAGACGTGCAGGCTCAGCAATTGTGGCTCACGGGCCCAGTTGCTCCGCGGCACGTGGGATCCTCCCAGACCAGGGCTCGAACCCGTGTCCCCCGCATTGGCAGGCAGACTCTCAACCACTGCGCCACCAGGGAAGCCCCCCCACCCCATACTCTTAATTTCAAAAACTGAGGTGAAGCTGACTGATGTGATCTCGAATTCCACATTCAACTTCATGTTAACTTATCCCTAAATGCATTTTGCTGCCAGTCACGGCCTTTTAGTTATAATCTTAGTTTGGACTCAGTCTTTCAAACAGAGCCAGGGTTTTCAGTCTTTGTTTTCCTTCTCCCAGTGCCTGCAAGGGATCTTTGTAAACTCCCGTCAGGAGCAAGACATGAGGATTCCAGTGAGAGATGCTTGGACCACCCTGCAGGCGGGCTGTTTGCTGTTGGCCTCACAGATCTGGGGAGCTCGCACAGCCTTTGGTGGGAACAGTTCAGTCTCTTGCTCAGTGGTGATGCTTGGGGTGTGTCTTATGAGCTTAACCATGCGTCTGGTTCCTTCTCCCTCCCTTTTTGCTCTCTGGAAGGATGTCAGAGCAGCACAGCCCAGGGGTCATGCAAGGCTAAGAGCAGTGAGCCTTCAGGAAGGTGCTCTGGAATTCTTTTCTCCTTGAAATGCAGAGCTTAGAGCCACAGGCAACTCTGTAGGAAAACAGGGTTAGATCCGTCCCATAGCAAAGATGTTGATGATACATGGAGGAACTTTTCTACGGGAGATTTCATTATAGAAATTGCTGACAATTAACTTGAGAGTTGAATGACGTTAGGTCCTGGGTGTTCTTTTGCTCAACTTGTAGGGGAAAATAGTCTTTCCAGAGTCCAGTCTCTTTGGGATTTCTCCTGCTTCTCTGCTCTCTGGCTGGTGCAGCCTTGGCCCTAAATCTTACTGGTTTGGCTCTGACGTTCAATTTTTTCCCCGATTATTATCAACATGTGAAAATCTTCTCCACTTTACTTGGGTCTGCAAAAATTTAAATCCGAAATGCCAAGTCAAAAAAAAAAGGCAAACTCAGCTATATTTTAGCTCGTTTCAAGTTTTGCGGCTACCTAGATTTCCTGGCTGCTTGGGCACCCATTTAGGACATATTTGCGGCAGTAACAGCATAATCATTGAGAGGTCATAGGTGAATAATTTGGGCTTCAGAAATGTCCTGAGTTACTAGCTCTGTCTCAAACAAAACTGAGGGCTGGCATTTTACCAAGAATTATAATCTAAATATACCACAATATTATTATAAATATTTTAAAAATCTCTAAATAGACCCAAACAAGAGAAAGGCAAAAGGCAAAAGATAATGGACAGTGCCTGCATAAAAGGGAAAATGAACCGTGTTGTGATTCTGATACTAAGGCCCTTTAGTACACTATTAGCAGCCCTTTGCATCAGATACTTCCAAGTAGCTGAGAGAGGCTATTCCAGAACTATTTTTTTCAAGAATCACATTTTCCATCCTGTAATTTTAAATGTCAGAAGTATTTGATGTAAACTAGGAGTTAGAATATGGAATCAGAATTATTTAAAGTTTTCTGAACAGGATCCCTAAGCATATCCTAAGAAACATTTGGCATACCAATTTTGTGGGTGAAAACATATTAAGACCAATTAGTTTATATTCATCATAATTAGAGATAATTTAGCTCCAAAGACTGTTGTTTAGATTTGATGCCAGTGACTACAACCAATGAAAAACAAAAAAGAGATAGTCAGAAATCCACACATCAAATACAGATCTTATTTTTTAGTTCCTCATTACTGCCTCGTTAATTAATGACTGCAAGTCTCAGCTCATATATTCAGAGCACAGGAATAGATTCTAGGAGACCTGGCTACTAGTTTGGCTCTGCCACTAATTCTGTGAATTTAGTTGAGATGCTTCTTCTTCTTCTTTCTTTGGCCACACAGCTTGTGGAATCTCTGTTCCCGGACCAGGGATTGAAACACAGCCACGGCAGTGGAAGCCCAGAATCCTAACCACTAGGCCACCAGAGAACTCCCGAGATGCTTCTTCTTTATTTGCATTTTCCCATCTGTTAATAATGCACCGTCTTTATCAACTCCTTGGTTGCACCAGTCACATTTCAATAGTCATGGTATATCTAGTGGCTGCCATATTGGACAGTGCAGATCATGAAACATTTCTATCTTTGCAGGAAGTTCTGTTGGACAGTGCTGGGCCTAGAGGTATACTTTTCAAGTATAGCTGCATTTGGGTGTTTGAACAAAGCCTTCGGGACTCTTGCTTCTTTCTATCTTTCAACTGTTTTTTCTACTGTGTTGGCTCCATTCTCAGTCCAGTAAGATGGCCATAGCAGCTGTAATCTCACCTCTTGACAAGTTTAAGTTCAACGTGAAAGAGATTCTCTGCCCAAGAGATCCTGTACAAATGCTGGAATCAGGCTGACTGGACCAGCTCAGATCACAAGGAAATCTCTGATTGGCTTAGGCTTAGTCATGTGCTCTAGCCCTGGACCCTGCAGCATCAACGAAACACATATGAGCAGAAAGCATAAAACAAGCTGACAGAGGAGCAGATACAGCAGTTTGGAGAAACGCAAGCAGATACAGAGTCTTAAAATATGTTTCTACAAAGTACCAAACAATATACTACAAACAACAAAAAACACCAAAAATGAAATTACTTAGAGGTGCAGGGAAAAAAAAGGTGGGCAAAGATTAGTCGTGCAGACAAAAGAAAACAGGTAGTGGCAATATTAATTTCAGATAAGATAAATTTCAAGGCAAAAGCATTAGATAAGACAGAGTGTCATTTTAGATGAAAGATACAATCTACAAGGAAGATGTAGCAGTCAAAAACCTGTATAAGCCCAAGTACATGAATGTAAAACATAGAAAACAACTCCCACTGGAAACATAAGGAGACATTGACAAATACCCAAATGTCATAGACGTTAACAAACCTCCCTCAGTCTTTGACAGATCAAGTAGACAAAGTAAATAAGGATTTAAAGAGCAGGGATATAATTTGAAAGTTGAATTAATAGATATAAATTATTTACAATACAGAGAATTGACTTCTTTTTAAAAAGGTGTTCATTGAACAAATACAGTAATCAATCATATACTTGGATAATAAGAATATGCAAATCTATTTTACAAAGCGTAAATTATACACCTTACATTCTCTTATTATATTTTGTAATAGAAATAGAAATGAATAGCAAAACTTTAAACAATGATAAAAAACAATCAAATGCTCCAAACTCAAAAACAAACAAAAAAGCAAATCAAAACATCATCCTTAAAGACTTTCGGGTTTAATAGTATTTTTAGCTCATTCTTTTGTTCTCAAGGAACAGAGAGTCATGTAATTTATCTCAGGAAAAGGAAAGCATGTTGCTAAGCTACAGGAGCTAGAATAGGAGCAGAAATGCCATTGGAACCCAGCTCCCTGCTTCTCTCTCTTAGGGGGCATCTATGTCTCCCCCACCTCTTTCCTCCTGCCCTTGACTCCAACTCCTGTTATAGGTACTGAAGAGAGTAATCAGGTTAATGTCAAAATATAGTGTGCTGCATTTCTTATCTCAAATGCATACATAAATCTGCTTTCAGGTTTTTGTGTGTGACTAGGTTAGGGTAAATCAGCATCCTTGTGTCCAGGAAACCCCAAGGCAGGGACAAAGTGGAGTTTCTGTGCCCTCAAGAATGGGCCCGACCCTGGACAGCAGTGAATTTACAATGTGACACAGCAGGAGCCAACCCTCTAGGCAACGACTGGCCTTTCACGGCTGCACCAAGAGAAACTGGCACGCCATGCAGTTCTAACTTCTATCACAGGGAAGTTTAATTATAGATGGTTAAATTGTAAAAATAAGTTCTAATCCTTAAAGACATAAGCTTGAGTTACCTTGAAAATAACCTTCCAGATTGTCGTATTCCCTTTAATGTCAAGTAAACGATGTATTATTGTGTTTTGCAAGGTTGAATGTGGAAAGTAGAAGGAAAAAATAACTGATTTCTATGGTGACGCTCACAAGAATTTTTACCTCTTCTTTCCTGTTGTGATATAAAAATCCCACAAATTGCTATTCTAAGTCTCAGCTCATCACTGGGCCAGTGAAGGTCTGAGATATATTTCATGGCCTTCCTTACACGTCTAAGGCTTAATGGGAAGAATGAGAGGGTGCTGTCTGGGTTCCCTCATTCCAATGACAGCATTTGCCACTGGGTGGCAGTGATCAGTGTAGACCTGCCGAAGGAATCAATCACAAACTCCTGTGATTTATCTTCTGAATCGTGGAAATCTAATGCTATAAACATGCGGTATCCACTCGTGTGAGTTACACATGAACTAATGGACCAGTAATGGGCTTCCTTACGAAACTGAAATATGTGAAATCTAATCAAAATAATAAGGAAGCAGCAGATCCTAGATTATAGGATCTGCTTTTCACAGAATTTTTTTTTTAAATCAATATCAATGATCACCAGTTATGTTTCAGCAAATATTTCTTGAGGGGTTATGTGCAGCTCCTGAGGAGTGACAGACCTGTGTGTTTGAGGGATTACTCGGAATCACGGAGGATGACTTGGTGAGATCTATTGGAGGTGAGGGGATTGGCCGGAAGAGTATTGCAGTTCTGCTGAGGATGAGACCTGCAGGTGGAGTAAGGTTGCAGGTAGGGTTGGAAGAAAGTTAAAGTGATAAAATTTGGTGATTTACTCATGAGGGTAGATAGGGGTCTGGAAAAAACCTAATGTCTCTCCTGCTTTGGCTTAGTTAGTTTCATTAACTGAGCTAGGGCTTGGAAGGAAATTATAATGGCTCACATTCTAAGTGAGATCTAGCCACTTACAGAATACACAAGCAGTGTGTATTATGAACGATTAGAATTAAGTGAAGGAAAAAGTCTACCCCAGTAGACTGTTGGTAGGCTGAATAATGGTCCCCCAATTATGTCCATGTGCTAATCCCCAGAATCTGTCATTTCACATGGCAAAGGGACATTGCAGATGTGATTAAAGATCTTGAGACTGAGAGATTATTTTGGATTATCCTAGTGGGTCTGGTGCAATCACAGGGTCCTTATAAGAGGGAGGTAGGAAGGTCAGAGTAAGAGAAGGTGATGTGACAACAGAAGAGGAGATTGGAGTGATGTGGGGCAGTGGGCCAAGCAATTCAGGTAGCCTTTAGAGGTTGGAAAAGCAAAGAAGTCATTCTCCCTTAGATTCTCTGAAGGAATACAGCCCTGACAGCCCATTTTGAAATTTTGACCTTCAAAACCATAAGATAATAGATCTGTGATGCTTTAAGTCACCAGATTTGTGGTCATTTGTTACAAGAGCAGTGGGAAACCGGCACATCCACTTACCTTGTTTCTCTACTTCTTCCATCTTTCCTTCACTTTCTCAACAAATATTCATGGAGTGCCTACTATGTGCTGACCTCTGTGAGGTTCATCAGTGAACAAGATACTGGCCCTGGCTTATAGGAATTTATAGTGTAGAGGGAATTATGATCATAGAAGTACTTCAATTTATAGTACCATGAATTTCTGGACCTGTAGATGTTGACGAAACTATCAGTCCTTACTTGTAGATGAATCCTTGTTCTACAACACTTCTGTCTTCATTCTTTACTGACTCTAGTTGCTAGTAACATCTTGAAAATTCAACAAATATAGTAAGTCCCCTACATACAAATGAGTTCTGTTCTAAGATCGCGTTTGTAAATCCAATTAAGTTAGCCTAGGTACCCAACACAAACGGCTATATAATACTATACTGTAATAGGTTTATAATATTTTTCACACAAATAATACATAAAAAACAAACGCAAAAAATAAAGAAAACATTTTAAATCTTACGGTACAGTGCCTTGAAAAGTACAGTAGTACAGTACAACAGCTGGCATCCAGGGGCTGGCATCGAGTGAACAGGCAAGAAGAGTTACTGACTGGAGGAGGGAGAGGAGGTGGGAGATGGTAGAGTTGAAGGATCATCAGCAATAGGAGACGGACGGCAAGCTGCAATTTCCCTCACGCCTGACGTTGATGGAATACACGTTCGCATCTTTGAAAGTTCGCAACTTGAATGTTCGTATGTAGGGGACTTACTGTAATGTATACTAGAAATCTTACTGCAGATATATATTTAAAAATATTTCCAGCAACTACCCCATTACTTGTGCGTCCAATTCTTTGATCATCTATTCTGTGAGAGTCTCTTATTTTGCCTCCACCATGATCCATCTTTTCAGGCTCCAGAGTGTCTACTGATGGATGATGCTCATAGATGGCAGGCATGGAAGATCCAGTGGAGCTGAGCCTCTGCCTGGGCCAGGGCCATGGATACAGACATGGCTGGAAATGTAGGAGATGGGGAAAGAGTGCTCAAGAGTGCTAGAAGGAGTACTTTGGGAGAAGCCTTTGTGGCTGAGAGATGAGATCTTCACTTGCCAAAGGCCTGCTTCGTTAACCAGCTACAGTCTGGCTGGGGGCTCACCTGCCTTGGGTGGGCCCTGGCCTTACCTACAGAATGTTGGTTTAGTCCTGTCCTCAAGACGGAGTGAGGTAAGTACGGCTGAGATGTTGTGTCCCACCTGGGCGTGGTCTTCCTATTATTATTGATTAAGGCTTGATTCAGAGATGGTAAAACAAGGTTCTCAACCAACAGCATTGCAGACTCCATGGGATTTGTCAGCAGGTTGCTATTAAGAAACAATCCAGGCTAAAATTGCCCAGTTACTAACTCATTTACTGAAACAAAGAATGGTTATTTTAAACTTTGTAATTCTTAGGCATAGGGGTTTCTTAAACTGATAAAATAACCCATTGGTGAGACTAATATGGGGATCTTTGCTTGTTAAGAGGAAGACCCAAAGGTATCAGGTTGGAGCTGTTGATTTTCCTAATTAAGCAAGTGACTGAAGGGTGGAGAGGAAAGAGAAAGAGAGAGAAAGAGAGACAGAGAGAAGCCAAGCACCAAGCTTTTACATTCTAGTCTTTAATACCGGAAAATTTAATTAACTCAACAAACATTACTTGACCATCATGTGCCAGACAGTGTACCTTGGGGTTTACAGTTTTTAAAAAAATCCCTGTCTTTGGAAATCTTGCTTCTTTTAACAAGGAGTAGATTTCTGCAAAGAAAAATGATAGAATGTTAGGAAACTACATTATATCCAGGATGCTTTTTATTCAAGGGGTCTGGGATCCTTCTATACAACTCATTCCACACTCCTTGGCTTGGCAGGTGAGATGTGCCTTAGTCCCAGCCTCAGACATCCTTTCACTTTTATTTCTTGTTACTCCTCCCCCCCATCAGCTTTGTTTCTCAGCTATGCCAATGATTCTCATCCTTATCCACTCCATGCTTCCCTTTTCTTGATAAAATATATATTGAAATGCCCTCTTTACTATCTCGAAATGAGATTCACAAATAATATAACCTACTTATAAACTTAAAAAACCCTACTTACATTTAAACTTAAAGAAAAAACCTCAATATAATGCAGTACAGTAATTTGGCTAAGGGCATGAGGCCTGGAGCCAGCTTGCCCAGGTTTGAAACCGGGCTCTGCCATGGTGCCTTGGGCAAGTTACTTGACCTCTCTGTGCCTTAGTTTCTCATCTCTGAGATGGGGGTAAGAATACCTGTCTCAAGGAGTTATTGTGAGGATCGAGAGAGTCATCTGTACAGCTCATAGGATATGTCTGGCACACAATAAGCTCTCTATTAATTCTTCATGTCCTAAATGAGATGTGAGGAAGAGATAAAAGTGGTTTACAATAAAATAATACGTATTTTAATATATAAATGCTCAGACATGATCATACTAGGAAAACAAAAGAAATAGTCAGACCCTTGCTCCAATTTATAAGGAATAAGTTTTGATTTAGTTAAGTAAGGTGATAACTAAATACTGTTGATACTTTAAAAGGATATTTAGCTTTTGAAGAATACCTAACTAACCATATTCACATACATATGTCAAAACACTGTGAATGTCGCAGCTACTAATACAGGTGGATATGAGACTGATTCCATAAGCAGGCCTTCCAGTGCTATTTTGGTTTTTTGAAATGGTGACTGGTTCTTCATAAAGTTCCAAACAAAACAAATTTACAAGATAAATTTGGAAGTAATGATATTTTAATGTATATTAAAGCCATGCAAAAAATTCTTTGCTTCTAGACTCAGGAAGGTAAAACTTGTATACTACTCATATTTATGAGTATCTGGCAGGACACGAAGTTGGGTGGGACATAGGATAATTCTTTCTTTCTTTCCTTCTTTCTTATTTATTTATTTATGGCTGTGTTGGGTCTTCGTTTCTGTGAGAGGGCTTTCTCTAGTTGTGGCAAGCGGGGGCCACTCTTCATCGCGGTGCGCGGGCCTCTCACTATCGCGGCCTCTCTTGTTGCGGAGCACAGGCTCTAGAGTGCAGGTTCAGTAGTTGTGGCTCACGGGCCTAGCTGCTCTGCGGCATGTGGAATCTTCCCAGACCAGGGCTCGAACCCGTGTCCCCTGCATTAGCAGGCAGATTCTCAACCACTGCGCCACCAGGGAAGCCCAGGATAATTCTTTGTTATGAGGCTTCGCTTTGGTTTTGAGCAGCATCAAACTCTTGCCATGAAACCCACCCCCAGCCCAACTCAATGCCAGAAACAACTCTCAATCCCTGTAACAAACAAAAGCCCTTATAAATCTCCAAAATGTCCCTTAGGGGGCTGTGCCAGCTCAGTGAGAACCAGCAAGCTGGTCGTCAACTTGCCAATCTCCTGAACCTTCTCTCTCTGCATAGATGGTCATCCCCTGCCCCATCTCCCCTGTTGATACTTCATCTGTGCCTCAAGGATCAGAGAATATGCTGTGTCCTGTGCGAAGTTGGCTTAGGGAGATCCAACCAGATTCTTTTCCTCCGTCTCTGACCTTTCATAGTCCTTCTATCTGGCCCCAGTGCTATTCTGTCTCCTGTCCTCCTTTTCCTCCTAAGTCTCTGAGCTCTCCTCCTGCCCAGGTTCTAGCACTCAAGAAACATATTCCATAAATACATTGAATAGTTTTTAATATTAATAATAGTAATAATAGTAAATAAGGTGAAGGTTATTATACTGATTAGTGGAAAATATTGAAAAGATGCTTCAGGTCAGGCAAAAATTAGAGAGGATGTCGTATGTTTTGGACATATGTATATTCTTTTTTTAAAAAAAAACTTGAGTATTGATGTACTTTCATGTATAACTAACATTTTCACTTCACTGATTTGCAATGGCTGAGGCTCAGGAAGCTGAGTTATTTGTATATATGTTTTACCAATACCATCCCAAATCAGTAACACAGCTGTGTGTTGTGTTCGAAGTGTGAGCTTGAAATGATTCGCCTGCTTCTGGGATGGGGTCGATTCTGTCTGAACTGAAGGGATCTGACAAACTCACATAGATTATGGTTCACTAGTGAAACTTAAAGGCTGCCTCTCCCAGAGGGACTGACAGTGCAAGAGAAGGAAACGGCTTAAAAAGAAAGGAATAAAACTCTCATTATGGCATTTCAGGCATCAGAGAAAGAGTCAGAGATGCTTTATGGATGGTGTTAGGGTGACTCCTGGCATAGCACAAATCATAGTTTTCCTGAAAGATGGATTATGTTTTTGGATCTTCGAGTGTAAAATGATAGCCCTCACAAGTAAAATATATGTAAGTATCAGTTAGGCAAACGGTGATTTACCGCGGGCCCTATACTAGTTTATGGGGATACAAATTTAAAAAACAATCCATCCCAGCTTTCAAAGAGCTGACCATCCAGTTAGCAGCGAAACTTCCAAGCAGGACAGCTGCATAATTTGCAGGTCCCAGTTCAAAATGAAAATAGGGGAACCTTTGTCCATGGATTATTAGGAATTTTGAAAGGGTGATATTAGAGCATTAAACCAAGTTCAGGGCCTTCCTAAGGACAGGGACTTGAGAAGGCACATGTCACATAACATAATCATAATAAAATAGAATTCGAGATTTTGTAGATAATACTGTGAGAGCAAAGAGGAGGAAATAGCTCAGTCTGAAGGATGGGGAATGCTTTCCCGAGGAAGTGACTCATGGGCTGCACCTTGAAGGACAGACAGCTGGGGCAGCTGGGGTGATCCAGGCAAGGGGAGCTAAGGGAAAAGCATCTTCACGCTGCTGCAACCTTCTTCCCTCCAACCTGATCACAGGCTTTCCACTTAGCTCTTCTGTTTTGAATCCTTCTTGTGATTTCTTTACATGGTATTCGTGGTCTTCTTGTTTTGTCAATTTCAGACATTCTCTACTGACCTCAGAGAACAAGCAATGAGAGTTTGGCTCACTTGAGAACAAACAGCCTCATTATCTCTTTCCTCCTCCCATTATAATTAAATTTCTATTTTTAGTGCTTCTGTTGGCTACTTGGGTGACTTTCTGTACAATATGCTTACACTTCGTTTCTTGCCTATACAGCATCTCCTGACTGCTCACGTTGTCAGTTAGCACCTCAAACTGTGCCCCCCCCCCAGCACCATCCACTTCCCCACTTCTCCAGTGCTCTCCAATGGAAATTTCTGCATTAGGAGAGATGTTCCATGTCCAGTATGGTAACCACTGGACACAAGTGGTCTTGAGCACTTGAAATGCAGCTAGTGTGACCGAGGAACTGGAGTTTTAAATTTCATTTCACCTTAATTAACTAACATTTAAATTTCAATGGTTAGTGGCTATCATGTTTTACAGCCCAGCATATATTTTTTAAATTTAATTAAATTAATTAATTTTTTATACAGCAGGTTCTTATTAGTCATCCATTTTATACATATTAGTGTATACATGTCAATCCCAATCTCCCAATTCATCCCACCACCACCACCCCACCCCCACTTTCCCCCCTTGGTGTCCATATGTTTGTTCTCTACGTCTGTGTCTCTATTTCTGCCTTGCAAACTGGTTCATCTGTACCATTTTTCTAGGTTCCACATATATGCATTAATATACGATATTTGTTTTTCTCTTTCTGACTTACTTCACTCTGTATGACAGCCTCTAGGTCCATCCACGTCTCAATTTCATTCCTTTTTATGGCTGAGTAATATTCCATTGTATATATGTTCCACATCTTCTTCATCCATTCGTCTGTCGATGGATAGCGCAGCATATTTTATTTCTTTTTATTTTTATTATTTTTTAAAAATAATCAGCCTAATTTAATCCTAATGCCAAAGAGACACATTTCGGGGTGGCAAATTTTGCTCCCCTAGACAGGGAACTTTTTTTTTTTTTAAGGCGGATTCTTTTTTTTTTTTAATTTAATTAATTAATTAATTTATTTATTTATGGCTGTGTTGGGTCTTCGTTTCTGTGCGAGGGCTTTCTCTAGTTGCGGCAAGTGGGGGCCACTCTTCATCGCGGTGTGCGGGCCTCTCACCATTGCGGCCTCTCTTGTTGCGGAGCACAGGCTCCAGACGCGCAGGCTCAGCAATTGTGGCTCACGGGCCTAGTCGCTCTGCGGCATGTGGGATCTTCCTAGACCAGGGCTCGAACCCGTGTGCCCTGCATTGGCAGGCAGATTCTCAACCACTGTGCCACCAGGGAAGCCCAACATATTTTAACTTTTATATTGTCAAGGCTTATTTACAGTCTTTTCTAATTTTATATTTTCTCTATACCTTGATTCTTAAAGTTGGAAATCAGTTGTGAGTATTGCATTGTCATGCCTATATAAGTATTGCTTACTTTGCCACCAAGTAATATAGAGTAATTGAGTTTTAGTTCTTTTACTGTTTTTACTTTTATTTTGGGGTATTCTAACTACTTTTTCAATTTTTTTTTTTTAAGTTTTTTTTTTTTTGATGTGGACCATTTACAAAGTCTTTATTGAATTTGTTACAATATTGCTTCTGTTTTATGTTTTGGTTTTTTTTGGCCACAAGGCATGTGGGATCTTAGCTCCTTGACCAGGGATTGAACCCACACCCCCTGCAGTGGAAGGCGAAGTCTTAACCACTGGACTGCCAGGAAGTCCCTCAATTTACTTTTTTAATTCTCTACCGACCTTTAGCTTACTGCATATTTTCAAGGATAGTACCACACTCTGTGATCCCATGTTTCTCCCCAAACTTTGCTTTTGGAGCCATTTCCCCTCATGCTTCAGTCTGCTGCATTGCTGTCTATGCCAGCAGCTTTATTGTACCTTTTCACTCCATTCCTAAGCTGGGTCTTCTCTTTGCTGGATTCTACCTCCTCCATTATCTGGTTTACTCCCTTTTTTGCAAGTAAATTCCTAAGACAGGGTGTGTGGGAGGTCATCTTTCTGCGTCAGCTCTTTTGTGTCTGAAAATAGGCATGTTCTGCCTTCATACTTCATTGATAGCTTAGTTCAGGATCAACGAGCTACTGCGCACGGGCCAAATCTAGCTGCCGACTGTTTTCTGTACAGCTCATAAGTTAAGATAGTTTTGACATTTTTAAATGGATGAAAAAAAATCAGAAGAAGAATATTTTGTGACGCACAAAAATCATACACAAATCAAATTCTGGTGACCATAAATAAAGTTTTATTGGAACACAGTCTTGTTCTTTCACTGACATATTGTCTATGGCTGTTTTCAGATTGCAACAGCAGAGGTGAATAGCTGATCTGTGACTACTTATTATTTAAATATTTACTATCTAACCCTTTACAGAAAAAGTTTGGCAACTCCTGGTTTAGGTGGTCAGAGCCAAAACCCAGGTTTCATGACCCCATGTGACCCAACCATAACTCTGTATGGCTTCCCTTTACCCTCCTGAATACTTCTCCTCTGCTCGGGCCAGACCGGCCTCCTTGCTGTTCTTCTACCCTACCAGTCAGGCTCTGGAGCCTCCGGACTTTTGCATTTGCTGATCTGTTTCCTGGTCACGCTCTTTCCTCTGAAGTCTGCTGGCTCACTCCACTTCTTTCAGATATTTTCTCTGGGGTCACCTTCTTTCTGAGTCCTTCCCTGGATACCTCATCTGATTTTTAGCCTAATTGTCTCCCTATACTCTGTGTATTTCTTACCCTGCTTTATTTTTTTCCCTCCTTAGCACTTATTACTACCTAACACATTAGCTGTGGCTTATTTTGTTTAGAGAGCACACCATCCTGATTGCAGCAAGAACAGAAGGCTCCTGAGGGCAGGGTTTGCCTTATTGTTCATTCTCTGCTGTATCCCCAGGGCCTGGAATGGTGCTCCAAGATGTTTGCTGAATGAATGAATGTTGTACTCTAGTGTGAAATCAAGGGCCTGCAGAACTTGGGAGGTTTTGCTCACTTGCCTTCTAACCCTCAATTCTCCTTCCAGAGAAATCTGGAAACTTTCAGTTTCTTGCTTCTGTGGAAGTGACTTGTTTTCTCTATTTGGGAGATTTTAGGATTTTCTCTTTGTCTTTGGTGTTTGGGAATTTGACCATAACTTGACATTCTTTCTCCTGGGTACTCAGTGAGACTTTTTAATCCAAATACTCTTGAACCTCACTTAACGGAAATCTGTCATGTTATTTCTTTGATGAGGTCACTGAGTAACATTTCCTGAAAGATTTACTTGAATTTATCAGCCAAGCTTCCATTAAAATCTTTATTTGGCCATCATATTTATAATATCCAAGGGTTCTTTCTTGTTCTCAGATTATTTATCTTTCTTAGCACCCTGTTCTTTTTTTATGGATACAATATCTTCATAAATATCTGTAAGGACACTGATTAGAAGGTTGTTTTCCCCCCTTTCCTACATTTCGTGGTTACCCAAAAAGGAGATGATGTCATGCCCCAGCACGTGCTGAGTGACACTGTCATACCAGAATGTGGAGTTCTCACTCTGAAGTACCCGTATGCACATACATTGCCTGTATTCTCTGTATAATTTCAAACTTTTTAGAGAAGAATCCCCCGTAATATTGCTCAGGGTGGGGTGAAACGGCTGCCTGCAGGATTATGGGTGTTTGCTGTGTAAAGGCTGGGCTGATAGAGATGTTTGACAGAGGGGTATGGGAGGAAGGCTAGGTTCTTACAGACTTTCAGTGAATCTTCCAATTTTCAGCCCCCTCACTTATTTAGATTTTCAAGCTTCTCTTGGCTTTTTGAGTCCTGATTTGCTCAGGGATTCCTCATCACAGGCGGTCCATTTCTCCCATAGTGTCCTTCTTATGGGTGGGATGCTGTGATTCCCCTGCCCTCCTTCATCTCTTACCCCTCCTCTGTCATCCCATCTTCCAGAAATCTGTTGAGATCTCTCGAGCTCTAATGCTCTTCCTCCATTTTTACTTTTGCTATTGTCAGTTTATATTTTTTTTATACTTTTCCTATCATTTTAATGAAGTCTTGGGAGGGAGGGAAAGGGGAAAAAAAATCTGTGATCAGCCCATCTTGAACTGGAGGGACTTGAAGAGGATTCCACTTGTATAAATCAGGTGATTATGCTCAGAGAATTTAAGTGGCTCCAATTCCAGCCCTACAATTGTAAATTATGTGCCCTTTGAGGATGTCTTTGAAGATGGCATCTAAAAGCCTGATGAAAAACGAGGCCCTGCTACTGATGTCACTAAATACTTTTCATATCATCTATTCCTTTTGGGGGCTACCTAACGCAAACCACTAGAGGACAACTCAACACAGGGATAAGATGAGGCAGAACTGCCCAGAAAGAGAAGTTTCTACAAACAAGAAGCCACTGGGAGAACTTTCATTTTATCCCTGGTCAAAATGTATAGCATCTTATAATCCTGTCACTCCTCCACAGATTTGATTTCATTTTTATCTTCTCATGAAACTAACATAAAGAAATCAGAGATGTCTGAGACCAGAGACTGAGCTAGTTTTCAAACTATTATTTAATCCCCAAAGGCAAAGCCTTGACAAGATAGCAACTTTGTTATACATTCTCTTTCTTTGCTCCCTCAACAGTTAGTTATTTTTAACACAGTTTTTATTGACATTTGGATTGTGAGGTATGGGAGATGTCATGTTTAATCTATAAATTCAAAAACTTCTGAAAAAGCAGAGACGTAAACCATGCCTTAACAGAGGGTTTCCACTTTGCTTTTGAAAATGTTGCCCTTAATCTATTGCCAGTTAAACTGCAAGTCAAGTGCCACTGGTTTCTGACACCTGTTATCAGTACCTCTTCAAATTAGGAAGATCTAAAGTCAATTTAGATCTTAGAATTATTTACTTCTCCACCCAGAATGACCCTTTTCTCCTTATCCCCAGTGGTTGTGGGCCAGGAAACAGACCTTCTCTTTGCCCTGGTCTAAGCAGCTTCCTGCTTAGAAAGGAAGACGGAAGGAGTGATCTGCTTTTGTACTTGGTAGGGTTGGGGGAGCCCCATGCAACAAAGCTCTGCCTTGTCATCCTTAGGAAGGAGCAGATTCATTGACCATTAAGAGGAGAAAGGCCAGGTCGTGAGGCGTTCTGATCCTCATGGGGTAAATGATTAAGGTGACTATATAAACCTATATAAGCTTATAGAAGAGTCCAGCTCTGGGCTTGCTTTGAGGCTTTTCTCATTCCTGTGGTTAGGTGAAAAGGTATTCTTTTTACTGAAATTGCTTCAGCCACCTTCCAGATTCTAGGCTAGTTTTATAGTGTCATTTAGGTTTTTGCTTGTGTGTCACTTTGTTTCTTAGGGATGGAATGATGAAGATCATTAGGCTTTCAGGTCTGAGCAGTGTGATCTTGGTAATGACTAGAGTGGGCTGCAGGCTAATTTACCGCTTGGATGAAAGGCTCAGATTTCCCCTTAGTGCTATGCCTATATTGATGATTTTATCCTTAGATGAGTCTTCCCTCTTGTTCATATTTGAATGGACAGGGACAGCTTCAGTTTGGATAAAATTTTATGTACTTTATTTAAATAAACCTGTAGGATAACCCGCTGTGATCCCCACCTCCTGGAATGCACACTTTCTAGACTCCTCTCCTCCGGAGTGTAGACTGGACCAAGCAACTCGCTTCTAACAAACAGAATGTGGCAAAAGTGTTAGGATATCACTTCTGAGAGTAGGTTACAAAAGACTGTGACTTCTCTCTTGCTTACCCTCTCTTTCTGTCAGGAGGTCAACTGAGCTGGGCAAGGCAGAGCTGAGCTGTCAGGTGGTGGAGTAGCCGATTAAAGCCATAAGGCGACAATGAAAGATCACTGACTGTGAGGGCACAGGCAAGTCTGTAGCTGGAGGAAGGGCCGACTCCCCCTGTCCCATTTTCCCCAGGGAAAGGTGCATTGTCGGGGGTCAGGGCTGAGGTGGGGATCTTCTCACTGGCGAGGGAACCCCAAATAAAAGGCTCCAGCGGTATGATGGCCCCTGAGGTGTGTGTACGTGTGTGAGAGGGGGCCAGGAATAGACTAGTCCTGGCTGAGTAACGGGGGTTCCCACACCTCCCTTTATAAGGAGGCCTCAGCAGAGACACCAGAAGAGGACCTTGGTCCAAGGTCTCAGATAAAATGACTCTGGAATATAAATATGCAAAAGAGCAAGACCGACCAGGGAGGGCCGAGACCTTGACCACAACTCCCCTCAGATGCTGCCGTGCCCCGCTGTCACCAAGTCAGCTGCGGGGAGGGCAGTGTCCCTGTGAGATCTGCCAGGGAAAGCCTTCGCAATCACCTATGATCAGGCCTGAAAGATGACACGTGGGAGTTTAACCAGGAGCCGGACTCCTCGCTCTCATTCTCTTTCACTCTCGCTTATTTGCTCTGATGAGGCCAGATGCCAGGTTGTGAGCTGCCCGAGGGGAGACCCACGGGGTGAGGAACAGAGAGTGGCTTCCAGGCAACAGCTAGCGTTGAACTGAGGCCCTCGGTCCTGTAGCCCTTGAGAAACTGAATCCTGCCAATGACTACGTGGGTGAGCTTGGAGGAATTTCCTTTCCCAGCTGGGCCTTGAGATGATTACAGTCTCCGCTGGCACCTCGGCTGTAACCTTGGGGGAGACCTTAGCTGGAGAACCCAGCTAAGCTGGGCCCAGATTCCTGACACTCAGAGACTAAGAGGTAATAGGTGTTTGTTGTTTTCAGCCTCTAAGTCCTGGGGTCTTCTGTTACGTAGGGATAGATAGCTAATACACGTGCTAACGATCTAGCGACCACATCTTGGGAAACTGCATGGTCAGGAGCCTATTTCTAATAATTTGATTCCTTTTCTTTGAAAGTGGAGTATAAATATAATGAGATTGTGTTCTTTCCCCAGCAAGGTATAAAGGAAACTGCTTCCCCCCAAAACAAAACCCTGAATGGACCAATACAGCAATGTTGCATTAAGCTTCACCCACTAGTAACAAAGAATAAATTCCAAAACGCCCTTTCAGAAATACCACATGGTATATACCTTTTAAAATTAGGACCTCAAATATTACTAGTAACCAGGTATTTTTACTTCACGTACATGATCTTAATATGATCTTGAGAAGGCTTCTTCTTTGTGGAGAATCCCCCTTTGTGTGCAGGCAGCTGGAGGGGATCTTACTTTTAGATAAAATCACAGGCTTGACAAGTTATCTCTGTATGAAAATGAGAACTTAGGTGATGTTGGTTCAGAGGTTTTTACCCAGGGCATCTGAAGCTTTTGGTTTTCTTTGCTTGTGTATGTGTGAAGGAAATTTAATTGTAAGAGACAGGGTTATAACCCACCAAAGCATCTTTGACTATGGTAGTGGAATTTATTAGTCTGTAGGGGCCTGTGTGTTCTTAGTACTGTCCTAGGCATTGTACAGTCATGCCTAGGAAAAGGAGAAGTGGGAGGACTGGAATTTATGGGTGATGCATTCAAATCTATAACTTTTCCCTGTCATTTTCCTTTTCTAGTGTGTGAAGGAAAAGTTTTGAAGTTAGTCTATTCAGTATGCTACAAAAGAATGGCAGGCTAAGACTTGTTCTTATCCGAAGATACTTTTTTATGAATTTATCTGTGCCCTCTATTTGTAAGTAATATGAACCATTAAGAGAGGAGAAAGAAGGCAAATGTGAAAGCACATTGAGCCAAACAAGACTGATGATAAAAAAGTGGCACTTCAACTAAACGCACCGGGAACAGTTCTGCAGATGACCTCGCCCTCCATGCCTGCAGATGACCTCGCCCTCCATGCCTGCAGATGACCTCGCCCTCCATGCCTGCAGATGACCCCACCCTCCCTGCCTGCAAATAAACGTCTTTGCCTCCAAAACAGCAAAGCCAAACCATGCAATGTTTCACACGTGTGTCCTGGAAATGAACACAGCGAGTAGTGTTTAATGATCAGTGGAGCCAGACAGATGAGACGTGACTGATTTGCATGAGCCGTGTCCTGGGTTTCAGAATGGAGGAAGGGTTCATTAAATGACAAGAGGGAAGAACAATGAAATTGGGGAAGTAGAGATGACACTTCCTCTTCCATCGAAAGAACCTTACCCTCTGGTCAGCTTCTAATGGTCGTCCTGTGTAGCCAGAGCCGCCCGAGCTGTGGCCACTTTCAGTGGAATCCTCAACCTTGGCCTCAGAGTATTATGAATTTTCTGAATTCAGGGATAAAGAGCCAGTGCTTGGATTTACTCTCTTTTTATTGCATGTAAGTAAAACCACTCCTTGGCTGATGTATGAAGTCATTGCTTGGCATCTCAAGATGGTAAAGCAATGGATACCCTAGTACTCTCTTTAAAATAGTGAGTTGTAACTAAGATGTGACCCTTGGGATGTACTGTTTGCTGAGCTTTTCATAAACTTGCTGCTGTGAAGTCCAGTGCTAAAGACACTCTTTAGCTTTGAAGGAGAGAGCTGTGTACTCACTTTGCTTTCCTCTGGCTGGTTCTTAAATGGATGTTGTATTGATAGCTGCTGGGACCTCAGACCATGGCTTTGATTTGGAAAAGCACAATTCAGCATGTGTGTGGGTCCTGAGGACTTCATTTGGGGAAACACGCTGTGGCCACCCTCTTTTGAGAAGGCGTGTTCTTTGTGGAGAATCCCCCTTTGTATGCGGGCAGCTGGAGGGGATCTTACTTTTAGATAAAATCATAGGCTTGACAAGATATCTCTGTATGAAAATGAGAACTTAGGTGATGTTGGTTCAGAGGTTTTTACCCAGGGCGTCTGAAGCTTTTGGTTTTCTTTGCTTGTGTATGTGCGAAGGAAATTTAATTGTAAGAGACAGGGTTATAACCCACCAAGGCATCTTTGACTACGGTAGTGGAACTAATTAGTCTGTAGGGGTCTGTGTGTTCTTAGTACTGTCCCAGGCATTGTATAGTCATACACAGAGTCTGATTCCTCTCCAGCTAATTGAAACTTTACGTGGAAATAGAAACAGAAAGAACACAGGTTTCTTTCTGATCACATCATGCAAGTGAGAAGAAAAAGGACTTCAGTTTGTGTATTTCTTGGTGTTCTCATTCTTTAATTTATTTTTTAAACGTCCCTTTCCTCTCTTTATATGTCAAGTGTCTTTTCTGGAGAGGGTCCATGTGTGAACTCTTGCAGGCAAGCTGCATTAAGCAAATACACATCATCTGAGTACGGAAATAGGAAGTTCTTTCCGGCGGTAGCTTGCTGTGGCAATAAGAGATAAGAAATTTCTTCATGACTATTGCCTGAGACTTTCCTTTTTACTCTCATATCCTTCTTAAACAGCTCACTTCTGCTTTCCATCCGGCATGGAGGCCAGGCAATGTGAGCTGGGAACCCAAGCAAAGGTTGATAACTTGCAAGCAGGTTTAATAGGGTAAATGGTGTGTGAGAGTGCAGAAAATCCTTAAAAATAAGCTCTTTGGTATTGAAGAAAATCCTACAAATGGGAGAATTACTGGGCTCTTCAGTGCTCTGAACAGTGCCTGACCCATAAAATTCTCTCAGTCAATGTTTGTTGAATGACTGAATGACTGATTGGGATTGTTCATAAAATGAGTGTGGTAGGGTAGCCTTTGCCCTGTCTCCATTACCCAGGCATATAAGGAACTGCAGGTTGGAAAAGGTCAGAGTGAAGCAGGAGAGGAGGAGAATACGAAGGTGGGAAGAGAAGAAAGGGTATGTAGAAAGGAGATGATAAGAAGCCTTAAAGGTGGCAATATGGTGGTGAAGGTGGAAGTGGAGGAGTGGCAGAGTGGTGGTGGTGGAGATACTGGGGGTGGTGATGGAGGTGATGATGGAGATACTGGAGGTGGTGACAGAGGTGATGGCGGAGGTGGTGGTGGAGTTGGTGGTGGAGGGGACTGTGGAGGTGATAGTGGTGGTGATGGAGGTGGTGGTGGAGATACTGGGGGTGGGGCTGGAGGTGGTGGTGGAGGAGGTGGTAGAGGTAGTGATAGAATGGGATTGGAAGTGGTGGTGATAGAAGTGGTGGTGGAGGTGGTGGTGGAAGAAGTTGTGAAGTGGAGGTGATGATGGGCGGGCAGTGTGACATAGTCGGGAGAAATAGTTTTGGGATTAGACACAGCTGTTCAAAATCCGTATGCACCACTCACTAGCTCTATGACCTCTGAACCTGCAAAATGGTGACTATAATAAACTGACCTTTTTGTGTTGTTCGATAAGGATTAGAAATACGATTGCACGGTGCCTGCCACCTCGTGGATCTTCACCAAATGGCAGTTACCAATATATTTTCTTCAGTTTTTAAATCTCTGTAGCCACACTTACAGATTTAACCACCAATTTATCTTTTCTTCATGTTTTTTGCTGTTTTCTAAATTTCATAAAATGAGCATGATTCTTTTAAAGAATTATTTATTAAAAATAAATGTTATATACCTAGTTATCAAGATGGTTAAGCACATGCTGGTATATCTATATAAAAAATACTATCAATAAAATGATGTTTATGGAAATATTGTTATATATTCAGGCTAAGTTAAAAAAAAAGGAGAAACGTAACTCTCAGCTATGTAAAAACACTGCAGAGAAGCAAGATTGAGGTAAATATGTTAAAACGTGAACATACAATTAAGTTGGTTTATAGCTGGTAGTTATATTTGTCTTCGTGCTTTTCTATTTTTTTTCAAAATTTTCGTTAGTGGAGCGTATCGAGACTACCTTAAAAATCTGAAAACAAAATAAATGTTGAATTAAAATAAATCAACAAAATTTTAACTCTCTTAACCTTCCACCAAAAGTGAAACAAAAGTAGTTTTTTAGTTACAGTGTGCTGAAGTTTGTGGTTCATTGCAATTGATGAATAACACAATGTATGTTATTTAATTTTCATAGGGGAGTCCCCTTTGAGATTAAGACTGGTGCAGAATCATGTGACAGTTCTAAAGTGAGAACAGTGAAAAAGGTCCCCTCTGGGGCTGACTGGTCTACTTAGTTCCTAGAATCGCATGAAAAAGGGCAATTTTGTCTATATGATTTACAACTGCCTCTAAACCTGTATTGGGTGATTTTCTAGCAAGTTCAACAGTCAATTTGATAGTTCTAAATTAAGTTTAGATTTGCCACCATAAGAGTCATTAGTTTTTAAGGGAATGTTGACTTGTCTTTTTCATCTTGGTATACCTGGGGAGAGATCAGAAAAATATTTTTGTGCAGTAAGAAATATTTCTTGTTAGGATCTTGGCCATCCCATCTCACAGTGCTGGCCTGTCACTGTGGAGGTGGCCCTTTTCAGAGACTTAACCGAAATCAAGTATTTTGGCTTATAAGTATTGGAATAAATCTCCTGTCCTTGTCTTAGAAATGATCAAGTGAGAGACAATTGGCAGACAAAGAGGCAAAAAAGTGAACAAATGTGAGCAAAAGACAGATTTCCTAAACTGACACGGGTGTTGAAATAGAAGGACTTGAAAGGTGAACAGTTAGCCAGTTTAAACTCACCCCAAAATTACTAGAGTGTGGATGAAGGCTTAAAAAATTCTGAATAAAAAATGACCAGATCTTCAGTGAAAACTGAAATTTAGATTAGAGATGAAAGAATTAATCAAACAGACAATGGACCTTATGACCAGTTGTAAAAGCCAGAAAGCCCAGTATGGAATATGAATTGAACTAGATGCAGCAGCATGGTAGACTTCGGAACAGTTGATCCGTAGCATTTGCTGAATATTTCATGTGTGGAGCATTGAATACAAACCAATGATATTATTGAACACTTGTCATGTTCAGGGCACTGTAATCAACACTTTCATTTTTACACGAACAATTGTCAAAGCAATCACTTTTCAAAACAATCCTGGGAAATAGCACTACTGTTATCTCCACGAAGCTGAAGTTTCGAGAGGTAAAGTACCCTAACTTGTGTGTCTCTGAGCCTGTGGCCTAACTACCATCGTACATGACACTACATTGATTTCATTTGCATTAAAGGTTTTCTTATACAGGATAGTTATCTGAGGCCAAGGATTGGGAGACCAAGGGGGAGTATGGGCAGATTCATGCTCTACTTTGAAATCTCCTTAAGTGACATTCCTTTCCATTTCTTGGTTGAAGAGGTAGTGGAAAGGAATTTTTCTTTTCTTTCTTTTCTTTTCTTTTCAGGGAACTACCTATGCCCTGACATGACCTATGCACATATGTGGTTGGCAATGTAGCTGCTTCTTAGGCAGCCCTAAAGTATTATGTAAGGAGTGCTTCTCAACCAGCAGGAACCAAAGGGGTCTGGAGAGCCGGGCGGTGGGGGGGTCCATGGCTTTCAGAACCATCCCTGGTTAGTCCACAACCTTAGTCAAGATATATAACATTCTCCCTTCACAAGGGTCCCTCCTGTTGCCCTTTTATAGCAACATCCTATTTAATTTGAAAACATCCAGTTCCTTTCTTGAGTGTCACTGCACCCTTAGTGATAATGCTACACATTAGGCTCTGTTTATTAGTGGGAGCAGCACAGATGGAGAGGTTAGGAGGCCTAAGTGCTCTGCCTGTGGCATATAAAGGTTGTGTGCTATCAAGCAAGGCCTTTAACTTCTCCGTGCTTCAGTTTTCTCATCCATAAAAGCTGAGATAAAAATACCTAACCAGTCTGTTTTGTTGTGTGGACCAAATGCAATTAAGTGGAAATGCTTTGAAGAAAGTAAAAACGTTATAAACCAATGGGGTCTTCTGTCTTGGCTCGGATTTTATTTTCTTACCATGTAGAGACTCAGTTGACATACAAGAGCTTTACTGGCATAAGAGGATTAGGTGAAAGATAGTAGGGGGTGTTATGGGTTAAATTGTGCCTCCTCCCCCAAGAAAAATTATGCTGAAGTCCTAACCCCCAGTACTTCAGAGTGTGACCATATTTGGAAATGGAGGTGTTGTGGATGTGATTAAATTAAGGTCAACGATCCAATGAGACTGATGTCCTTATAAGAAGAAAGCCCTGTGAAGACAGAGATACCCAGGGAGAAGACCATGTGATGTGGAGAACAGAGACTGGAGTGATGCAGCTGTAAACCAATGGACACCAAGGAATTGCCGGCCCTCCAGACGCCTAGGAAAAGGCAAGGAGGGATTCTCCCCCATGGGTTTCAGAGGGAGCATGGCCCTGACAACACCTTGATTTCAGATTTCTGGTCTCCAGAGCTATGAGAGAGTACATTTCTGTTGTTTTAAGCCACTCAACTTGTCTTTTGTTACTATAGCCCTAGGAAACGAATACAGGGACTAAAGAATAAAAGCCATTTTAAATGCTAGTAATAAACTCATCTAATTGCTGGCAAGCACTTCTAGGGACCAAATCCAGTATGACTCATTTCTCTGACTTTAACCTGTGGCATTGGGCCTCAGACAGTAGATTTACTACATCATTGAATGGGAATGAACACAGACACTAAACAATGGAACACATTTACAAAATGGAAATCAGGCTATTGTGAAATCTATAAAAGGGCATTCTTTCATAAGTTGAGTCTAGCTGGGGATTTCAGACTATTATGCTGATGTGGTCATTTATTAGATATGGAACATTAGTATCTGTTTGGGAGGATATTTACTTCTCCAAGTTGTATAGTGAAAGAAAAGTTCAAATATTTGGAATTGGAAAATGATGTAATGTGATAGCACTTTGGGCCAAACATAAAACCTAAGGCTCCAGTCTAAACCTATAGCAAACGGAAACTCCCCAATTAATGGATGTTGGGTCATTTTAGTGGTTTCATCTATAATTGTTGATCCCTTTGATACATAAAGTTAGTTTGGTACCTGCATGGCTATTTTAATGACAGCATAAATAGCCAGGATTTCAAGCGTATTCTTGGGTTTCTCTGCAACATAAGAATCCCTTACTTTCTCTTTTCAGGCGAGTTTAAATTACTCTAATTACTATTACCATAATTATCCCTAGCAGAGCAATGTTCTTTTAGTAGGAAAACATTATTGTAAGTGGCTAATTCATTTAATCTACTCAAAACTAAAAATATCTTTTTGCTCCTCCCCTTAATTGATTTATATTCAATTTTCTTTAGACTTGTTATTAATTTTATATAATTTCTTTCAAAATGCTCAATGGAAAGTTGTGACTGGTTAGATTCTTTCACATTTGAACAAGGTAAAATTTCTTTATTTTCCTGACTTTCACGAAAGGAAATACTTCCTTAGGAGTCTTGTGTACTAACCTCTAATATCACATAGGACGAGAACATTTAACCATTTACAGACAAATTTATATATTGATACCAAACACTGGTCTAAAATAGGAAAATACAAGACCTCTCAGAAAAAAGGAAAGAAATGGAGCTGACTCAAAATTCTTTCCAGGAGTCTCAATTTAACATTATCCACTCCTACAGGATATAATTTGTTATAAGGTGTCAGGACTCAGCCAGAAGACACTTGGCTGCCCTTATACTAAGTCACATTTTAAGGAAGAAACCTTTAATTCTTTTCAAAAACTGAGAAAATGGCTGCAGACATGAACACCATACTTTTTAGGCTGCTTGTTTATGATTATTCTGTTTGGATAGCTCAGAGTATAACACAATACGGGGGAAGTTTGCACGATTTTTCTGGTCTGATGACCATATGTTGTCTCATTAATTTCTTGAACATGTTGAAGATTCTACTAGTTTAGCAAACTAATGGTCGCAACAGGAACACTTTATTAATTCACTTGAAGTACAGGTCAGTTATAACAACTTTGTTCTTTCCACCTGTTAAAAGCCTGAAGCAAATTATGCTAAAGGCCTTATTTGCTGGTTCCTCATTGAACCATAAACCCCAACCTCTCTTACGATCCTGACAAAATAGGCAAAGAATTGTTCTCACTCGTGACTGTGAATATTAATCCTACAGTATGATGAATACCCATTTTTGAACATTTAATAGTCACCAAATGCCTGTTGGATACCTCATGTTTTCCATGTGTTTTATTGTAAGAGAACAGACAAGATCACCTTCTAAGTTCCCTTATAATCGTGTGAATTAACACTACCTTTTCTTGGTTAGATTCAGTTACAGCCTTTCTGTCAAAGAGAAGGCTCTGAACTTGAACTCTCTTGGTGAAATATGTCCAGGGTTTTCCAGCTAGAGCTGGATTTCACCCTGGAAGCTACCAAGCTCTCCTGCACTTGAATTTTCAACTTGATTAGTCAGCTGGAGCCGTTTTGCGTAGGTAACAGGGACTTAGAGGGAACTGTCGAGCAAGGTTTGAGGTAGGCACTAGAGCGCAATTGTTTTATTTTGTGGACGCTCACCAACATTCCAAAGTGATGTACAAATCAGTTGCCTTGAGAGGAACGCCAGACCCTAAGCTCTCCTGGGCCGAGAAGCCAGCGCGAGATGAGAGACCCCAGAGCATTCATCAAAGCAGAGTAAGTGACCAGAGCGTGATAGGCTTGGCTATTTCTTCCAAGGTGACTTTGCTTTTCACTTTGGTGTTCCCGGTAGCAGCAGAGTCCTAGACTCAGGGTCATTTCCACTTTGCATTAAATACTTTGTGTGCTCTGCACTGGGAGCAAATTAGCAAGATTCTCCTCTCAATCCTGAATTGAGTTCAGACACTGAGCACTGCTGCCTGCTCCCCACAGCCTCATGTTTCTTACCAAGGACATGCACCTTTTGCCAGTGGATGGAGGCCCCCTGGCCAGTGAGGTGTTCTCTATATTGCTTGGAACTTTCTGGGCAGTGAGCACCACTGAGGCAAGCCTTTGAATGAAGGCAGAAAACAGCATTCAAGAGGGCTCCTTGTTTACGATTGTAGTTTCTCCAACAGGCTGCATTTGTTTCCATGTCCCCAGCGGCTGTATGTCACGTGTAGTCGGTGCTACTGTTATTGCTAAGAATTAACGTGTACTGTCCACTTGCTGTCTGCCAGGGAAGGGGTTAAAGGCTGTAAATTCATTGTCTAATTTTCTTAACCAAATGACTCTAGGAAGCGCTGTTATTAACTAGCTTCCCTTTTCCTGATGAAGAAACAGGCTCAGAGAGTTTAAGAACCTGGCTCAAGGTCACACAGTAAGTGGTAGAGTCAGGATCCCAACCTCAACAATTTGATTCTGGAGTCAGAATTTGAACTGGGTCTGCTGGACCTGAGAGTCCAGTAACATATGGCTGCTTTGAGGGCAGAGGGAAAAGGATGCCACGTGATTTCTTATTTTTAGATAAGGCTGCTTTGTGCATGTCCACCTTTCCATTCATTCCCCAGGCTGGGAATGTATGTAATCTGACCCCATTTGGGCCAGAGGAAGTGTGTTTGCGTGAAGAATATAATGCTAAGAGTGCTTGTCACAGATTTGCCTGAGCCTTAAGGAAAATCTCCTTCCTAAAGACATTTCCAGATCACAGCTGAGGAGGCTTGGGACAAAGAGACAGGACATTTGCTTCTAAGGATTCAGAATGAAAAGGGGAAGAAAAATGGATATTAAAAGTTAGAAAGGCAGGATTTTGAGAAGATGTGTTTGAATAGTTTCCATTCATGATTTCTATTTATTATAAGACCCGGAAAAGTTCTTCAGAAAAAGAAAAGATTAGTAAATATCAAATTAGATAAAAGGAGAGGAAAGAAGGAGCTCTTTAGGCAAATACTTTGCATTCAACCTCATACTAAATTTATGTTATCAACTATCTTGCTATCTACTGCTTAAGTTTTTAAAATAATTTTTTTTTTCTGTAGCACACATGTAATGTATGTTTATTGCCCAGAATGCACATAAACAAGGAAAAGATAAATATTTCCCATGATCCTACCATATTGAACTAATCATAGCTAATATTTTGGTGCAAAAACTTCAATATTTTGTCTTTTTTCTTTATATATGAGTGTATTTGACAAAAATGAGATAAAACTGTACTCTGACATATTAAAATCATATTCCTATCACATTACATATTTTAGATATAATAATTTACCAAACAGGAGTGCAGTTACCAGACTTTTTGAATGGGTAATGATGGATAAGTGAAGAGCTTTTTCTTCATGATAACTGACCATAGAAAAGTTCAGATATTGAGAATTTGCAAATACTGCAAAGAAGTGGCAAGTTTAACAAGTTTTAATCCAAAAAGTGGCTAGTAGTCATATAAAACAAAACAGAAAATAACAAAAGAGCAAAATGTAGTAGAGGGAAGACCCCAGCATGAATTTGAATAGGCAAGTTTTGGGGTGTCATAGCAGGTGGCAGCAGCTGTCTTTTGGAAAGAGGGTTATCCTCAGCTGACTTGTCTTTTTGCAACCTTGTTGTGGTGTCTGATGGTCCTGAAGACTGGTGTAGGACCCTAGTCTCCATGTGTTTTTAAGTCTGTCAGCATCATCACTCATATGAATTTTTGAGTTACTTGGCCACAAATGGTATTGAAAAATTATTTCTTAAACATAGAAATTCTCTTATGGTCCCTGAGAAATTCACCCCAATTCACCAAAAATTTGTTGAGAATTTTCTCTGTGTCAGGCATTGTGGAAAATATAAACAAAATGTTTTTAAAAAGTTAGCCCCTAGAATATCTTACTAATTTACTGGGGCAACAAAACTAACACATGAGACATTAAACGAAAAGACGAAAGTGATACATGAGTGTCATAATGAACAGTGTAGAGAGTTAGTACTGTAAAAGTTAGAGAATGAACCAGGAGAATTTAATGGTGGAGGAAGAAGTTGAGCAGAATATGAAAGGAAGGGTAAGTTTCAGGCGGATGGAAAGAAGAGAGATGACCACGGAGTCAGGGGGAAAAACTACAAACAGAGCTTTCCCCCTGGAGCCAAGACAAAATGGCGCTCATGCTGCTGTATATCAGGCAGCTACATAATGGGAAGAATCTTGGACCACAAGCCACATGCTTTGTTCTGCCAGTTGCTATGTAGGTGAACTTTGGGTTGTTACTTTTTCATGTCTCAGTTTCTCCATTTGTGAAATGGGTAGCATCATATCGCTACATGCCTCAAAGAGTTATTGGGGTCTTGCACGAGATGATGTGTATACACATGCTGTAAGTGTCACTTGTGATGGTCATTTACTAGAAATACAGACAGAAGAAAAGCACAAAAGGACAATAAAGTAGTTATAACATACCCCAAGCCAAAGTTGAGTGTTTTGAAGACAGAGGGAGTATATCATTGGGTCAAACGTAGCAGGGGCAAAGGGGAAGGCAGAGGGTTGATAGGTTGATGGCATTGATAATTCCCCTCTGGAGACATGGAGAAATGAGGGGAAATGAGAAGATGAGGAAGAAAGTGGTTGATGAGGAAATGGAGTGCTTTGGAGAAAGTTTGATGATAAGGATGGGTTTTCATACATTTGTATTTTTTCTAATAAAACGGCACTTTCTTGAGTATTGTGGGCAACGCATCATGTCAAATCTTTTAATATGTTCTTCCCACTAATTGAATGAGAGGAAAAGGAAATTTCTTCTTTTCTCCTTATTTCACTTATTTTCCCTTTGTCTCCCTCGAAGTATATGACACACTGCTCAACAAATAGCTGAAATAGTTTTGAGAAAATATTATTATCAATCCAACTGGGTAATAGTTAGATCTTGGGCAGCAGTTCTAGGCTTATGCATCACACTTCTCTTTTTAAATCAAGTCATAGAGCTATTATAAATTATTAAGGCTAAATATTGTATAATTAACTCATAATGAGTTATAACCATGAGAATCAGATAAAGCATGAATGAATCCATACAATCCATAAAGGTACATTTCAACGTTTGTGCTTGTGTCATTCCTTTATTAAATATTTAATAGATTTTAACAATTAATGTCATCTTCCTTGTGCATTGAACCTTCTGGTGGACACAAAGCCAAAACCAAAAGACGTGTAGCAAGTAGGAGAAGAAAAAACAGAGAGGTTGGAGAATTCACACACTCTATAAGAGGCTCCTGAACTGACTTAATCTGGCAAATTTCCTGCCTATTTTTGTTCATTATACTCTATTAATACTGCTCTCTTTGGTCAAATCTAGGGCTCTCATCCTCCTGGATTCAGCATCCCTTTCTGTGTTGATTACATCCCCACATTATCCCTTCTGTAGACTTCAAGACTCACGTAGACCTTGTCTGCCTTAAGGACATATACTCCATCTCTCAAATTTCTCCTTAAGCCATTCAACTATAGCATCTTATTTGATCTACGTCTTGGTTCCCTGTCTTGCTATCTCTGGAGGTTCTCTCTTGGGAATTTCTCTGATCTCAGTTCTCTTCAACTATTATTCCACAATATTATTTGAAACCCCCATCTTTCCAGTCTTGATCCAACTCTGGTTCCCCACTCAGTTTCCTCTAGCTAGCAGGGTTTTTTGCTCATATGCACTGGCATTGTTGCAACTCACATATGTTTAGAATTGAACTATTGCCCAATATTCTCTGGTTGTTCTCCTCATACTCTCTTGAGTGTAGAGAGAGTTCTTGGAGAGTTTCATGGCGAGTCGATCAAAACAAATGAACTTGGGTATAATTTTAAAAAATCATTAAGCTCTCTTCCTCCCTCCTTTAAGGGTTAATTTTGCTTTATCCAATCACACTTGCATTGATATTGTCTACTTGTTCTTGGGCCAGGGTAGCTTTGTTGTCTAATACTTCTCTTCCTAGATGACCTAGTCATTCAGGGAAGAAAAGTTGTCTTCTTTTTCTCTACCTGTTCACCCCAATCAATAGCCCCCAGGGCATCTTGGTTGTGGCCAAATCTCTTTTCTCTACCCCTACCCCCAGGTTTCTGTACCTCTTCTTCACGATTACCTGGGCATGTTGGACCAATCTGTCTGCTGAGCCCTATCCTTTGCCTTCCCTCTCAGCATGTGTCCTGTTCCCTGGTGTAAAGCAGAGATTCTCTGATTCTTTTTCTTACTTGAATGTCTTACATGGTCCGGGGCTTTGAGTAAGTATGACAAAGACTTGGGTTTAGCAATCTTTTCTTTATGCAGTCATTTCCATTGAAAGTCTGCTTTCTGTTCTCCTGGAGAGCCTAGAGAAGTTTCATGTATTGACATTTCAGTGTCTGTATTTTAGGAGTGGGCAAATAGAAAGTTGTTTACTCAAAAGTTTTCTTTTTGCTAGCCTTTGTCTGTTTTTGTCTTATTCTTTGGGAAGGAGACCTCCCTCTAAATCCTGAATGCCTGTTTGTGTGGAGCCTCTGAGCTATGACTGCTTTACAGTCCCCCGAAAATGTGCGTTTGTGCACGTTTTCTTAGACTGACTTTTGCTGTCTGTGTGCAAGGCAGATAGTAATGCCCCCATGGAAGAAACCGAGGCTCAGAATGGTGAAATGACTTGTCCAAGGTCGTAGTACTAATGAGTGGCTGATCTGAGGCTCGACTCTAGCTTGCTGTTTCTTACAGGAGGTTTCCGCCTCTGGTGCATTCTGTTGCCTGACCTTTATCAGTGAGTTGTCTCTACTGATTTATCATCCAGGTAAAGTTTGAATTCAAGCCTAATCACCTTCTGCTCCTCAGTGTGTCCCAGCCTGGATCATCCCATCGGGCATGTATTCTTAGCCTTATACTTGGGTGGGTAGAGGCCTCTACCCACCTGTGTTGGATGCCTGATGTCAGTGCTTACCGCATAGAATCAGACACCAAACTTATTTTAGCTCAGAGGCACGATGGACTCCATTTACTCTCCACTTACCAGTTTATGGATAAGGAACTGAGGTCCAAAGAGATTTTGTGATTTCCCAAACGTGAAGAGCTTTTTGGAGGTAATGCCCACTTCACTGCCCAGATTTCCTAGACTCTCCACTGTTAAATCTGGGTTAAAATGAACACGTTCTTGGAAAGGAAAGGTCTTTCAGTTGTTATGAGTCACTGACTCCACTGCGTGAATTAGCTAATCATATCCTTCTGACTGGGAGCTAATTTGGGTTGCCAAACCAACTGGCTCGCCTGTCCCACAGCTCTGAGCTGATAAATGCCTAGTCTAAATGTCAACTACCCAACAACAAAGACTGCACCATTTATTTTTGAAGATTCTTTCAGCTTTTCTCATTTAAAATGTCTTTCAATATAATGCAGTATTGTCCTTTGGGTGTGAGGATGGTAGATTTCCTTCATTTCATCCTTCCTCTCTCCTAATAATCATTTCTGTCAAGGCTTTGCATGTATAAGGCACTAGGGTTGAGTCTGTGACTGAGGAAGCATCTAAACAAGTTGGCTTATTTGAGGATCCAACCCATGACTTCAGTTTCAATAACACTCCAAAGACCATCAGAAAATGAAGTCGATAGCTTTGGGGGCTTTGGATAAGAGACAAGCCTGTATTTCCACAAGGCAGGAGCTAATGCTGGCTTTTCCATTAGATGAAATTTCTTTCAAGTCTCTCCAACCACGATCCCCTCCAGGGTCCCCACCAGACCTGCTTTAAGCATCGAGATACTTATAAGGTCTTTGGGGAACCTCCTGATTACACATATCTTTACTGATAATTTTTCTTTACCTTGTGATGTGCTTATTTTAAACAGAGCCCCTACCCAGTCTCCCTTTCCCTCCTGAGCCTCTCTCATTAAGTGAAAACTTCTCTTGGGCTCGGAAGGCATTTGTGCTGACTTTCTGCCTGGTGGTTTCTCCAGTGATTTAGAAATCTGCACAGATGGGGCAGGGGGAGGGAGGGTACCCAGTTGGCATAGAGGACGTGGAAATTCAAGCAGAACTGGACACAAAATACTTGAGTCTCCAGTTCCATTTGCCAAAGGAAAGAATCTCTTCAAAGTTTGCAAGATTTTTTTTTTTTAATCAAAACGTTTTTAAACACACAGTAAAACAAACTGACCAGTTTTAGCTTCTTGATATATTAAGCTTAGATTTTCAGATAAGTATTTGTCACTCACAGGCTTTCACCAGAAGGTGAATTTTCCTCATAAAAAGTTATCAATAGGTCAAATGTCTCATGGGGTATAAAGATGAAAATGTCATGGTCCCTGATTTCTCAGTCGTGTTCGTCCTACATGTGAATTAATGAAATTGCAGCAGGGTTTTCTTGGTGGGAACTGCACCTTTAAAAAATGGAAACAAATGATTCCTTTATTAAGGTTCACCTTTAACTCATAGACTATTTTGGCCCAGGAAGCTTTGGAAGCAAGGTGTACTGATAAAAGTCAAGAGCTAATCAGAACTTAGGAAGGCCCGGTTTCATGTCTGAGCATACTTGTGAGAGACACTGTAAGAGAAAATTCTTGGATTGGTTTTAACATTTCATCCAATAAAACTTTCTTGGGCAGAGTGTTAGTTGAAAGAGAGGCTATAATTTTAAAAGTCCTGGGACTTCCCTGGTGGTCCAGTGGTTAAGAATCCGCCTTCCAGTGCAGGGGACGCGGGTTCGAACCCTAGTCGGGGAACTAAGATCCCACATGCCGTGGGGCAGCTACTCCCATGCGCTACAACTAGAGAGTCCACGCAGCCAAAAAAAAAGTCCTATTGGTATTCTGTTAACAAGAAGGTTGTTTCCCATCACATTTTGTTTCGGGGGAGTGGCTTGAACTGGATCTCTTTTGTTCCATACTTAAAAAAAATGGATTTTGCATTTGTTGTTATTGGTTATTGCTGTGTTCTCTCAGAGAGGATTATCCTTATGAGGAAGC